>NC_092757.1:43185656-43501188 GCF_047496795.1 Chiloscyllium punctatum | reverse complement strand
CTGTAGGGATTCTATATTATTGATATATTATGAGAAAGGGCCAGACTGATGAGGGATCAAAAGGAGATGAACTTATGGACACAGATTTCATAGCAAAACTACCTGTAATACATTAGCTATGAATGTTTTATTAATGCAAATTCACTGTAACACGATTGATGAATTGGGGACACTGTTGGCAAAGTGTGAACTTTTAAAACGTGTGTTGTCTGTAACGTGAGTATATTGCCAACACTAAGCACTGGTTCTAAAGCACGGATTTGCACAAGAATGCAACCATCACGTTATCGAGCTACCTGCAAATGAATACTGTGTATCTGTTTTAAAGCAAAAGGATGTTGCCAATGTATCAATAATGGAATTGTAGAGACATTTTATATAATTTTAAAAAACAAAAAGAGGAGCAACTTGATGCTCGGCAGCATTCAAAATGGAATCATTCACAGATCCAGTTGTGATGCATTTTAGGTATCTGAAGGATGGAAGGGTGGAAATTCTACCTCGACAATTGATATGGGGTGGTGTCAGATCCCTGGAGGACTGTAAATGTTAAAGATGGGCAAAGGGATAAACCCAGCAATTAATGGCTAGTTAGCCAATTTGTCAATGTTAGGGAAACTTTCAGTGTCAATAACCAAAGAGAAAATCAACTGTTTAGTTTAGTACATGACAGCTTGCACAAATTTATTAAAGTCAAATCATATTTAACCGATGATAAACTAATGGACAGAGTTGGTCAGAGTTGTGAGTTGATATTGTGTGTATGAACTTTCAAAATCAGAAACCTGGAGCAAGAGTAGGCCATTTGGCCATGTGAGACTGCTCAATCATTCAACATGATCATGGCTAATTAATTATCTAACGTCATGGTCCCACATTCTTCCCATTTCTTTGATGTCTTTAATATCTAAGAATTTCTTGAATATATTCAGTGACTTGGCCTTCACAGCCTTCAGTGGGAGAGAGTTCCATAGATTCACTACCCTCTGAGTGAACAGATTTTTCCACAGCTCAGTCCTAAATTGCCTACTCTTGTATCCAGAGAGTCTCCATCCCAGTTCTAGACTCAGTTAGGAAAAGGGTCCTTCCTGCACCTCGTCTGTCTGGTTCCATTAAAATTTTATACAATTCAAGCAGATCCCCTTTTATTCTTCTAAACTCTAGTGAATACAGGTCGAGTCAAACCAATCTCCCCTCAGACAAAACTGCCAATTCCCTGTATCAGCTCAGTGAATCTCTGCGACATTCCCTTCACGGCAAGTACAAACATCTTGACCATGGAATTCCTATGGTGTGGAAACAGGCCATTCCGCACATTGGGTCCACACCAACCCTCCAAAGAGCATCCCATCCAGACCCACCACCCCCACCTATCCCTGTAACATGGCATTTCCCATGGCTAAATCTATCTCACCTAAATCTATCCCTTGACACTATGGGCAATATAGCTTGGCTAATCCACCTAACCTTTGGATTACACAACTTTGGACTGTGGCAAGAAACAGAAGCACCCGAAGGAAACCCTTGCAGACAGAGTTTGCAAACTCTACATAAACAAACACCTAAGGATGGAATCGAACCTGGACCCCTGTCACTGAGGCCGCAGTGCTAACACTGTCACCATATTCCTCGTCTAATAGCCAACTTCTGCTAGCTGTTAGATGAAATGTCTATAGAACCATTTTGATGAGGAACAGCCTTCAATTAATTTCCAGGTCCTGCCTCACAAATAAACAAAAAGAGTGTTTGGTCTGTTATTCTAACACAAGCGGTCACCCACACTCCAAAAATTCAACTTTAACTCACCAAAATTAACAAAAGAAGAAAATAAAAATAATTTATTAACAACATTTAAAAAGCATTTGGATATTATGGAAAGGATTAGAAGTATATGGGCCAAGTGCAGGGAAATGGGATTAGCGTGAATGGACATTTTGGCCAGCATGGACCAGTTTGGGCTGAAGGGCCTGACTTCATGCTGTAGGATTCTATGACTCCAATGAAAAATCAGTGTGGATTCTAACAATGAATTAAATGGTACAATTTCAAATGAGAGGCAGAAACATATATGCAAAACAATTTGAGACCGTAGTTTAAAAAAAAGGATCTTTTGTACCATAAAAAGGTGTCACTGGTACTCTTCAGAACAAATCTCTATCGCCCTGTCGATCCCCATAGGTACTGAAGCTTAAAGGCTCCCTTGCCAGTTGTGGTATTTTTCATTTTCCAGACAATAAATGAATTATGTGCAGGTGAAGAGTCACAGAATGTTAAAAAGAGACAGCTTCTGCATAAATAAGATGAAATGCCACTGTTAATCTGTTACTGAGCTGGCAAATAAAACTGTGATAGCTATCAACAGCACTTGATGGGAATGCTTAAGTCTATGAGGACATCATTCTCTGTAGGCTTTTAAATTGTAGTAAAAAGGTGAACAAAGGAGGCACTGTTTAATCCAGCAAGATTTTCACAATAGCCCAATCTTAGCTTTCATGCAGTATTGAGGAATTATGAATTCTCCAGTCAACACTGTGTCTATGAACAGTTCTGAAGAATACCTATACTATACATTGCTGTACATAACAACATACCAGAACTTTGTGACTGAAAATAATTGAAGCCACTCTGGAAAAGCCAGAGAATAGAGTGCCTTCTATCATTAACAGAGTCAAAGTGAACATTATCACAGCTAGGATAGTCCAAAAATACACACTGGTCTTGTTCTCGACAGAAGGAGCTTCAATCCATACTGGACAAGCTTCCCGGGACTATTTCTATGTCAACTTGCCACTTTTGTTGAGGAACAGTTTTGTTGATTTATCTGCATTTCCCAAGGAAAAATCAGCTTTTCTGTAATTGCTTGTTAGAGAGATTTCAATCAGATCAGTTTTAATATTGGGCTGAAGATATTGTGCCATATCAGGGAAGGGAAAGGTAACCTGGACACTTTACTCCAAGAGACAGTCACACCCCTCAAATTAGGTCATTGAATCTTGGTCTATGATTAGCAACAGGAAAGGTGCGATTATAAGTGAGGCAGGTTTGGGGACCCAATGAGCAGTTCTCAAAGAGCCTCAGTCCCTGCAATTATCCAAATGTGACGAGGTTCTTGCATCCTGTGAGGATGAGAGTGGGGATTGCTGTGACAATGAGTGAACTGACAATGGTACTGTGGTACAGTGGGGGCAGGAAACAGGAATGCAGTAGTGGTAGGGGGACAGTATAAATTAGGGAGATAGATATTGCTGTCTGCAGTAATGGGCATGAGTCCTGAATGCTGTATTGCCTGCCTTGTGCCAGGGTTAAGGACATCTCCTTGGGAACTGGAGAAGAATTTGGAGCAGGAGGGGAGAGATCCACTTATTGTCCTCCACATTGGTTAGGGTTACAAATGAGGTTTTGCTGAAACATTTGGAACATTTAGTCAGGAGCTAATCTAAAATGCAGATGGTAATCTCCAGATTATGACCTGAGCAACAGTAAATAAAATATAAGGAGATAAAGATATGGCTTAAAGGCCATATGGGTTTCAGTTCATAGGGCACTGGCACAGAAGAGTCTGCACTGACATTAGTCCCATTTTGCCACACTGTACCAATAGACTTGAATGTTATGATATTTTGAGTGCTCACCTATGTACGTTTTAGAAGGTTGGGAGGTTTCCCACCTCAACAACCTTTCCCAGACAGTGTATTCCAGGTTCCCACCAAGCTCAAATCTCCTCTAAATCTGCTTATAATTATGCCCCTTTGGATTGATCCTTCAACTAAGCTGCTTCCTATTCACCCTGTTCATGTCCCACAATCTTATACAGCTCTATCAAGTCCCCACCAACCTCCTTTGCTCCTAATAAATTAATCCGAGCTTATTCAGTCTTTCCTCATAGCTAAACCACTCCATCCCAGGCAACATCCTGGTGAATCTCCTCCACACTTCCTGAAGTATTATCACATCCTTCAAAGAGTGTGGTGACCAGATCTGCACACAAGCTGCGGCCTAACTCAAAGTATTGTACAGCTCCATCTCCCTGCTCTTATAATCTATGCCTTGATTTATCAGCAGCCTCAAGGAAGAAGTTTGGCTTGGTAAGGTCATCTCAGTTTGACATCCTGACGATCCGCAAATCCTCGAGTACCAGACTGTGTGACATGATCCCACAGACAGCGTAGCGTCCCAATCAGTCCTGCTCTCTATCATGGAGGCCTTAGATGACAGCATGCAGGAGAGACTTGTGACGATGCAGTCACTTTAAAAAGGTTATTTTGTCCTTGGCTTTTTTTGAAGAGAGGTCATTTGAGTGGGAGCAGCGGCCGAGGAAAAACGAACCCGGGAGACTACAGCTAGGGTAAGACAGTTTGTTTCAAAATTACTTACCTGTAGCGGGCAGCGGAAGTGAGGTTGGAGCGCATAGCTGGGCGGGAAGGCAAGTGATTAGTATTTGAGTGGGTGTGTTCTAGACCCCAGGTCCTACTTCCGTAGGGCCTCCCTCCCACCCTCCTCCTCTAACCTAACTTTAAAGTCCACAGGTTATTGACTCAGTGTTCTTGTTTTTGGAGACAGTGTACAGTCATGGCAGCGCAGGCGGTGGAATGTTCCTCCTGCAGGATGTTTGAGGTAGGGGTGACCACCGATACTCCTGCCGACTTCGTCTGCAGGAAATGCAGTCAGATCCTGATCCTCACCGAACGAGTTAGGGAACTGGAACTGGAGCTGGATGAGCTGAGGATTATTCGAGAGGCTGAGAGGGTGATCGATAGAAGCTACAGGGACATAGTTACGCCGGAGAACAGAGGTAGCTGGGGAACAGTTAGAGGTGGGAAGGGGAAGAAGCAGGCAGTGCAGGGTTCCCCTGTGGTCGTTCCCCTAAAAAATTAGTATACAGCTTTGGAAACTGTTGGGGGGGACAGCCTTGCAGGTGTAAGCTGCAGTGAAGGGGTCTGTGGCTCTGAGATTCAGAAGGGAAAGGGGGAGAAGAGGAGAGCGCTAGTTATAGGGGACTCTCTAGTTAGAGGGACGGACAGGCGGTTCTGTGGACATGGGCGAGACTCTCGGATGGTTTGTTGCCTCCTGGGTGCTAGGGTCCGAGACATCTCGGACCGTGTCTTCAGAATCCTTAAGGGGGAGGGTGTGCAGCCAGAAGTCGTGGTACACATTGGCACCAACGACATAGGTAGGAAGAGGGGTGGGGAGGTCATTCAAGAGCTCAAGGAGTTAGGCTGGAAGCTAAAAGCTAGGACAGACAGAGTCGTCATCTCTGGGTTGTTGCCGGTGCCACGTGACAGAGAGGCAAAGAATAGGGAGAGAGTGCAGTTGAACACGTGGCTGCAAGGATGGTGTAGGAGGGAGGGCTTCAGATATTTGGACAATTGGACTGCATTCTGGGGAAGGTGGGACCTGTATAAACAGGACGGGTTGCACCTGAACCAGAAGGGCACCAATATCCTGGGGGGTAGGTTTGCTAGCACTCTTCGGGGGGGTTTAAACTAATTTGGCAGGGGGATGGGATCCGGACTTGTAGTCCAGCAAGTAAGCTAGCTGTGTGTCAGGATGTCCAAGACTGTAGGGAGGCTGTGGAGAAGGTAGCACTGACAGGGACTACTTGCGGACGCAGAGATGGGCTCAAGTGCGTATACTTCAATGCAAGGAGTATCAGAAATAAGGTGGGTGAACTTAAGGCGTGGATCGGTACCTGGGACTACGATGTTGTGGCCATCACGGAAACATGGATAATATGAGGGACAGGAATGGCTGTTGGAGGTTCCTGGTTACAGATGTTTCAGTAAGATTAGGGAGGGTGGTAAAAAAGGAGGGGGGGTGGCATTGCTAATTAGAAATGGTATAACGGCTGCAGAAAGGAAGTTTGAGGGGGATCTGCCTCTGGAGGTAGTATGGGCTGAAGTCAGAAATAGGAAAGGTGCAGTCACCTTGTTGGGTGTTTATTATAGGCCCCCCAATAGCAGCAGAGATGTGGAGAAACAGATTGGGAAACAGATTTTGGAAAGGTGCAGAAGCCACAGGGTCGTAGTCATGGGCGACTTCAACTTCCCAAATATTGATTGGAAGCTCTTTAGATCAAGTAGATTGGATGGGGCGGTGTTTGTGCAGTGTGTCCAGGAAGCTTTTCTAACGCAGTATGTAGATTGTCCAACCAGAGGGGAGGCCATATTGGATTTGGTACTCGGTAATGAACCGGGACAAGTGGTGGGCTTGTTAGTGGGTGAACATTTTGGTGATGGTGACCACAATTCTGTGACTTTCACCTTGGTTATGGAGAGAGATAGGTGCGCACAACAAGGAAGTTTTTACAATTGGGGGAAGGGAAATTACGATGCTGTAAGACAGGATTTGAGGAGCATACGTTGGGAGCATAGGCTGTCAGGGAAGGATGTGGTGGAAATGTGGAACTTTTCCAAGGAGCAGATACGACGTGTCCTTGATATGTATGTACCGATCAGGCAGGAAAGAAATGGTCGTGTGAGGGAGCCTTGGTTGACGAGGGAGGTTGAATGTCTTGTAAAGAGGAAGAAGGAGGCTTACATAAGGTTGAGGAAACAAGGTTCAGACAGAGCAGTGGAGGGATACAGGATAGCCAGAAGGGACCTGAAGAAAGGAGAGCTAAGAGAGGGCATGAAAAATCCTTGGCGGATAGGATCAAGGATAACCCCAAGGCATTTTATGCGTATGTGAGAAACCTGAGAATGACGAGAACGAGGGTAGGTCCGATCAAGGACAGTGGTGGGAGACTGTGTATTGAGTCGGAAGAGATAGGAGAGGTCTTGAACAAGTACTTCTCTTCAGTATTTACGAACGAGAGGGACCGTATTGTTGAAGAGGAGAGTGTGAAACGGACTGATAAGCTAGAAGAGATACCTGTTAGGAAGGAAGATGTGTTGGACATTTTGAACAACTTGAGGATAGACAAGTCCCCCGGGCCTGACGGGATATATCCTAGGATTATGTGGGAAGCAAGAGAGGAAATTGCAGTACCGTTGGCAATGATCTTCTCGTCTTCACTGGCAACTGGGGTGGTACCAGGGGACTGGAGAGTAGCGAATGTTGTGCCCCTGTTCAAAAAAGGGAATAGGGATAACCCCGGGAATTACAGGCCAGTTAGTCTTACTTCTGTGGTAGGCAAAGTAATGGAAAGGGTACTGAGGGATAGGATTTACGAGTATCTGGAAAGACACTGCTTGATTAGGGACAGCCAGCACGGATTTGTGAAGGGTAGGTCTTGCCTTACAAGTCTTACTGAATACTTCGAGGAGGTGACCAAGCATGTGGATGAGGGTAGAGCAGTGGATGTAGTGTACATGGATTTTAGTAAGGCATTTGATAAGGTTCCCCATGGTAGGCTTATGCGGAAAGTCAGGAGGCATGGGATAGAGGGAAATTTGGCCAATTGGATAGAAAACTGGCTAACCGGTCGAAGTCAGAGAGTGGTGGTAGATGGTAAATATTCAGCATGGAGTCCAGTTACAAGTGGAGTTCCGCAGGGATCAGTTCTGGGTCCTCTGCTGTTTGTAATTTTTATTAATGACTTAGATGAGGGAGTCGAAGGGTGGGTCAGTAAATTTGCAGATGATACGAAGATAGGTGGAGTTGTGGACAGTGAGGAGGGCTGTTGTCGGCTGCAGAGGGACTTAGATATGATGCGGAGCTGGGCTGAGGAGTGGCAGATGGAGTTCAACCCTGCCAAGTGTGAGGTTGTCCATTTTGGAAGAACAAATAAGAATGCGGAATACAGGGTTAATGGTAGGGTTCTTGGTCAGGTGGAGGAACAGAGGGATCTTGGGGTCTATGTACATAGATCTTTGAAGGTTGCCACTCAGGTGGACAGAGTTTGTAAGAAGGCCTATGGAGTATTATCGTTCATTCGCAGAGGGATTGAATTCAAGAGTCGTGAAGTAATGTTGCAGCTGTACAGGACTTTGGTTAGGCCACAGTTGGAGTACTGTGTGCAGTTCTGGTCGCCTCACTTTAGGAAAGATGTGGAAGCTTTGGAGAGGGTGCAGAGAAGATTTACCAGGATGTTGCCTGGAATGGAGAGTAGGTCATACGAGGATAGGTTGAGAGTTCTCGGCCTTTTCTCGTTGGAACGGCGAAGGATGAGGGGTGACTTGATAGAGGTTTATAAGATGATCAGAGGAATAGATAGAGTAGACAGTCAGAAACTTTTTCCCCGGGTACAACAGAGTGTTACATAAATTTAAGGTGAAGGGTGGAAGGTATAGGGGAGATGTCATGGGTGGGTTCTTTACCCAGAGAGTGGTGGGGGCATGGAATGCGCTGCCCGTGGGAGTGGTAGAGTCAGAATCATTGGCGACCTTTAAGCGGCATTTGGATAGGTACATGGATGGGTGCTTAATCTAGGATAGAAGTTCGGCACAACATCGTGGGCCGAAGGGCCTGTTCTGTGCTGTATTGTTCTATGTTCTATGTTCTATGTTCTATAAAGGCAGAGGGTCTGAAGTGTCTAGTTTAACAATGGAAGGGGAGTGGCCAGTTCTCCCAGTTCAGGTATTTTTCTAGTTTTAACTGTTGCCGTCACATGATGAGAGTGTGTCCAGGGAAGTTTCAAGCTGCAGTAAAGAATTCCTCTGGCTTTCTTCTGAAATCTCAGACTGCTGCTCCCTGCTACCTGTAAGAATCTGCATTTGAATTTACCTTTTTGCCAAGGGGTGTGTTTATGGGATGTTACTGCATTGCAACAGTTTATTAGCAATAGTTACTGTATGGGGTTGGTTAGGTTTTCCAATAGTTAAGTTATTCTAAATTCTGCTTTCTTTTGTTTGTATTTCAACTGTAGTACTTAAATAAATTAAGTTTTGTTTAAAGCGGAATGGTTTGACCAGCTGCATCAGACCTGGAACACACACCTCACATCTACCTCGAAAATAAGAGGAAGTTAGGGTCTAGGCAACCTTCTTAAAATATTGTGAGGGGATCTGGCCTGGTCCATAACAGACTGGGGGCACTTGCCAGGATTGATTCTGTAGTTCCACTTTGGGTTTAGGGTTGTTGGACTCAAAGATGCCGAGTGGTAGGTGTTCGTGAATTTTGTTTCGGGTGTTGTATTCAGTTGGCTTAAACAGTGCTTTGTGTAGTGATTGCTCTTTCACTCAAGAGTTTTCTGGGAGTGGAAGAAGTGACTTTGGGGGCTTTACAAACGGTGAGCATGACAAAGCTGTTGGAATTGGCAAACAAGCTGGAGTTGGGATTGCCTGCTGTGAGAAAAAGGGAGGTAATTACAGCAATAGCTCAACATTTAAGATTTGCTGAAAACGCCATCGGAATCTTTGGAAATGGTTAGAGTTCAATTGCAAATGAAGCAGCTGGAACATGAAAAGGACGGAAACAGTTTGAATTATGGTTAAAAGCAGAACAAAAAGAAAAAGGAAAGAATCGCTCTGGCAGAATAAAAAAAAGGAAAGGAAGGACCTAGCAGAAGAAAGAGAAAAAGAGACCGAGGAAAGGGAGAAAGAGCATTCGAACATCAGAAGATGGCGATTAGACAGGAAAGTTGACGTTAAAAGGATGGAAGTGAAGGTAGAAAGTAGGCTTAGTGAGGAGGATAGTGATGATGAGCAAACCAATCATAACCAAAGGCCTGGTGGGGATCTGTTTAAATATATCCAAGCATTGCCTAAATTTGATGAAAAGGATGTAGAAGCCTTTTTTATTTCATTTGAGAATATGACTAAACAAAATGGGCTTGGGTGGGTTACTCTTCAGAGGGTCGGTGTAGACTGGTTGGGCCAAGGGGCCTGTTTCCACACTGTAGGGAATCTAAACTAAAAATAAAAGGTGGCATGGTGGCACAGTGGTTAGCACTGCTGCCTCACAGCGCCAGAGACCCAGGTTCAATTCCACCCTTGGGCAACTGTGTGGAGTTTGCACATTCCCCCAGTGTCTGCATGGGTTTCCTCCGGGTTCTCCGGTTTCCTCCCACAGTCCAAAAATGTGCAGGTTAGGTGAATTGGCCATGCTAAATTGCCTGTAGTGTTAGGTGAAGGAGTAAAATGTAGGGGAATGGGTCTGGGTGGGTTGCTCTTCGGAGGGTCGGTGTGGACTTGTTGGGCCGAAGGGCCTGTTTCCACATTGTAGGGAATCTAATCTAATCTACTCCAATAAAAATGAAGTGGTCATTGCACATGTGGGTTTTGTTGATCTGAAAAAAGATGGTAGGTAGGGCTAGTGAGGTATTTGAAACACTGTCAGATGTGGTATCTGAGGAGTATGAGGTGGTGAAGAAAGCCATCTGAAGTGCATAGGAGCTTGTGCCAGAAGCCGACAGACAACATTTTAGGAATCTAAGGAGGGACCCTAGTCAAACGTACATCGAGTTTGAAAGGATCAAACAAAGTAATTTTTATAAATAGAGAAGGGCATTAAAAATAGATCAAATATATATGACACTCAAAGAGACAATTATTTTGTATTTGGAGATGCCAATGTTGGACTGGGGTGTACAATGTTAAAGATCACAACTCAGTTTATAGTCCAACAGGTTATTTTGAAGGAGTTCAAAAGTCACTTCTTGAAGTAGCGAGAACTTATGTGGAAGACGAGTTAAAATGGCAAGATTAGCAGCTGAAATGACTGATTATGCATTTGTTCATAAATTAAAGTACGGCTTCTGACATCAATGTCTATCTGTGAGGGATAGAAATTTGGGGGGGGATATAAAAAAAAGAGAAATCCTCAGGTGGTAAGGGAAAAGTAGATCTCAGTGAAGATAACTTATCAGAGTAAAATGGAAACACATGAAGAGGAAGAGAAGTTGAAAAACTCCGGTATTTTCACTGCAATAATATAGGTCACATGAAGTCATGGTGTTGGTAGTTTAAAAAAAGCACTACCAAGACGGACATAGGAAAACAGTGGATTTGTTAAAGTGATAAAGAAGAGCATAGTGGAGGCTGGTTGGTTGATAAGGAAGTGCCAGATCTTCTTTAACCATTTAACTTGAGAAAGTAAGGATTATTCACAGCAGCAGCCAGCAAAGTTACAGTATTAACAGACACAAGATCATGTCGATCTTTGATGTTGAGATGAGGAGATATGTAACTCAGAACGACTATTGCCAGAAGTGCTAGTATATAGAATTCATGGTGAGATGAGAAATGCTCTCATGTGTAGAGTGAGGTTAGAGTATCCTATGAAAAGTGGAGAAGTGGTGGGAGGAGTACTGGAGAAACTCTCAGCTCCAGGAATACAATGTGTCTTTGGTAATGAAGAAGCTCAATCACAGGTAGGAGTGCTGCCTAATGAGGTTGAAGCGCCATTGGAGAATCAGGCAATGGAGGTATTGCAAAGTATATCCTGGGATTTTTCCTGACTGTGGTAACAAGGTAACAAAGCTACCAACTGAAGCAGGAGGAGAAATCAAAGAATACAGATAAGAAAGTTGAAGTAGGATTGTCAGAGATCATGTTTGATCAAATAGTTAAAACAAAACAGGAATAGGTGGAGGACAAAGTAGATAATTTTAGCTCAGAGAAATTAACCAAGTTACAACAGAAAGATGAAAAACAGAAGCAATTGTATTGAAAAGCATACACAGAAGAATCTGCATGTATTCCCAAGTGCTACTATCTTAAAAATGATGTCTTCTTGAGGAAATGGAGACCATCACATATTCAGGCAGATGAGAAATGGGCAGAAGTTCATCAAGTTGTATTACAGAAAGGAGGTGTTGTGAGTAGCACATGAATTACCAATTGCTGGTCAGTTAGGAGTAAGAAAAGCTTTAGCCAAAATACAAAAACATGTTTACTAGCCTGGATTTCATAAGGATGTAGTTGACTTTTGACAGACAAGTCATACATGTCAGGTAATTAGAAAACGTCAGGCAGTAATAAAACCAGCACATTTAATACCCATTCCTGCATTTGAGGAACCTTTTATATGTCAAGTTTGATTATGTAATACACCTACCTTGAAAAAAAACACACTAGGAATCAGTATTTGTTAACAATAATTGGTGTGTCCACTAGATTTCTAAAGGCCGTTTCAATATGCAATATCACAGCTAAAAGGATTGTGGAAGAGGTACTCAAATCTTCCACTAGATATAGACTACCCAACAGAGATACAGATACAGTCAGATCAAGGGTCAAATTTTACATCAAAATTATTCAAGGAAGTTTTTGGACAGCTTAGGAACAAAACAATTCAAATCCACTACATACCATCCAGAATTGCAGAGAGTATTAGAAAGGTGGTGTCAAACTTTAAAAGATCATATTAAATGCTTATAGTCAAGACGATCTCGAGGATTGGGATAAAGGAATTAAGTTTATACTTTTTGGCATTAGGGATGCACTGAATGAATTGACCAAATTCAGTTTATTTGAATTAGCTTTTAGGCATAAGGTGTGAGGAACACTGAAATTAATTCAGGAGAAATTAGGGAGTCAGAATTCAGAGACCACAGATTTGGACTGTGTCAAGTTTTAGAGAATGATTAAATAGAGCTGGGGTGTTGGCTAGACAGCATTTAAAAATATCACAGCATATAATGAAACTGGAAACAGTCAAGAAATCAAAACCTTGCAATTTTGCTAACAGAGATAAAGTGTTAGTGTTGCTTCCAATGATAGGTGAACTTTTAAAAGCAAGGTTTAGTGAATCTTATCAAATTTAAAAGCGATTGAGTGAGGTGAACAATTTGGTAAGATTCCAGATCGAAAGAAATATCATGTGAATATGCTCAAAAGGTATTTTGACAGATAAGAAAAGCAAAGGAGAATATGTTAATGGTTATAACACAAAGTGAAGAACCAAGTTCAGCAGATTCTGAATTGGACATTTCTCAAATTAAATTGGACAATGAGGAAGTTCTCAAAAATTGGGATAAATTATTGAGTTATCTTCCAAAGGAAAACTGAAGTGACCTGAAAGAGTTATTACTATCACATAGATTAGGAAATGCTGTTCTAATTAAGCGACATTCTTATAGACTTTACCCTCTAAAGTTGGCACAGGTTCAAAAAGAGATTGAACACATGCTCCAAGACAACATCATCAAAAAGGGAGTTGCAGTAACTGGAGGTCACCCAAAGTAATGGTACCAAAACCAGATGGTACCTAATAGTTATGTGTGGGATATCAAAGTCAATACAGTTACAAAGTCTGATCCATATCCAATTCCACATTTGGAAGACTGTATTCAGAAGGTGAGATAAGCAACTTGTTTTTCTAAGTTGGACTTACTTAAAGGATACTGGCAGATAGCTTTATCTGAAAGAGCGAAGACAGTTACGGCTTTCATAACACCAAATGGATTGTCCCGATTTAAAGTAATGCCATTTGGTAAGAAAAATGCATCAGCCACATTTCAAAAACTAACCAACAGAGTCATTTCTGGATTACCTAATCGTGAGAGATACATTGATGACCTGAAGACTTTGTCACACATGGAAGGAACATTGACTTCAGGAGGCAGGTTTGGTGATAAACCTGGCTAAGAGTAAATTCGCTAAAGCCCAAGTTACATCCCTGGCTTATGTTATCGGATTCTGATAAATGGCTGCACAGAATGTAAAAACAAAAAGGTTATTAGGGAGTTTCCCCATACCATTGACGAAGAGATACTACAATTCCTAGGACAGAGTGTTTTTTTTCAGAAATTCATTGCAAAGTTTAGCAGTCACTGACTTATTGAAGTAGTACAGAAAATGTCTGTGAATGGCAGACTGTCAGGAGGCATGTGATTGCCTGAAAACTGTATTAGCCACTGGTCCAGTGTTAGCCACAACTAATTATGCAAAGCTATTCAAGATAGCGAGTGATGTGGGTGTCGGTGTTGTACTTTTACAAGAAGATGAGAAGATAGAAAGACCTACTGGATATTTTTCCAGGAAACTGAACATTCATCAACAGAAATATTCCACAATTGAGAAGGAGACCTTTAGCGTGGTGTTGGCATAACATTTCCACATTTATGTTGCCAGTAATGTATCTGAGACAATTGTATGTACTGATCATAACCCATTAAAGGTTTTGGAGAAATTTAAGGACAAAAATTCCAGATTGTTTGGATGGAGTTTATTATTGCAGCCATTCAATTTGAAAATTATGCATGTGGCAGGATGTGAAATCATAATTGCCAATGTGTTGTCGAGACTTGGATGAAAAAAGACGGAGGTGTAAACGGATGGAAATAGAATGCAGTAATGAATGTTTGTACGTTTAGAGTCAATGTGTTGTAGTGTACTAACAGAGTAAGATTAACGGGTTTTAAAATGAAGCCATCTTTGTATACTCATGGTTCATTTTATTTTGAGGAGGGAAGTGCGACGATGCTATCAGTTAAAGGTTATTTTTTACCTTGATTTTCTTTTAAGAAGAGAGGTCATAAATGCAGAGGTACTGAAGTGTCTAGTTTAACAATGGAAGGGGAGCGGCCAGTTCTCCCAGTTCAGGTTTTATTTAATTTGCTTTTAGCTGTCGCAGTCACAAGACGCAAGAATCCAAGTGAGTTGTAAGCTGCAGTAAAGAACTCCTCTGGCTTTCTTCTGAAATCTCTCTGGATGCTGCTCCCTACGGCCTGTAAGAAGCTGTGCTTGAATTTAACTTTTTGCCAAGGTGTTTATGCAATGGTACTGTATTGGAACAGTTAATTAAAATAGTTACTGTATCAGGTCGGTTACGTTTTCCAATAGTTACATTATTCTAAAAGTTCCACTTTCTTTTGTTCATTTGATCAGCTTCAACTGTCGTCATAGGGTCATCGAGTCATCGCGTCATCCAGCACAGAGACAGGCCCTTTGGCCCACACTGGTCCATGCCGACTAAAATGTCCATCCACGCTAACCCCATTTCCCAGCACTTGGCCCAGATCCTTCTATCTTTTCCTATCCATGTATTTGTCCAAATGCCTTTTAAAATGTTGTTAATGTACCCACCTCAATCACTTCCTCTGGTAGCTCATTCCATATGTGTACCACCCTCTGTATAAAAATGTTGCCCCTCAGGTTCCCTTTTATTCTTTCCCCTCTAACTTTAAACTGATGCCCTCTAGTCCTCGAATCCCCAACCCTAGGGAGAAAAACTGACTGCATTCACCCTATCCACGCCTCATGATCCTATACATTTCTATAAGATTCCCTCACGCTCTAAAGAAAGAAGCCCTAGCTTGTCCAACCTCCCTCTGTAACTCAGACCCTTCAGTCCTAGCAACGTCCTTGTAAATTTCTTTCCAGTTTAATAACATCCTTCCCATAGCAGGGTGACCAAAACTGAAGACAATACCCAAAGTGCGGCCTCACCAACATCCTGTACAACTGCAACATGACTTGCCAACTTTCATCCTCGGTGCCCTGACTGATGAAGGCCAGTGTATTAAACGCCTTCTTCACTGCCCTGTCTACCTGTGAGTCCACTTTCAGAGAACTGTGCACCTGAACTCCTAGATTCCACTGTTCCACTACATACCTTAAGACCCTTCCATTCACCAAGGAACTCCTATCTTGATTTGACTTTCCAAAGTGGAAGACCTCATACTTATCGATATTAAACTCCATTTGCCTACTTCCCCAGCTGCAATTACTGATAAACTTCCTCACTGTCCCAGATATCTGCTATTTTAGTGTCATCTGCAAACTTAATAATCATGCCTTGTACGTTCTCATCCAAATCATTGATATAGATAACAAACAGAAATGGGCCCAGCACCAACCCCCGAGACCTTCCACTAGTCACAAGTCTCCAGTCAGAGAAGCTTCCTTCCACTATTATCCTCTGCTTCCTACCATCAAGCCAATTTTGTATCCAATTTGCCAGCTCGCCTTGGATTCCATGCGATCTAACCTTCTAGAGCAGCCTACCATATGGGACCTTGTCAAAAGCCTTACTGAAATCCATATAAACTACACCTACCACCCTGCCCTCATTAATCTTCCTGGTCACTTTATCAAAGAACTCTAACAAATTTGTGTGGCATGATTTCCCACTCACAAAGCCATGCTGACTATTCCTAATCAAACCCTGCCTTTCCAAATGCATCTATACCTTATCTCTCATATTCTTCTCAAGTAATTTACCCACTACAGAAGATAGGCTCACTGGTCTATGGTTCCCAGGTGTTTAAATAAATTCTGTTTTGCTTAAAGCCAAGTAGTTTAACTAGTCGCATCATACCTGGAACACCCACTTCACAAATGCCTTTAAAATAAGATTAAGTTAGAGTCTAGGCTACCTTCTTAAAATAATTTGAAGGCATCTGGTCCAAAACAGACTGGGATCAGCTGACCAAGGCCCTCGAGCCATTAGAAAAGAATAAAACCCATGGAAGCGACAGCTTACTGGCCAAGTTGTATTCAACTCTGTGGGACTTGATTGGCCAGGACCTGCTGGAGGTGTACGACTGCATGCTTCTGACAGGCAACATGTGTGAATCCATGAAGAAAGGTGTCATCACCCTTATCTACAAGGAAGGAGGAGGACATTCGAAATTGACACCCAATTTCACTGCTGAATGCAGATTACAAAATCCTGCCTAAGGTCACCTCTAACCGGGTCAGGTCTGTTCTCGGATTGGCGATTCTCCCTGACCACATCTGCACTATACCGGGCAGGATGATCTCAGACAGCCTTGCTCTCCTCAGGGATACAATCATCTCCATGCAAGACAGGGGAGTGGACTCCTGCCTCATCAGCCTGGAGCAGGAGAAGGCCTTTGATAGGATATTACAGGCTTTAAGGTCCCTCGCTGTTGTGGGTAAAAACCTGGTCATCAAGTGTGAGGCACTCTGTCTGTTGTTGCAAATGGTACAGATCTGGCCCATTCCCAGACACTGTGCTGGTGCAGTCACCCAAACCATCTTCCAATTCATCTGGAGGCCAAAGATGGACAGTGTCCATGGGGACACCATGTACAGGGCTTTGGATGGGGGTTAAGCATGTACCCAATGTTACCCTCATCCTAATGGCCACCTTGGTGTGTGGCTGTGTCAGGCGGTGCACAGACCCTCAGTATACAAACATCAAGCATCATTCCATACTGAGGTTCTACCTGACCCTGATGTTGCAAAGGATGGGACTGGCCTTGGCACCGTAGAATGCTCCAAGTACTTGGATTATTCTGTATCATCTGTCCTTTGTGGAGAAATGTGCAAAGGGAAAATTCACCTTTGACTACAAGTCCTTTAGGAAGTGGCTAGTTCATAGGATCCTAGAGACCCTGCAGTAAAAGGAGAGGGTGGATCCTGTCAGTCTGCTCAGGGAACAACTATCAAAGTAATTTGGCAGGATGCCTCAACGTCACAGCTTTCCAACAAGCACCAAGGCATTGCTTGGCTGGTGATGAGGAGGGCACTACCGGTCAGATCTTTCGGGTATGGCCAATCGGTGTGTGCCACCACATGCTGCCCCTGAGTAGAGATTGACAGACATGTTCTGGAATGTGCCTTTGCAAAGAAAGTCTGGAGAGAGCTGGAGTGGTTCTTGTCAAAGTTTGCCCCAAGCAGCTCTGTCATGCAAGACTCTCTGCTCTTTGGTCTGATCCTTGGGACGCACACCGGAGACAAACATTGACTGCTCCTGGAGGACCATCAACTTGGTGAAAGATACTCTTTGGTTTGCCTGAAACCCATTGGTCTTTCAGAGCAAGGAGTTGACCCTGACAGTGTGTTGCAGACTGGTCCATTCCAAGGGCCAGGACTACATGCTGAGGGATGAACTAAAGCTTGGGGCAGCTGCTGTCAAGACACAGTGGAGAAAGACTGTGTCTTTTCACCAAAGTACAATGGGGGTCCATTAGTTATCAGACTCTCCCAGTGCCTCAAATGTATGTAAATAGTATTTTGCATAAGAAAGAAATGTCTTTGGGTTATAGGAACTGTCAGGAGAGTCAAATTCCACTGTCTGTTTGCTCTCAATATCCAAAAGGACTCCACAGAATCGAACTATTCTAGTTACTATTTATGTATTTAAAGATATTTTTATGATAAAAGTATATTTTTAGAATTAAAAAACTGTCTTGATTAATAAAGACATGTGTCCCCTATGCCTTCTTAACTGCCCTATTAATTAATCGTGCCACCTGCAGGGATTCGGGATAGAAGCAAGTTGTTCTGGTGAGAGGGTTTCACTGGGACCGTGCTGAGATAAGAGCTTATGGAGCTGGGGGATAGTATGTTACAATGAATAGAGAATGGTTAACTAATAGAATATAGACAGTTGGGAGAAGGAGGGCATTTTCAGGATGGCAACTATAATGGAGTATCAAAGGGATCAGTGCTGAGGCCATAGTTATTTATAACATATTAATGTCTTGGATGAGAAAAGTGAATGTACGGTCACCAGCTTTGCACAAAAATAAGTGGGAAGGCAAGTAGTGAGGATGGTAGATGTTAAAAGAATTGAGCAAAAAAGTGGCATGTGAGAAAATGTGAGGTTATACACTTTGACAAAAAGAGTTGAGGAGCTGAATATTACTTAAATGGAGAAAGACTGAAGAAAGCTACAGAACAGAAGGATTTGGGCACCCCCGGGCACAAAGCACAAAAAGCTAGCATTCAAGTTCAGGTAGTAATAGGGAAGGCAAACAGAATGATGGTCTTTGTTTCTAAGGGAATGGAGGATAGTGTGATATGGAGGTCTTTCTAAAACTGTATAAGGCATTAGTCAGATCACATCTGGATTACAGTAAACAAACAGTTATAGAGTCATAGAGATGTACAGCATGGAAACAGACCTTTCGGTCTAACCCGTCCATGCTGACCAGATATTCTACATTAACTTAGTCCCATTTGCCAGCATTTTGCCCATATTCCTCTAAACCATTCTATATCTATCTAGGTGCCTTTTAAAAGTTGTATTGTACCAGCCTCCATCACCTCCTTCAGCATTCATTTCATATTCACACCACCCTCTGTGAAAAAGTTGCCCTTTATATCCCTTACAAATCTTTCCTCTCTCAAACCTATGCCCTCTAGTTTGGGCTCGCCTACTCTAGGGAAAAGATCTGACCATTCACCCTATCCGTGCCCCTCATAACTTTATAAACTTCTATAAAAGGTTACCCCTCAACCTCCACACTAAGGAAACAGCCCCAGCCTGTTCAGCCTCTCCCTATAGCTCAAACCCTCCAGCCCCGAAAACAGCCTTCTACACTTGAAAGGGTTCAGAAGAGATTTACCTGTAGCCATGCTTCTGTAACACAATTAGATCATACTGCTGTATCCCTGTTTGTGTCTTTAGATTGTCGACCTTGTTATGAATGCTATGTGCATTCAGGGAAATTATCCTGAACATCGTCTTTTTGACATCATTTCACATTCTAAACATACACAACTCTTGGCTTTGTTTCACCTGCTGTCTAGTCTCCCTGGAAGATTTTCAAATTTACTTCCTTCCAATTTGGGTTAGCCCTCAGATTCTCATCCCTCCTACAAGACAGTATAAAACCACTACCAAATCTCCGACAGCATCAGTCCTAGTCCCGTTACTCTCAATCTATCTAGTTTTTCAGACACTACCTGTCCCTGAACCAGTTCCATTGCCTCAGAAATCTGATGCCTTCCCTCCAAACAATTCTCCAGCTGTATGTTCACTTCATCAACTCCAAATGCTCACTAGCACGTAGGAGTAATCCTGAGATGATTGTTTTTGAGGTTCTGCTTTGTAAATTTCCCTCCTAACTCTCTGAACTCTGCGTCGGGTCTTCAACCCACTGCTAACCGGTGTCTTTAAAAATGGCTGACACTACATGAGGCATTGTCCACAATTTGAAGCCAGGACCCCTTGTAATCTAGTATGGTATATTGATATACCCAAAACAAGACTCAAAACCAGGCACCAACCATAAAGAACAACTGCAGCAGCAGGATTCAATGCTGTATTCTTCTGATAACAGTTCATTCCAAACCAAAGCCAGGTGCTTTAACCATTAGAGCACTGGACTGCCCTGAACATTAACCAGGTCTTCTGGATTACTACTCCAGTGACATGACCATGACACCATCACCTCCACTGTACGTTGCACCTTAAAAAGGTCTCAAGAGAACTTAGAAAGATGATGAAAATGTCAAGATCCAAAAAAAAAAGAAGAGTCTTGGAGGTCCAACTACATGGATTATTAAAACGTCACGGAAAATTCAGAATTTAATCAGGAATGCTAATGAAATGCTGGTCTTTATACCAAAAAAGAATGCAAATACAAGAATGCAGAAGCCCAGTTACAACTAAACTCTGTGACCAGACCACACCTGGAGGAGTAACTGTGAGCAGTTCTGGGCATGAGACATTCAGCAAGAGACATTAAGCAATATGGAGGAAGTGCAATGTAGATTTAACAAAATAGTACTGGACTCCAAGGATTCAATTATGTTGTAAACTTACACCAATTAGAGGTGATTCCTGGATTCTGAGTGGTTAAGAGATGACTTGATCCAAGTTTTCAAGATGCTGAAGGAACCGGATAAAAAGAAAATATTTCTGCTGGGATGAGAAATCCAGGGCCAGAAACATATCATCTAAAATCCCAGCCTCCTTTTAGGATTGAAATTAGGAAACATTTTAACACACAAGTCTGTTATCATGGTTTGGATTCTTCAAAGAAGTTGTCAACTTGATTGGATTTACACAGACTAAAGTCCATGGGGATTACTTTTTTATTTAACAGCTTGTTAACTATTTATACTCCAGTTTAGCACAAAACTGCACCATCTCTCTCTAGAGTTTGCTGTCGTGTAATCATTTAGGCTGAATATTTCTACATTTGAGAGATAACCTTTACCCATAGCAAGGGTAATAGAAGTTTGAAAATCACTTCTGCAAATGGCAGTTCGTGCAAGATCAAATGTGGCGATTCATTCAACTCCTGACTCCCCAAAGCCTGCCCACCATCTACAAAGCACAAGTCAGGAGTATGTGATGAAATACTCCCTATTTTCTAACAACACTACTCAAGGAACTTGACCCCATCCAGGACAAAATAGCTCGCTTGATTGGCACCACATCCACAAAAATCCATTCCCTCCACATCAATGCTCAGTAGCAGTAGCAGTGTGTACTACCTACAAGGTGCACTGCAATGGCTCACCAAGTTCCTTCAATAGCAACTTCCAAACCCACAGCCACTCTCATCTAGATGGACACAGAGGGTGGTACATATATGGAATGAGCTGCCAGTGCAAGTGGTTGAGGCAGGTACATTACCAACATTTAAAAAGCCTTTGGACCAATATATAGATAGAAAAGAATTAGGAGGAAATGGGCCAAGTGCAGGGAAGTAGGGTGAGGATGGACAGACATTTTGGCCAGCATGGACAAGTTTAGGCCAAATGGCCTGTTTTCATGCTGTAGGACTCTATGACAAGGGCAGCAGATGCATGGGAACACCACTATCTGCAAGTTTGCCTCGAAGACACTCACCATCCTGACTCACATTCCTTTAATGTCCCTTGGTCAAAATCCTGGAATTCCCTTCCTAATGGCATTGTGGGTGATCCTACATCCCAAAGACTGTAGTGGTTCAAGGCAACCACTCATCACCTTTTACGGGGCAAATAGAGAGATGTAATTAATGGTGGCCCATTCAGTATTATCCACATTTTTATGAACAAATGAAAAGATTTTCATCTCAAACAGAGATTGATAGATCTTTCTTAACCAAGCTATGGGTGTGTATACAAGCTAGTACGTGAATTTAGTTTGAAGATCGATAGGCCTGGGCAAGGGGCAGGGAAGAATGGCTAAGTTTTCATGCTCCTGTATTCCCGAACGTGACTTTTAAAGCAAATTTGGCCAAGGGTCTCTTTCAGTGCTGAATGACTATCTTACTGGAAAGACAAAAAATTTCTTGCAGGGTATTATTCCTCAGATCTATTTGAAACTTATCTTCTTCATTCAGTTCTAAAAATCCCCAATCATTTTTGTATCATGAATTGCTGCAAAGTACATCTTTATGTTATGTTATTTCTCTAAGCAAAAATACCTACAGCCTAAGCTACAGTAGATGTTTCTCCCATTGCACTGGCAATCTAGCTACATGGCTTTCTATGTCAAAAGTGTCATATCTTCAGAGTAGATTTTCCAGATTTTTTTGTGACCATCAACTCCATTTTCAAATATGGTCAAGGGCAGGAAGAAGTTGGTTACCTGGGAGATACTTGGGCAAGTGTTAAGTCCTGTTCCTCCTCTTTACTACCTATGGAAGGAGAACCCAACCAAAAGTGGAAATCTGCTCCAATCCCAGTTCAACCCAAAATATCAAATAAACAATGGAGAAGTGAGACTGAAAAAAAATGTCTTTGTGGGCAACCTCAGCTCAAAACAAAGCTTCAATAAACTTTGATTCTAATCACAGCACGACATTAGACAAGTCTTTGAGACTGTACAAAGCAGAGACCGGGACAAAGTGTATACTGGGGTTGGGATAGTTCTGGTATGGTTTGATCAATCTTTAATTTAGATTAACAGCTACAGTCTGACCTAAAACTTTAATACTGCAGGCTAATTAAAAACCCTAGCTTAATAGAAACAGCTTGGCAGCAGCAGTTATCTGACAATCGATAGAAAGTGATTTCCTGAAGCAGTGTTAATGACTGGAGTAAAAAGCTGACTTAGTAGTTGCAACTTGGAGTGAGTCACCATGCCTTTGAAAAAACAAAGGGGTTGAGACTACACAGAGGACAATGAGAAGCAAGATGAGAACTTTGGGAATTTTGTTGTAACATCTTTGCTAATAGCTTAAAACATTTCCCCTTTGATAGATGGTAAACTAACTGCCTGTAGTTCTCTACTTTCTACTTCCCTCCCTTTTTAAATAAATGAGTTACATTGTTTCTTTTAGATTGGAGAAAAACTAGAGTAAATTTTGGAAAATTAAAACTGATGCATTAGCTATCTGCCTGTGACTTATTCTAACACCCTTGGTCAAGAACCATCAGGACCTGGGGATTTGTCAACTCGCAGTTCCAACATTTTACTCAGTATTACCTCCCTGCTAATTGTAATTTTCCCCGAGTTCCTCCTTACCTTTCAAATCCCAAGTGAAGGCTTTTTCTAGGACGCTACGTATATCCTCTTTAGTGAAGACTGATATTAAAATCTCTGCCCAATTCATCTGCCAACTCCTTATCCACCATTAACGTTCCCCATGCGCATTTAGGATCAATACTTACCTTTTTAACACAAACATAGAAATAGAGGTAGGTCATTCAACCCTTTGAGTCGGATCTGTCATTCATTATGATCAAACTCATTACTCTGTTCCCACTTTCTCTCCATAACCTTTGATCCCTTTAGCTGAAGAACTAGATCTAATTCCTTCTCAAAAACATTCCTTATTTTGGTATCAACCATTTTCCATGGCAGAAAATTCCATAGGTTCATTTCTTTCTTAACACTAATCTATAGAAATTCTTTAATATGTCTGTCCAACTCTAATACTCCATTATCCGTCCTTATTAATCTTTTAATAATTCTTTGCTGTTTTTATAATCTGTCCAGTTGCACATTTTGCACAGCTATATATCCTTCATGTTTGATATTATTTTTGACTTTTTTTGTTGGAGCGTATCTATTCTGTGCTTTCTGGAATATCCCTTTAGATGTTTGCTGCTACTTTTCTATTGACCCTTAACCCAAATTGCCAGTTCACTTTCCCTAGGTCTGCTTTCATGGCTTCATAATTACCCTTGTATAAATTCAAAACAGTAGGTTTGCACCCATATTTCTATCCTTTAAACTATGTAAAATTCAGTCATATTATGATTGAAAGTGCTCCTTAGTAGTAGCAAAGAGGAGTTGAGGCGATAATTAGATTGACCATGATTTTATCAAACACTCTGCTGCTAAGTCCTGTGTTAGTATGAGTGGGCTGTAATGGGTTGGATTCTGGATTAGTGGTGCTGGAAGAGCACAGCAATTCAGGCAGCATCCAACGAGCAGCGAAATCGACATTTTGGGCAAAAGCCCTTCATCAGGAATAAAGGCAGTGAGCCTGAAGCGTGGAGAGATAAGCTAGAGGAGGGTGGGGGTGGGGAGAAAGTAGCATAGAGTACAATGGGTGAGTGGGGGAGGGGATGAAGGTGATAGGTCGGTGAGGGGAGGGTGGAGTGGATAGGTGGAAAAGGAGATAGGCAGGTCGGACAAGTCAAGGGGACAGTACTGAACTGGAAGTTTGAAACTGGGATGAGGTGGGGGAAGGGGAAATGAGGAAGCTGTTGAAGTCCACATTGATGCCCTGTGGTTGAAGTGTTCTGAGGCGGAAGATGAGGCGTTCTTCCTCCAGGCGTCTGGTGGTGAGGGAGTGGCAGTGAAGGAGGCCCAGGACCTCCATGTCCTCGAGGTAAAAACAATAACTGCAGATGCTGGAAACCAAATACTGGATTAGTGGTGCTGGAAGAGCACAGCAGTTCAGGCAGCATCCAACGAGCAGCAAAATTGACGTTTCGGGCAATTTTATTCCTGATGAAGGGCTTTTGCCCGAAACGTCGAATCCTTCATGTCCTCGGCAGAGTGGGAGGGGGAGTTTCAAACTTCCAGTTCAGCACTGTCCCCATGACTTGCCCGGACTTGTCCTACCTGCCTAGCTCCTTTTCCACCCATCCACTCCACCCACCCCTCACCGACCTATCACCTTCATCCCCTCCCCCACTCACCCATTGTACTCTATGCTACTTTCTCCCCACCCCCACCCTCCTCTAGCTTATCTCTCCACGCTTCAGGCTCACTGCCTTTATTCCTGATGAAGGGCTTTTGCCCGAAACGGCGATTTCACTGCTCGTTGGATGCTGCCTGAACTGCTGTGCTCTTCCAGCACTACTAATCCAGAATTTGGTTTCCAGCATCTGCAGTTATTGTTTTTACCTCTATAATGGGTTGGAAACAGCTCCTGTTTGCAGTAAGTCACTGTGGTGCCAGTAGCTGATAAATACTGATTGATCGGGCAAACCCAACCAGTATCATTACCACCCAAGTGCAGTGGGGGTTGAAAGGTGCAATGCTGTCCAGGAACTAGAAAAATCTATTCATCAGGCAGGACAGCCAGGTTTAAATATACCAGAACTGAAAGTCAGAATCAAATCTTTCTCAATCGGTATTCATTCACACAGCATCTCGGAATTAAAATGTCAGTTGGTTTGCAATTTATTGCTTGTTGGAATTCTTTCAACTGGAGTTGCTGCTGTGGGAATTAAAGTCTTCACTGGCCTTAAATACAGGGAATTTGACACAAGCCAAGGAAACATTTGGATCTCTCAACTTTTTGGAAATTCTGTTCCTGCTTTCCCTCCACACACTAAACTTTTGTAAACCATCAGAAACTAAAATCTCACTGTGCTGACTTGCCCTTCACTAATTTATTCCACAAGGACCCTAGCAAAACCAATCTTTTCTACCGAGTTAGTTAACATGCACAACTGAAATTTTTTGAGAAACATGTTCATTAATTGAGCTTGTTTAATTCAGATAGAACACCACATTTGGCAATTTTTGCTAAACTTAGATTTACTTTCAAATAGGTCACATTGAATTAAAGAACTAATAACTAGGGAGTGATGTTTGGGAGATTAAATACCACGCTGGCCTTTCATCAGCCAGAGTACTGAATACAGGAGTTGGGATGTCATAATACGGCTGTACAAGACAGTGGGAAAGCTACATTTGGAGTACTGCATACAATTCTGGTCATCTTGCTATAGGAAGGATGTTATTAAATTGGAAAGGATGCAAAAAAAAAAAGACTTACCAGGATGTTACTGAGACTAGAAGGTTTGAGCATAACTAAGGTGAATAGCCAAGGTCTCGGTGGCAAGCGGTGTCCCACAGGGTTCAGTGTTGGGGCCACAGCTGTTCGCATTATATATTAATGATCTGGATGAAGGGACTGGGGGCATTCTAGCGAAGTTTGCTGATGATACGAAGTTAGGTGGACAGGCAGGTAGTACTGAGGAAGTGGGGAGGCTGCAGAAGGATCTAGACAGTTTGGGAGAGTGGTCCAGGAAATGGCTGATGGAATTCAATGTAAGCAAATGCGAGGTCTTGCACTTTGGAAAAAAGAATACAAGCATGGACTACTTTCTAAACGGTGAGAAAATTCGTAAAGCCAAAGTACAGAGTTCTGGGAGTGCTAGTCGAGGATTCTCTAAAGGTCAACATGCAGGTTGAGTTCGTGATTAAGAAAGCGAATGTAATGTTGTCAATTATCTCAAGAGGGTTGGAATATAAAAGCACCGTTGTGCTACTGAGACTTTATAAAGCTCTGGTTAGGCTCCATTTGGAATACTGTGTCCAGTTTTGGGCCCCACACCTCAGGAAGGACATACTGGCACTGGAGCGTGTCCAGCAGAGATTCACATGGATGATCCCTGGAATGGTAGGTCTAACAAACGAGGAACGGCTGAGGATCCTGGGATTGTACTCATTGGAGTTTAGAAGATTAAGGGGAGATCTAATAGAAACTTACAAGATAATATATGGCTTGGAAAGGGTGGATGCAAAGAAATTGTTTCTGTTAGGCGAGGAGACTAGGACCCATGGACACAGCCTTAGAATTAGAGGGGGTCATTTCAGAACAGAAATGCGGAGACATTTCTTCAGCCAGAGAGTGGTAGGCCTGTGGAATTCATTGCCGCAGAGTGCAGTGGAGGCTGGGACGCTAAATGGCTTCAAGGCAGAGATTGATAAATTCTAGATATCACAAGGAATTAAGGGCTACGGGGAGAGTGCGGGTAAGTGGAGTTGAAATGCCCAGCAGCCATGATTAAATGGCAGAGTGGACTCGATGGGCCGAATGACCTTACTTCCACTCCTATGTCTTATGGTCTTTTCCTCACCATAGAGGAATCCAAAACTGGAGGGCATCATTTTAAGGTGAGAAGGGAAAGATTTAAAAGGGACTCAAGGGGCAATTTTCACAAAAAGGTGATGCATATATTGAAGGAGCTGCCAGCGGAAATAGTAGAGGCAAGTACAATTACAACATTTAAAATACACTTGGACAGATACATGGCTAGGAAAGGTTTCAAAGGATATGGGCCAAACGGAAGCAAGTGGGATTGGTTCAGTGTTGGAAAACCTGGTTGGCATAGAGGAGTCAGGTCAAAGGGTTTGTTTCCATGCTGTATGGCTCGAAGAAGTTCTTCAAAAGTAGAAAAGTTATTAGTATATTATCCATTGCCAAACTGATGATAATTAAAATGACAAGAAGATCTGTGCCAGAAACTGGGAATGGGTCCTGCTGCTCCTGACCTTTGAGCAGCGTGCTATATCACCGGTCAGCATTCGGTTCCAGTGTTTCGTATTGAGGAGTTCATCAGCTCTTGCCACCCACCTCCCTCAAATCCCAATGCCCCTCGTGCCTCACTGCCCCAAACCCTGCTGCCCTTGTGCCCCACCTGCCCCAAACCCTGCTGCCCCTCGTCACCCACCTGCCCCAAACCCCACCGCCCCTCGTCAACTGCCTAGTTCATCCAGCAGTTGCATTGGACCTGGATAGGAAGAGGATACAAGGAGTCTGCAAAGGGATATAGACTAATCAGATAGGTTAAGTAAATAAGTGAAGATTCAACAGATGGAATATAATGCAGACAAGTGTGAGGTGATCCACTTTGACAGGAAGAATAGTGAAACAAAAGACTATTCTGATGGAGCGAGACTGCAAAATACTGCAGTCAAGGGATCTGGGTGGCATTGTACACAAAATCATAAAACATTACCAATTTCATCAGTTAGGAATCCAATGGAAGGTTGGCCTTTACTGCAAGGCTGATAGAGTGTAAGATAGGAAAGTCTTGTTATAACTGCGAATGCCTTAGTGACACCCCATCTAGAAGAGTGGGAGTTTTTAAATCTCCTTACTTAAGGTACTTGGGCCTATACTAATTGGAGTTTACAAGAATGAGATGATCGAATTGAGACGTTAAGATTCGGGGGTGGGGGGGGGGGATGTGGAGGAGTGGTTTGATAGAGAGTGGATGCTGAGAAGATATGAAATCAACAATTTGGGGACATACTTGAAAAATTAGCTAGTGCGTCATTTAAAAGTGAGAAGAATAGAGTAGAATATCCTTTATTTAGAGGAGGAACTCCTTCTCAGAGGACCAGTAGCCTTTGGAATTCACTTCCACATAGAACGGTAGAGACTTTACCACCGAATCTATTCAAAATGGAGTTTGTCAGATTTTTAATTGAAATAGCAGTCCAGGACTTTTTAGGGGTGGGCAGGAAAATGGAGCTAAGCTAATCAATTCAGCCATGATCACATTGAAGAGTAGAACAAACTCAAGGGGGCCTATCCTTCTGTTTCTCTCAACCTGGGGCAGGTGGGTGTTGAATCCTGACAGTCTGGTCCAGATGTAGAGATGCTAAGAGACTTTACCATATCCAGTTATATTCTTACTGTGAAGGGTCTTAACAGCAGAGACAATAGCAAGTTGCTTGCCACAAATCGGAAACAGAGGACAGAGTTCCAGAATATGGGACCAATCATTTTAGTTTGAGAGGAGAAGAAATCTCTTCCCTCAGGTGGTTATGAATCTTTGGGATCCTCTGCTTCAGATGGTTTTGGATGCTCCACTGTTGATTATATACAAGGCTGAATTTTGGCCTTTCAGAGAATCAAGGGGAATGTGCAGAGACAGAGACACTGAAGCAATGATAATAGGGATTGGAAAGGAGGCTCCAAGAGCCAAGTGGTCTACTCTTGCACCTATTTTGTGCATTCTCATTCCGAGTGAATATCTCCTTTTGTCTCACTCATTATCCTTCTGGCCAGATTTATCCCTTGACTGGAGGGCATAGGTTTAAGGTGAGAGTGAATGATTTAAAACAGGACCTAAGGGACAATTTTTTCATGCGCTGAGTAGTGCGTGTGTGGAATGAGCTGCCAGAGGAAGTGGTGAAGGCTGGTACAATTGCAACATTTAAAAGGCATCTGGATGGGTATATGATTAGGAAGGCTTTAGAGGGAGATCAGTCAAATGCTGGCAAATGGTGCTAGATTTATTTAGGTTACCTGGTCTACTTGGACGAATTTGACCAAAGGTTCTGTTTCCATGGTGTACATCTCTATGATTGCATTTTTTTCAAGGCAGTATTTAAATTTTAAAAAAATCAATCAATCAATCAATCAATCAATCAATCCAGAACTATTGCAGTCTATCAGGCACAGGAACAGCACTCAGCGTCTGGAGTCAGTTCCTCTGACTGAGCAGTTTCATTTAATGGCCATATTTTTCAATACTCTGACCTCCATCAACCTCAGTCAGAAAAAAGTG
The DNA here is from genome assembly GCF_047496795.1 of Chiloscyllium punctatum. NCBI lineage: Eukaryota > Metazoa > Chordata > Chondrichthyes > Orectolobiformes > Hemiscylliidae > Chiloscyllium > Chiloscyllium punctatum. The sequence continues at coordinate 43,471,957 of NC_092757.1, read as the reverse complement.
ATTCCCAGTATGAATAGTATTTTGGAAGGAGAGACAAATCAGGTTTCTACAACTTAGGAAAGAAGCTGCTTCACAGTTTAAAAGGCCAGCTTGGATTTTAAAATTGCTCTGGCATCTCCTTTCGGAAGCTATCTGCCCCGTGAAACACCTTTACTCTCAAACACCTCCATCAGATCACAGCTCAACCTCTGGACAAAAGTCTGTGCACCATAATTTAACTCTTTAATCCCTGAGAACATTTGGCTAGGTTGTTCCCAGACATGGGTATTAAGTTCCAGCTCTCACACATCCAGGACCCTGTTGATAAGAATTTCGGATCTTACCTTTGGCGGTACATAAAACTCCAAGAGGAAGCGTTCTCCCTCCAGCCTCATAGCTTTTCGTAGCAACAGTCGGCACTTCTGCCACTGCGTACTGCTCACCAAGTTAGAGTCATCAGCTACCATGTACCTCAAAGTGCCTTCTCTTTGAATATCCAGGAGTTCCACTTTAGCAGATGAGGTTCGTGTCAAGCGCAAACGTTCTAGTTTGTGGCTCCATTTGTCCCGGGCCTCACTTTCCGATTTATTCCCTGAGGGATCTTGACTGATTAACCTTTTGCCCTGCCCCACATCGAGCAGTGGCTCGGCAGAGGAGCGCCATTGTAAAATCTCCTTCATTCCATCGACCATACACATACTCATGTTCCGCAGAGAAAACCCTTTCTTAAACTTTGGCCTGCCAGAAACATCCTCTGAACTCCTGGAATGGCCAAAGTTCGACATGTCCCAGACCTGCGCCTGCCTCAAGTACCTGCTGGAGTTCAATGTGCTGTCTATACTCTCAAGGGAATCGGAATTCTCTTTCCTCTGGAGAATTTCTTTACCATAAGGCAGCTGGCAATTCTGGATGTCTGAAAATGGAGCAATTGTAGACTTGATCGGGGAGTCTGACAGGTATGGCCTGTTTACTTCCGAAGCAAAGTATTCCACAAAATGGGAAGCAAAGTATTGTGAGAAAGTGGTCTCTATCCCTGGGCACTCGAGGTGAGGATTTTCACTGATAAATATCCGGAATTTCTGGGCAAATTCAGCCGCTGCAGCTCGTGCCTGCACTTCACAAAACTCTTTCCAGTCTGGAATGTGTTGTAGGGAATTCGGACTTTCAGAGTCACCATTCATGGCGAATTCACTGAAGCCCAATTAAGCTGTACAAGGAGGGGAGAGACAGAGAGAGAGAGAGACATGGTTACTGTGGGTAATCTTAGAGTGAGCACCAAACCAACACATTGGTAGCTCAGTGCTTTGAGGTGAACAACAAGTTTCAGAACCACAGTGTTGCCCCAAAAGGATCCCTGAATCACATGGACACTTACTGTCCCATTTGGGCCATTGTGTCTGTGCTAGCTCTTTCAAAGAGTTAACGAGAGTTAACTCCCCAGCCCCCTCTCCTCACTACACGGAAATATTCTCAGTTGTAAGTTAATTTCTAATTCTCTCTTGAAACTTAACTAGTGTCAGTTTATCAGGCAGCACATTCCAGGTCATAACAAGCCACTGCATAATTTAAACACTCTCATTTAACCACCCCATCCCCCACCAGAGCTCTTCTGCCAAATTACTGAAGTATCAAATTTCAAAGGTTTCCACAATAAACTTTGAACAAGATCTCTTCCTTTTTCTTAAAAAAAGGAATAATGATTTCTGAAATAAGTTGAACTCCTCGAAACAGCTTTGCCATAAGGATCCGTGATTTCTCACTTGACTGTGACCAAACATTTCAATGGTTGCTCATTAGAAATATTAACTGAATGAGATCAGAGCCCACTTCAGTGTTCAAAACAGCGAAGAGGGGGGGAAAAAGGGAAATAAAACACTCACAGTAGGAGAATGAAACACATTGATAATTTACTGGCTGTGAAATAAGCTCGAACAGCAGCTACTCACGTTCAGCTCCGCCTCCCCCCCCCCTCTCTGCGCGTTTGTTTTTGTGACTTCTACCTCCCACTGCTTCTTTGCAGGCAGGACCACAGAGAAACAGATCACCAATTCTCCCTGTGTCCACTGATGCATGTGAGATTATTCAAGGAAAGTCACGAGCTGGCTAAATGTTTGTCATTGGAGGAGCAGATTGGTGAGGGATAATTTAACCAAGCAAAGAAAAGGGATGTGCGAAGATGTAACATCTGCTGACCAAAGAGTAGTGTATAAATATATACATATTTTATATTTCTGAATACATAGCAACTGCTTATTGCACAATGTTAAAACAAATCACGCAGGAAATAGCTACTTCCCTGCTGATAATGCAATATCAGAGACAAGCAGGGTATGTTCGAGTTTGATAACAGTAAAGCGCATCCAGGATAGCAGCAGATTTTCTTATAAATATCACCATGTTCTAGTTTCTCTTTAACATACAAAATTCTCAATGTGATCGTTCTAATATCTCAAAGGCTAAAATTTGGTGTTAACTCAGTTGGCTGGATGGTTGGTTTGCTACGATGCCAATAGGCTCAATTCCCATCACCGGCTGAGGTTATCATGAGGAACTTCCCTTCTCAACCTCTCCCCTTGCCTGAGGTCTGGTGGCCCTCAAGTTAAATCACCCAGTCGGCGCTCTCTAATGAAAGAACAGCCCTATGGTCTGGTAAGGCTATAGCGACTTGACTTTACTGAACCTCATCCCCACAGAATGTCACTAGTTTTCAATGCCGACCCCAGGTTCTATTGCATAGTTTACACATTAAATATCAATTGGTTATTTGCCTCATGACTCAGACAGGCCCTGTCCTCACCCAGTCAATGCTCCTAGTTAAGTTTTATACAGTAAATCCCTCATGTTATTGAACCATGGTTATTTCTAGTTGTATTTATCTTTATTCCCATACACTGAAAATTCCCAACAAATCTAGGAAACATTTAATTCTTATTTTATAATATTAGCAATATTAGAAGCTGAGGAACTGCTTGCTAATTTTAGATAAATCTGTCACCAATAGACAGGATGGGCTGGATGATTTCCTATTTGTCGATTTCAGTAGTTTTAAGGTTTTTTTTTCGCCATTCCATCTGACATTCTTTCAGTTGTTGTAGAACTTCATTCTGGAAAAGGCCTGAAGCCTGTTCAGCACAAATGTGCTGCCTGTCATATTGCTGATAGCAGACAGTGGGCCATCTTATTAGAAGCTTTCACACTTGCTTTATTTGTGAAAACGTGGTAGCACACCATTGCATTTAGCTCTCGGAGAGCATTGTTTAGCACTTACAATAGAAAGAAGTTGTCTTTTAAATGGTAGGTTGAAGTCTCTTCAAGTCAACCAAGAGCTCCCACAAAAGTACATGGTGAAATTAGAGAGGCCTTAAGGATCTTTAAAGAACCCAGGTAGGATCAATGTGTGTTGGATGACTGAGTTGGAGAATCATAATATTATGACTGTCAATAAGTATATTTACGGTTGAGATGGACAGATTTTTAATCAGTAAGGGAATCCAGGGTTATAGGAAAAGGTAGGAAAGTAGAGTTGGGGATTATCAGACAAGCCATCATTTCAAGGAATAACAGATGCAAAAGGGCTGAATGGCCTACTTTTGCTCCTGTATTTTATGGTCTTATCAGAGGTCGTTTTTACACCCCAAACAACTTTAGATTCTGCCAGTTGTTGTAAATTCACCTAACAATTCTAAAGTTTCAATTTCGATCAGCTGTGGCCGAAAGGACTTTTCTGATCCCAGAACGATCAGCAAACTGTGCACTTCAGCACAGCCAAAGGGAACATGCTTGAAGTTTGATGGAAGTATTATACTGAGGCAGTGCTAAAGGGAATAAGATGTGCAGGGATCTCTCTACATGTGAGTGTGTTGCACACATACATCCAGAAAGTGCCAGTCTGCTAGCTGACATCAAGATCATAAAGGGGTGTAAGATGTAGGAGCAGAAATTAGGCTATTTGGCCCATTGAGTCTGGTCTGCCATTCAAATCATGGCTGATAAAGTTTCACAATCCCATTCTCAAACTTTCTCCCTGTCGTATGGCTATGATGTTGTGGCTATAATGGAGATGTGGGTTTCACAGGGGCAGGAATGGTTACTTGACATTCCAGGGTTTAGAACGTTGATAATCAGAGTGCATCACAGCTACAGAAACAAAAAGGTTGTTGAGGAAGGTTTGTCTACGGTGTCAGTATGGGTGGAAGTTAGAACAGCAAGGGAGCAGCCACTGCATTGGGGGTTTTCTACAGCCCCCCTAATAGAAGTGGAGAGATTGAAGATCTCATAGGTGGGCAGATCCTGGAAAAATGCAGAAGTAGCAGGGTTGTTGTTACGGGTGATTCCAACTTTCCCAATATCGAATGGAACCTCCTTAGTGCAGATGGTTTGGATGGAGACGTTTTTGTCAGGTGTGTTCAGGAGGGTTTCCTTCCTCAGTATGTAGACAGACCGACGAGGGGAGAGGCCATTTTGGATTTGGTGCTCAGCAATGAGCCAGGACAGGTGTTAGATCTCGCGGTGGGAGAGCACTTTGGTGACAGTGATCACAACTGCCTCACATTTAGCACAGCCTTGGAGAGGGAAAGGAACAGTCACCGAGGGAAGATATTTAATTGGGGAAAATGAAATTATAATGCTATCAGATAGGAGTTCAGAACTACACACAGGGAGCAATTGTTTCACAGAAAGGGCACAGCAGACATGTGTTTAAGGAGCAGTTGTTGTGACTGATGCACGAATTTATTCCTCCGAGACAGGTAAGAAGGGGCAAGATTAAAGGAACCTTGGATAAGGAGAACAGAGGAGCTTCTCGTCAAAAGGAAGGAAGCAGCTTACGTAAGGTGGAGGAAGCAAGGATCTAAACACAGTTTTAGAGGATTACAGGCTTGTAGAAAGGAGCTCAAAAATGGACTGAGGAGAGCCAGGAGGGGGCACGAAAAAGGCTTGGCATGACGGAGTAGGGAGAACCCAAAGGCATTTTACTCATACATGAGGAATAAGAGCACGATCAGGGAGAAAGTAGGGCTGATCAGGGATAGCAGAGGGATCTTGTGCGTGGAGTCTGAGCAGATAGGGGAATCCCTAAATGAGCTTTTTGCTTCAGTTTTCACCAACAAAAAAGGGACCTTGTTGTGAATGAAAACTTTGAGGAGCTGGGATACAGTCTTGACCAGATCAAGATTGATGAAGTTAATGTGCTGGAAATTTTGGAAAGCATTAAGATTGATAAGTCCCCAGGGCCAGACAAAATTTATCCTAAGCCGCTGCTGAAGATCTTTGCCTCCTCACTCTCCACGGGCGTCATACCGGAGGATTGGAAGGAGGCGAATGTTGTTCCTCTTTTCAAGAACGGTAATAGGGAAATCCCTGGCAATTACAGACCAGTCAGTCTTACATCGGTGGTCAGCAAAGTTTTGGAAAGCATTCTGAGGGATAGGATTTATGACTATTTGGCAAAGCATAGTGTGATTAAAGGCAGTCAGCATGGCTTAGTGAAGGAAGGTCATGCCTCATAAATTAAGCAGTGGATGTGGTGTATATGGACTTCAGCAAGGCATTTATTAAGGTTCCCCATGGGAGGCTTATTCATAAAGTCAGGAAGTATGGGATACAGGGAGATTTGGCTATCTGGATTCAGAATTGGTTGGCTAACAGAAGGCAGACAGTGGTTGTAGATGGAAAGTATTCTGCTTGGAGGTCAGTGTTGAGTGGGGTCCCGCAGGGCTCTCTTCTTGGGCCTCTGTTCTTTGTAGTTTTTTATAAATGACTTGGATGAGGAGGTTGAGGGGTGGGTTAGTAAATTTGCAGATGACACAGAGGTTGGAGGAGTCAGCAATAGTATAGAGGGCTACTGCAGGCTGCAGCGCAACATAGACACGATGCAGAGCTGGGCTGAGAAATGGCAGAAGTAGTTCAACCTGGATAAATGCAAAGTGATGCATTTTGGAAGGTCGAACTCGAATGCTGAATATAGATTTAAAGACCGGATTCTTGGCAGTGTGGAGGAACAGAGGGTTCTGGGTGTGCAAGTACATAGATCCCTCAAAAGTTGCCACCCAAGTGGATAGGGTTGTTAAGAAAGCATATGGCGTTTTGGCTTTCATTAACAGGGGGATCGAGTTTAAGAGCTGCGAGGTTTAGCTACAGCTCTGCAAGTCCTTGGTGAGACCACACTTGGAATATTGTGTCCAGTTCTGGTTGCCCTACTATAGGAAAGATAGAGAGGCTTTGGAGAGGGTGCAAAGAAGGTTTACCAAGATGCTGCCTGGATTGGAGGGCTTGTCTTACGAAGAAAGATTGAATAAGCTCGGACATTTCTTTCTAGAGAGAAGAAGGAGGACGAGAGGAGACCTGATCGAGGTGGACAAGATAAATGAGTGGAATAGATAAAGTCAATAGCCAGAGACTTTTCCCCAGGGCAGGTTTGACTGGTACGAGGAGTCATAGTTTGAAGATATTAGGAGAAAGGTATAAAGGAGACGTCAGAGGTAGGTTCTTTACGCATATAGTTATGAATGCACGGAATGCATTGCCAGCGGTGGTGGTGGAAGCAGAGTCATTGGGGACATTTAAGCGATTGCTGGACATGCACATGGGTAGCAGTGCGTTGAGGGGTGCGTAGGTCAAGTTATTATATTGACATTAGGATTAAACATCGGCACAACATAGTAGGCCAAAGGGCCTGTTCTGTGCTGTACTTTTCTATGTTTTATGTAACCTTTGATCCCCATGACAAATCAAAACACTCTCTCCGATTTAAATATACTCAATGACCTGTCTTCTGTGGCAATGAACTCCACAGATATACTACTTTTTGGCTGAAGAAGTTTCTCCCTATCTCCCTTTATTCTAAGGCGGTGTGCTCTGGTCCTAGTCTTTCCTGCCAATGGAAAGACCTTCCTAATGTCCACTCTGTCCAGGCTGCTCAGTATTCTGTAAGTTTCAATCAGATTTCCCCCCACCCCCCCCCCGCCTCACCCTTCTGAACTCCATCAAGTATAGTCCCAGAGTCCTCAAACATTCCTCATATATTAAGCATTGGAGGGTGCTCATGGATGGATTGGTACTGAATTTGTGGCAGCTATTGGCAATTGGGAGGACATCATACAGATCAAAGACAACAATTTTACTTTGAGTTGCCCTTCTGGAGCCAGGCAGATTCAACTTTGGGCCCAGTTGGCCAGAAGTCAGGAGATCGGAGTGTGATACTAATAAGTATAGCTATTCACAGCATCAACACAGATAACACTGAAGACCAATCAGACAGGAAACGTTCAATAGAGAAATACATGGGGCAGACTATAGCTTTATCAAAGATGGAGGACCATTATGAATTGCAGTGTTATATTATTATCAGACCGCAAGAGGGCATAGTCTGAAAATTGCAGAATTTGTATTCTGAAAGGTTGCTGTTATGAAGTTCTTGACATGTGCAGCCAAATGTGTCAATGCCACAGAACAGTTGAAAAGCACCGAAGTATCTGCTAAATTCATCAACTGCTGGGTTTTGCTTCCAGTGATATCTTTGTTAAATGAACCAGAGAAATGATCACATCCACTCTAACTCCTGAATCAATTTTATTTTTGCGAAGATAATTTCAAATTTTGTAGGTAATGCCAAGCTGTTGGCAGGGTTGAGGTGTAGTTCACATTAAAGGAGAGGAACTGTGACAAAAAACAGTGTGTTATTAATAAACTTGTAAAATGGATGTATGAGGAACCTCAGTAAAGATGAGAGAGAGGTGAAACATTTTAGTAGGAAGAAGAGACCCCATAGTCCTCAGAAAATAATTGTTCAAATGGGCGACAGAAAGATCCAAGTTCACAAAATCGAAAAAAAACCCAACAAAACACTGAAGTTCGTTTCTAGGAGGACAGAATTGAAAAACAAAGATGTCCTGTCAAATTGGTACAGAACTGTAGTTAAGTGATACTTGGAACATGGTGATACAAGGACAATGCTAACCTATAATCACAGTTTACATCACACCCCAATCATTCACATGATTCCTCACAGCATGATACAACAAGAATGGTGTACTATTACACCCACCACATCTAAATCAGACAGGACATTAATCCAAGACCATATGCCTAATGTGATCAGTTTCCTGAGGAGAGAGAGAAGGATTAAAATTACGATCGATACTTACTGAATAGTTCTAGCATTTCTTGAATTAATTTTAGATTTCCAGCATTTTGCCATTTTTTTCCCAGAAAAATATTTACAAGATTCAAAAGCTGTTTGAAATCATAACAAATTTACTGTAAACCACTGGTCATGTTTTTCCATCCTGCTTTTGTACATTTCTGCTTCCTTCCCAGATCAGGCTGGATATTCACACTAAATTCATAAATGCTATTCTCAACTTGTGGTTTGAAGGTCAAATCCTTCAATGCATTTTTCATTCACCGGTACACCAAGAGACTGCTTTCCCTCCCCAACACATGCTTCCCAATCTGAAACTACAATATTGCATTATGTTATTAAAACTTGTCCTAAACTCTGAAATGGGGAAAAGGATTCAGGAAAAAGGAGCATAGTTATGAACTCCTTGTCCCAATACCCGAGCCTTCGATAAGTTATCCTGTAGCAAAATCATGACGAAGTAGGAGCTTGGGAGACTGGTTAGCAAGCTTAGATCTCATGGAATACAGGGAAAACTAGCCATTTGGATACAGAACTGGCTCGAAGATAGAAGATGGAGGGTGGTGGAAAGTAGCTTTTCAGATCGGAGGCCTGTGAGCAATGGAGTGCCACCCCACACACATTGCCCGTCCTGTTCGCATGCCATCTGCACAAAGTCAGGAGCTATATGGGAGCGAAATGATAGCATCTCAATGCCTACCCTAAAATCCAACCCCTCATGTCCAAGCCTGTTGTAAATGAAAAGCTGTGGCAAGTCACCATCGCCACAGGCGTTGTCACATGGTATCAGGAGATTAGATGAACCAGTGGTGGAGTGCCTTGGTCTATTTTTATCCAGCAGTTTGTCTATGGTTGCTTCTAGGTGGAGTGTCAGTGGAAACACCTTAGGCACATCATACATGACCACTATCACAGGCAGGAATAATCGCCCACTTGAGAACTCACCCCCAAAATTTATTTCATTGCACTGGACCAGTGTCCACAAGTTTAATGAATAAAAGTGCACTTTATGGACTATGATGACCTTTCCTTGATTGCCAGTTACAGCCAAAACATTTTGAATGGTCCCATAGAGTGTCAGCCTAGTATAGGGGAAGGGATATCACATCACATACCATTGAGAGAAAAAAGATTATTGCTCAATAACTGTCAGCTGGTTCTGGTCATCGGAGTGTACAGCAGCAGCAAAGCATTAAAAAAGAGTGAGGTGGCTATATGAACTGACGAAAGAAAAAGTTCATACAGTGTGATATCAAACGCACAGGAAAGAGATATTAAGCATATCTTCAAATTGTTAACTAACTTGCTAAGTATGGTGAACAGGGAGAAAGTGAGGACTGCAGATGCTGGAGACCAGAGTTGAAAAATGTGGTGCTGGAAAAGCACAGCGGGCCAGGCAGCATCCGAGGGGCAGGAGAATCGACGTTTCGGGTAAAGCCTGAAGAAGGGCTTATTCCCGAAACGTCGATTCTCCTGCCCCTCGGATGCTGCCTGGCCTGCTGTGTTTATCTAGCACCACATTTTTCAAGTATGGTGAACACACAGACTTTCTTTGTCTATTCACTCATGGCCAGGACAGCATTTATTACCCACCCCCAACTACCAAGAGAGCATTTAAGAGTCAGAGTCGACTACATTAGAGAGTTTGGAGTCACATGTAGGACACAGCAGGTAAAAATGGCAGTTTGCCCTCCATAATGGAGGAGTGAAACAGATGGGTTTTTCTGACAATTGACAACAAATTCATGGTCATCATCAAACCCTTAATTTAAGGATCATTTATCAAATTCATATTCCACCATCTGCCACAATGGGATTTAAACCCAGGTCTCCAGAACATGAACGGAGTTTCTGGATTGATAGCCTAGTGATAATACCACTTGGCCATTGCCTCCTCAGAGAGGAACTGGGCTTCACCCAGATCGTGGAAGGACACATGCTCAGTGTTGAATTGAAAGCATTATTTAAAGAGATTTACTAGATCCTACTGACCTTACAATGTGCAGCCCCATGAGAACCAAAAACTAGTTTTTATTCATTTTCTTTCATTCAAATTAAAGAAAGTTATATAAATATTTGAACATAGTAATATTTCAGGTCAAACAACTCATTTAAAATTAAAATCAATGTGGGAATAGTGGAATATTCTGGGTGTAACGGGTTGGAAACACAGACGGTGCTGTAATTAACTTTCCTCCAGTTTCAGATATTATCTGTCACATCTGTATTTCTTGGCACCACCATTAAACCCTTTGCCTTTTTTCAGCTCCAGAGATAAGTGGGAGCTATAAATAGACATTGCCTCCTCTCACTACTACACAGTTTCCAGTTCCACTTTCCAACCCGAACTGCGTGAAGTTGTTGTTTTTCAGCACGGTTTGAGAAACCTTATGGATGTCAAGACTCCCATACAGTGACGTGAAAGGGGAACGTGACATTCCTGGGACAACCACAACAAAAAAGGAGTCTTCAGCTCCCCAACCATATAAAATCAACATTAAATGCCCTGATTAAAAAGTTATCAGATGCCAGAAGTTCTGGTCTATTGGTTTTCACTGTTCAAATGTTTCTGTTGGAGCTTATGATACCCTCACCAGTTAAAATGTAAAATGTTTCTCCACAATGGGTCTTGCAGGAAGAGCATGCATTCACAGACACCTGTAAAAAGTAAAACACTAAAGGTACGCAGGTGAATCAAAATTTCCTCTTTGTTTATGCAAACAGGGGCCTTGTGCCCGTTTGATATCATGTGCTCCCTTTGAATGCTTGTTGTGAGGCTGGTACTGTTGTGCAAGGTAATGGTTCTGAAACAGTTAAAATGTTGAAGCTGTGTTAAGCTCCACCCAATCTGATGATGTCACACAGTCTTTGGGTGAAGAATCTGGCAGTCTAGCAGGAGGTCCTAATGGAGACAGACATGTCACCCCTGGGTCCTGATAATTTTAAGTAAACAGGCCTAACTAATCAATGTAGCATGCACTTATTGTCAACGTTCCCTCTAAGCTGAGGCTCCTCTGAAGCCTAATTAGTTTTGGAGGTCCATGCCATGCATAGACCCCAGAAAAAGGTCCACACCCCAAAAAAGATCAAAGGGAATATTGCTCATCATCGTTACTCAATTAACTAACATACGAGTGCACAAACATCAAATCGCCATGGTCAGGCATGACCGATACTCCCTCATTTCCAACCACACAGACAATGAAGGACACAAATGGGGACAATGTAACCATCATAGCACAGGTAAAACAGAATTCCTTGCAGCCTGCCATTCCAACTGGAACTCAAATGAATAAATATGTTGAACTGGACTCCACATACAAAACTGGAAGTACCAAAAAAGCAGAGACACAAATACCAGGTGGGATAGACCACATTATTGAAGATGCACTAATGATGTAAAGTCTGCAGCAAACCTCACCAGCTTGGCAAACGAATCTCTGACCTAAATGTATTGTTATGTAAAACAAGTGCTTTTTCTGGTTAAGGCTCACCACTGACAATAAAGGTTGGCCCTTAGACTCAAAAGACAGACCAGTGGCAGTACTTCAACCATCCAGAGTCCAATATGATATGGTGATCAGCAGTGGCATCATTGCAGAAATAAAATTACTAAGAACTTAACACTTTAAAAACATACCACTTTATGAAAACCTAGGCAGCCAGTCAGCAGGTGAAGCACACAAATCCAACAAGTAGTTCGCAGCACTCGTGGGAGAAGCAGAATGAAAACTCCAGAAGGTGATCTGCACTTCAGATCAGAGACACAAGAAATCAGCGCAGGCTCGGAAGGAAGTACAAGCGAGTCAGACTTCTTAGAGAGGGAAGCACTGTGGTTCTAATGGACGATCTCCAGAAGTAAAGCTGGAGGTCTCAAGAGTTAGGGATAAAAAGTTACAATAACAGTGCCGTGCAAAAAAAAAACAAACACACAAAAAAAATAACCCCCAGCTGGAAAGGCTATAAGGAAAAGGGTGTACTTATCCTGCAAAGCCAGCATTGATACTATCACAAGTGAGCTCCATATAACAAAAGCCTGAAAATTAATTTCTTGCAAGGCTACTACATCAGAAAGACAATAAATGCTGGAGATCAGAGTGCGTCAGACAGCATCCATAGAGACAGCAAGCTAATGTTTCAGTCTAGATGAAGATTCACCTAGACTCAAAACATTAGTTTGCTCTCTTCATGGATGCTATCTGACACACTGTGATCACCAGATTCCAGTATCTGCAGTAATTTGTTCCCACTGTATCAGAAAAGGGGCAGTTTCATTTGGAACAACTAAAGAGAAATTGTAAAAGATTTGAAGAGCAAGTTTAACAGAGGAAGAAAAAGTGTAAGATTTTTAGAATGTTGGAACCACAATATTGTCAGCAAGATTTATTAAGACCATAACTACAGGTCTTCATTTAAGTTTTGTGCAAGGTGACATGTATCATGGTTTGAGCCATGGAAAATAGGAAGTGTGTTTTCCATCAATTGTAGAGCTTAAACTGCAGAGGACAAGAGAAAGCCTCCAGAAGGCAGCAAATCTAAAATTTATATATTATCTCTATATAGTAAACTACATAGAGGTGCAGCGTTGATATGAACCCAATTTAAACATGCAAGTAGGAGCATAGCACAGTTCATTGGCTAACTGAAGCTCAGTTGGGGAATTTCATCCAGTATTGCCACAATGCATAATTTGAAAGCTAGCAAAGAAAATATTGCAGCATTGTTATATTACAGATGTCTTCAGACATCAATGCAACAAACTTGAAACAACATGAATTTAATGCAAGACTACAATATGTAGCAAGTTACAAACAGCATTGAGATATTGAAGATTTAAGATGCATTCATGGAATCAGAGTCCTACAGCACAGAGACAGACCCTTTGGCCCAAACTGGTCCACACTAACCCCATTCCCCTGCACTTGGCCCATATCCTTCTCAACCTTTCCTATCCATGTATTTGTCCAAATGTCTTTTAAAATGTTGTTAATGAACCTGCCTCAGCCACTTCAGGCAGCTCCTTCCATATGTGTACCACCTTCTACACAAAAAAAAAGTTGCCCCTCAGGTTCCCTTTTATTCTTTCCCCTCTAACCTTAAACTGATGCCCTCTAGTCTTAGATTCCTAAATCCTAGGAAAAAGACTGAGTGCATTCACTCTACCCATACCTCATGAGTCAAAAGCAAGAAGAAAAATAAACAGAGGAAGAAGCAATGTATAGAGAAACAATACTTCCAGAGTCAATGTCAAAGATTGGCCAAACAGGGACTGGACATCTTAGAGAAAATAATTATTGATATATGGATAGGTTTCAAAATTAAGGATTAAGTTTGAAGCTGAACTGGACACTATACTAATGTATTAATTGGATCCTATAGCAGATGACATTACTAATCACCGAAACAAAGGAGGCACAGATATTTTTGAACAGATTTAAAATGTCAACCGAGAGACCAAACAAAATTCTTGAAAGAGCAAGATTTGTCATAAATGCTCAGTATTTAGGGGAATCTGTAAATAATTTTATTAATGATTTCAGACTAATTTAAAAAATGTTCTGATAGTTTTGACGTCAGAAGAGGCAGCAAGTTTTGTAGCATTTTTGATATATTTGTCAATTTTCTTACAGTCCAAACAAGTTAACTTTGGAGAAAGCTATTCAAATTATATTGGGGAGCAGAAACCAGAAAAGGCACAGACAGATCCTGAGAGGAGAAGAGCAACCTGACCTGAGGAGAGCAACAGAACCTACAAATAGCCTAGAGGACTGTGATAAGTCAACACAATGAGTAAGCAAAACAGTAGAAACTTACACACTAAGGTGCTGGGGAGGTGTTGCTGAACAAAGATACCTTGGGGTGCAGGTTCATGGTTCCTTGAAAGCAAATCAACAGGTTGACAGGGTAAGGAAGGCAACGTTTGGCATGCTTGCTTTTCTTGACCAGTGCATTAAGTATAGGACTTAGGAGGTCATGTTGCAGCTGTACAGGACATTGGTTAGGCCATTTTTGAAATATTCCTTTCAAATCTGGCCTCCCTGTTATTAGGAAGGATGTTGTGAAACTTGAGGGTTCAGAAAAGATTTACAAGGAGGTTGCTAGGGTTGGAGGGTTTGAGCTATACGGAGAGGCTGAATCAATTTAGCTGCAATTTCTCCCACTCATGCTGTGCACGCTACAATTATACACCAATCATCTATATAGCAGCTGAAAAAGAGTAGGCATCTAAAGGTTTTAAGCAGGAGCTGTCGGTATAGAAAATCATTTGTAAGATCAGAATCAAGACCAACCAATCTTAAGCCAAAGAGCTACAAATATTCCAGTTCAGAGGGAATGTGTTCTGGAAGAATTGTGCAACCTTCAGATTGCCTGCATTTTTGAAGATAGAAACTTGGTAAGTGCTTATACACGGGTGTATAGATGTTAACTGTGGAAGGAAAAATAGCTTATGCCGAGATGTTATGGAAGACAATGACTGTGGAAGAGTTAATATTGAAGTTGCATTAAGTTCCACCCAATATGCTAATAAATCGCACAGCCTTTGGATGAAGAATCTGGCACTTTAGCATACTGTCCTAATGGAGACAGACATGTCATCTCTGACTCTTGATAGTCAGGAGTAGTTATGTTCAGTTAGTCAACTTAATTTGTACATATTACTAGCATGCACAAAACTACCTCATGTCATGTAAGGCAAGTGATCTTCTCGATAAGACTTACTGTGATCTATCCTCTATTATTATGAATCCTGTAATTATCCACTGATAAGTAGACATAGCATAGAAAAGGAGAATTAGTGGCAGCACTATATTAATCCACCACCCATAACCCAATGCAACAGTTATCTTCAAAAATATGGTTCCCGTAATGTTTAACTTTACAGGAAACTTAACAGGCACAAGTTTAGAACAGTGTTTGAATGTGGAGCAGAGGGGTCGGGAAATGTTATATCCAAAAGGGCCAATACTGACTCCAGTGGACTCCACTCCACCACCAACACCACCCCCCAACCATGAACACTTACCCAAAAGGTTGCTGTCAGAACACAATGACCCAAAATTGTAGTCCTCTTCACCATTGAACAGTTTCAGGAGATCTAGCAAGTGTACAGTAAGATCGACCCAAGGCCCAATATCGGGTACGTGCAAACTCTTGTTTTCAATAGTAACTGAGCATTATAACCATATTCAACTTCCACCGAGCAGTTAACACTGAAATTTCAGATTGATTGTTCTAAAGATAATCCCAGTGAATGGCCCCTTTGTTAGCTAGGTGATGTAATGAGTCTGTTTAGCTGCAATTTCTCCCACTCAAGCTGTGCACACTACAATCATCTATAGATTAGTCAACCAGGCACGCTGCAAAGAGTAGGAATCTAAAGGGCAGGTTGTAAGCAGGAGCTGTCTGGTCTGTGATCGTACAGAAGATCAAATGTTGTTCAACATAATGCATAAGATTTCACAAAAACAAAAGCAAGGATTTGGACCGGGCCATGCATTTAAAATAGTTCATGACACAAACAGATCATTGATGCCTAAAGAAAATGGAATGCCTCAGACAAAAGAACAACACAGGCAGACAACCTGTCCAAAATACACTGCCTTCAAGAGGAAGGGAAATCAGCCCCACACACTCCAATGTCAGATTCTGATCAGTGTTACAGCAGGTAGTGCAAATCTTTATAAATATGCTAATATTTCTCCAGTTTCTTAATGCTATTATAATATATTGCTTAACAACAGTTGAAGAACTGTGGTGAAGTCTGAATGAGATTTCAGCAATAAGTAATGAATTACAATCATATTCAGACATCTGTGTGAAAATATCATGCTATAGGAATATCAAAAAGCAGGTTACCATTCAGCCCATCAGCCTATTTCAACATTTAATTGAATAATGGCCAATTTACTGCTTGACTTCACTTAATGTATCTTTATGCCTTATCCCTAGAAACCCTTATGTGTTATTTACCATCTCAGTCAATAGACTCGCAGCATCTATGACCTTTTTGGGGTTCCAAACACATTCCAAGCCTTTTGTGTACAGTACAGTGGATTGAAAAGTTACCACATGGAGAGAATGGAGCTGAAAAAACCCACTGAAATGGAGATTTAATTGATTGTTTTTTTTAAATTGTGGACACCATTGACTGAAACAGCCGAGGAGAGAGCGGGTGGTGAAGAGGGAGGGGAGATTTTTTTTTCCTCAGATCTAAAGTCTTTGAAACTCATTTCCTTGAGAGACTGTGGAAGCAAATCTTTGCTTGTTTTTAAAACAGAGGTACATAGGTTTTTGATAAATGAACAGTGAAAGGTGCTCAGGAGTAGGAGGGAATGTGGAGTAGCCAGCCATGATTTTAATTGAAGGGTACAGCAAGTTTGAGGAGGGCCTGAATGGCGTGCTCCTAGTCATGGTCTGCTCCTGGTTTGTGTTGCTTCAGTGAATACAGTCATCAGCAAGTGACAGGAAGGAACTTACAAACCTCAAGGATGCAGCATGGCCATGCTTCCAAGCATTTCTGGTCTTTCCCCACTCTTGTGGGGGTCAATATTAAAGACCTCCTTCTTCTATCACTGTTGTTGCAGGGTGCCTTGTCCTGTAAATAAAAACACAAGAAATGAGACATTCCAATTCCCAAGAGAAGATTGGCAATACTATTAATCAACATGGTTAGGAACATGGGACTGGGATATCATAGCAATTACGGAAACATGGCTCAGGGATGGGCAGGACTGGCAGCTTAAGTGTTCCAGGATACAAATGCTACAGGAAGGCAAGAGAGGAGGGGGAGTGGCATTTTTAATAAGGGATAGCATTACAGCTGTGCTGAGGGAAGATATTCCCGGAAATACAGCCAGGGAAGTTGTTATTTGGGTGGAACTGAGAAATAAGAAAGGGATGATCATCTTTTTGGGATTGTATTATAGACCACCCAATAGTCAGCGGGAAATTGAGAGAGAAAAAAAAAAACTTGTAAGGAGATCTCAGCTATCTGTAAGAATAATAGGGTGGTTATGGTAGGGGATTTTAACTTTCCAAATATAGACTGGGACTGCCATAGTGTTAAAGGTTTAGATGGAGAGGAATTTCTTAAAAAGTGTGTGCAAGACAATTTTCTGATTCAGTCTGTGGATGTACCTACTAGAGAAGGTGCAAAACTTGACCTACTCTTGGGAAATAAGGTAGGGCAGGTGACTGAGGTGTCAGTGGGGGAGCACTTTGGGATCAGTGACCATAATTCTATTTGCTTTAAAATAGTGATGGAAAAGTATAGACCACATCCAGAAGTTGAAATTCTAAATTGGAGAAAGGCTAACTTTGACGGTATTAGGCAAGAACTTTTGAAAGCTAATTGGAGGCAGATGTTCGTAGGTAAAAAAGGGACGGCTAGAAAATGGGAAGCCTTCAGAAATAAGATAACAAGAATCCAGAGAAAGTATACTCCTATCAGGGAAGGCTGGTAGGTATAGGGAATGACTAAAGAAATTGAGGGTTTGGCTAAGAAAACAAAGGAAGCAAATGTCAGGTATAGACAGGATAGATCGAGTGAATCCTTAGAAGAGTATCAAGGAAGTAGGAGTATACTTAAGAGGGAAATCAGGAGGGCAAAAAGGGGACAGGAGATAATTCTATTTGCCAAAACTAAGGAGAATCCAAAGGGTTTTTACAAATATATTAAGGACAAAAGGGTAACTAGGGAGAGAATAGAGCCCCTCAAAGATCAGCAAGGGGGCCTTTGTGTGGAGCCACAGAAAATGGGGGAGATACTAAATGAATATTTTGCATCAGTATTTACTGTGGAAAAGGATATGGAAGATATAGACTGTAGGGAAATAGATGGTGACATCTTGCAAAATGTCCAGATTACAGAGGAGGAAGTGCTGGATGTCTTGAAACAGTATATAGGGAGAGCTAGCCATTTGGATACAGAACTGGCTCAAAAAGGTAGAAGACAGAGGGTGGTGGTGGAGGGTTGTTTTTCAGACTGGAGGCCTGTGACCAGTGGAGTGCCACAAGGATCGGTGCTGGGTCCTCTACTTTTTGTCATTTACATAAATGATTTGGATGTGAGCATAAGAGGCAGAGTTAGTAAGTTTGCAGATGACACCAAAATTGGAGGTGTAGTGGACAGCGAAGAGGGTTACCTCAGATTACAATGGGATCCAGACCAGATGGGCTAAGTAGTGGCAGATGGAGTTTAATTCAGATAAATGCGAGGGGCTGCATTTTGGGAAAGCAAATCTTAACAGGACTTATACACTTAATGGTAAGGTCCTAGGGAGTGTCGCTAAACAAAGAGACCTTGGAGTGCAGGTTCATACGTCTTTGAAAATGGAGTTGCTGGTAGATAGGATAATGAAGGCAGTGTTTGGTATGCTTTCCTTTATTGGTCAGACTATTGAGTACAGGAGTTGAGAGGTCATGTTGCAGCTGTACAGGACATTGGTTAGGCCACTGTTGGAATCGTGTGCGCAATTCTGGTCTCCTTCCTATCGGAAAGATGTTGCAAAACTTGATAGGGTTCAGAAAAGATTTGCAAGGATGTTGCCAGGGTTGGTGGATCTGAGCTACAGGAAGAGGCTGAACAGGCTGGAGCTGTTTTCCCTGGAGCATCAGAGGCAAAGGGGTGACCTTATAGAGGTTTACAAAATTATGAGGGGCATGGATAGGATAAATAGGCAAAGTCTTTTCCCTGGGGTCGGAGAGTCCAGAACTAGAGGGCATAGGTTTAGGGTGAGAGGGGAAAGAT
This sequence comes from Chiloscyllium punctatum, assembly GCF_047496795.1. Taxonomy (NCBI): domain Eukaryota; kingdom Metazoa; phylum Chordata; class Chondrichthyes; order Orectolobiformes; family Hemiscylliidae; genus Chiloscyllium; species Chiloscyllium punctatum. The sequence continues at coordinate 43,453,088 of NC_092757.1, read as the reverse complement.
ATAAAAGAGACCCAAGGGGCAACTTTTTCCATGCAGAGGGTAGTATGTGTATGGAATGAGCTGCTAGAGGATGTGGTGGAGGCTGGTACAATTGCAACATTTAAGAGGCATTTAGATGGATATATGAATAGGAAGGGTTTGGAGGGACATGGGCCGGGTGCTGGAAGGTAGAACTAGATTGGGTTGAGATATCTGGTCGGCATGGACGGGTTGGACCAAAGGGTCTGTTTCCATGCTGTACATCTCTATGACTCTAACACAATGAATGTGGCCACCCATTCAGGCATCACACAGTGGTCTTCGATATGATGCTTCTGTTAAGGTTGAATGAATGTTTAGTGAGGGAGCACTCACGAATGAAGACAAGAGAAACAGCCAAGTTTTTCCACCCACCAATGGGCACTTATTTGGTAAGTTTGAAAGCACTAAAGGATGCATAGGCAGTGATAGTTTCCAATAAAACTGCTTCTCATGTTATAGACCAGACCAAATCCCCTCAAAAACATGTTAACAAGATAGATGAAATCCTAATTTTTCTTGTTTTAAAGCCAAGTGCCCATGCATTGCATTCCAGGCACAATTGAGTGGCTAAACTGCCAGTCTTAAAAGCAAAACACACTTTATTCATGCAATATACTTAAAATACATCAAAAGAAAGAATTGGAAATACTTAACAATTGGAAAATTTAACAGATTAATAGTTTATTTAACTCCTAAACAGTAACTGTTCCAATATAGTAACATCCCACAAACATCCTCTTGGCAAAGACAAATTCAACAAAATAGATTTGTCTTATATGCAGGAAGAAAACTCCAGCTTTTAGCTGTAATGGAGAGGAACAGTAACTTCCACATCTAGCTTCAAGACCCCAGTAGCAACTACTACTGAAAGATAAAACGAAAATCCTGGTTCTGTGGGAGCCTGACCCCACCCTTTCAGGCTGCTTCCATTGTTCCAACTTAAAACAAGACATGGCCTCACAAACTGTTTACTTTATTGCCTTTGGAGCAGAGCAAATCTTTCTTCATAAATAAATAAAAACAGGCCAAAATATACCCCCCCCGAGAGCAATTGTATTGTCACACTTGGCCCTCCTACCTTGGTTTCCTACATTGCCTGGTCAGGTCTCTGATACATCAAGAAAAGGATACTCATTGAGAATTGTTCTGTTAATCTTATAATTTCAGGTGCTAATAGAGACAATTACCATTTTTGTAGGAGTATCATTATCACAACAAAATTTGCATCTGTATCACAGAAATAACAAAGCCAATACAATATAACTGCCATACCACCAGTCTGATCAACACAGGACTACACAAGTTATCACTGAAACTCTTGGATAAGTATCATTACTTTATCACCATGAGCAATACTGAAATGTTACCATTTAATGTTGTATGTTGATGCAATTCAATAGATAGTATTCTTAACTCAGTCAGAAGGTGGAGTTCAAATTCTACTAACTACATGGAAGCATCAAAATCTAGTTAAATGCTGCTGCTCCACAATACCTCGGGAGGGAGTTCCAGGATTTTGGTCAAGAACGATTTCCTGATGAAGTGCTTTTGCTCAAAATGTCGACTCTTCTGCCCTTCGGATGCTGCCTGACCTGCTGTGCATTTTCAGTAATCACACTCGACTAATGTCCAGTCCTCAAATTCACCTAGTTCCAGGATTTTGACCCAGCGACAATAAAGGAACAGTGGTGATATATTTCCAAGTCAGGCTGGTGAGTTACTTGGAGGAGAACTCACAAGTAATGGTGTCATATATCCACTGCTTCAGTACTGGTCGTGGATTTGGGAAGTGCTGGCTTAGGAGACTAGTTTAAGAAAGAGTTCTCCCAGTTGCAGCATCAGCAAAGGTGGGGGGGGGTTATAGGAATGAGTTTACCATTGTTACTTCTAGTGACTAGGTCAATGCTTGGTGGTTAGTTTGCTTTATTTCTGAGACTTTTTAGTGATTTGAGACAACTCTGTAGTGGCTCTCAAGGCCATTGGAAAGCAGAGGAGAAAAGTGAGGACTGCAGATGCTGGAGATCAGAGCTGAAAATGTGTTGCTGGAAAAGCGCAGCAGGTCAGGCAGCATCCAAGGAACAGGAGAATCGACGTTTCAGGCATAAGCCCTTCTTCAGGAATGAGAAAAGTGTGTCCAGCAGGCTAAGATAAAAAGGTAGGGAGGAGGGACTTGGGGGAGGGGCGTTGGGAATTCACCCCATAGCCCAACACTTCAACTCCCCCTCCCACTCCACCAAGGACATGCAGGTCCTTGGACTCCTCCATCGCCAGGCCATGGCAACACGATGGTTGGAGGAAGAGCGCCTCATCTTCCGCCTAGGAACCCTCCAACCACAAGGGATGAACTCAGATTTCTCCAGTTTCCTCATTTCCCCTCCCCCCACCTTGTCTCAGTCAAATCCCCCGAACTCAGCACCGCCTTCCTAACCTGCAATCTTCTTCCTGATCTCTCCGCCCCAACCCCACTCCGGCCTATCACCCTCACCTTGACCTCCCTCCACCTATTGCATTTCCAACGCCCCTCCCCAAGTCCCTCCTCCCTACCTTTTATCTTAGCCTGCTGGACACACTTTCCTCATTCCTGAAGAAGGGCTGATGCCCGAAACGTCGATTCTCCTGTTCCTTGGATGCTGCCTGACCTGCTGCGCTTTTCCAGCAACACATTTTCAGCCCTGGAAAGCAGATAAGAGTTCACCACATTCTTGTGGATCTGGACTCATACATAGGCCAGACTGGATAAGGGTGGCAGACTTCTGTCACTAAAAAGGACATTAATGAACAAGTTGGATTTTTATGACGATTGTCATCTTTTTATTGCAGATTCTTTGAATTCAAATCCCATCGTCTGTATCTGCTATGGTGAGGTTTGAACCTGGGTCCATAGAGCACACAACCACTTCCTTGAGATTTCCTGATCTCCAAACCACAAAGTGCTAACAACCAGCACTTCTGCTAATGTCCACAAAATGAAACAAATGCAGAACTTTTAGTCACACGTAACAGTGGAGCTAATGAGAAGGATCAAAATTGCAAAACTTCCTTCCACTGCTGAGCCTGGCTGTGAATAAACTGCAATATATTTCTTCAAAGAAGAGTTAAAAGATGAAGTTGGAAAGAAATTCCTTGCAAAGAGGTCTGGTATTCTCTGGAAATTTAAAAAAGGAGCTGATAGCATGAAAAAGAGCAATATGGAATGGCATGATGGGAGCGGGATTAAACTGGATGGGATGGCAAAGAGTGGAGGGAGTGAGCAGGAGAGTAGGATTAGAATAAGGGGAGCAATATTGAAAGTGCAGAGCAGGAGGGGGAGGAAAATAATGTGCAGGATACTAAAGAGTATGGAGAGTCAAAACAAAAAGTGGGATTAACCTCCTCTGCTCTAAGAAAAGCAATCACAGCCTCTCTTCATCGCTCCATCCTAGGTAACGTCCTGATGAATCTACTCTGCACCTTCTCTAATACAATCATATCTATCTTAAAGTGTGGCAACAAGAACTGCACACAGTCCTCCAGCTGGGGCCCAATTAACATGTATAGTCCATCACAACCTCCTTAGTTCTTGTTTTCAATACCTTGACCAATAAAGGCATGTATCTCTAATGCCTTCTTAACCACTTTCTATCCTGCTGGCTTCAAGGATCTACGGACATAGATTCTCTGTACCTCCCAGGGTCCTACTGTTCATCGTTTTCCCTGATCTTATTAGTCCTCCCAAAATGTATCACCTCACACTTGCCACTGTTCAGCCCATCTGACCAGCCAGGTGACATCTTCTGACTGTTTAAGGCTTTCCTCCTCACTATTTAGCACATCACCAAGTTTCCTGTCATTTGTGAACCTACTGATCATTAAAACAAAACAGCAAGGGACCCAGCACTGAACCTTGTGGTACACCAATGGACACAGGCTTCCAGTCACAAAAACACACTTTGACCATCTCGGTTTCCTGCTTCTAAAATAAATTTTGGATTCAATTTGGAAAACTCCTGGATCCCTTGGGCTCTTCCATTCTGAACCAGTCTGCCTTGCAAGACCTTGTTAAAAGAAGTCTTACTGAAGTATTATATGCAGAATACATCAACTGCAGTAACATCATTTAAATGTCTTGTCACCTCCTTAAAAGTGTTTATCGAATTTGAGAGACATGATCTTCCCCCTGACAAAGCTATGCTGACTATATTTGATCAATCCTGGTCTCTCCAAATGGAAATTAATTCTGTCCATCAGAATCTTTTTCCAAAGGTGTCCTGAAAACAAATTGGAGACTCACTGCCCTGTTGGTTCCTGGTTTGTCCCTACCATCTTTCATGAATAAGGACCTCACATTAGCCAACCCAGAGTCCTCTGGGGCACCACTCCTGTGGTCAGAGAGAATTCAAAAACTAATGTCAGGGCCCCAGCAATCTCCTCCCTCTCCTCCCACAGCAGCTTGTCATACATCTTATCTGGGATCTATCCACTTTCAAACCTGCTAAAACCACTAGTGCCTCCTCCCTCTGTTCAAGTATGTCACAGAACCACCCCCCACCCACCCACCGCCACAACCCTGGTTTCTGTGCCTACGTCATCCTTCTCTACACAAAATACAGATATCAAGTAAAAATAAATCACAAATCTCTTTTGACTCCACACACAGTTAGTTCGTTTCATAGAATCCCTATAGATTGCACATTCTCCCTGTGTATGCGTGGGTTTCTTCCCACATTCCAAAAATAAAATGTGCAGGTCAGGCGAATTGGCCACGTTAAATTGCCCATATAGTGTTAGGTGCATTAGTCAGGGGGTAAATGTAGGGAAATGAGTCTGGGTGGGTTACTCTTCAGAGGGTTGGTGTGGATTTGTTGGGCCCGAGAGGCCTGTTTCCACACTGTAGTGAATATAGTGTGGAAGTAGGCCATCAGGTCCATGCTGATCCTCTGAAGAGCATCCCATCCAGACCCACCCTGTAACCCTGCATTTCCTATGGCCAATCCACCTAACTTAAAACATCTTTGGACTAATGGGAGGAAACCCATCCAAAACAAAAAGGAGAAGGTGGAAACTCCACACAAACACCAAAAGGAATTGAACCCAAGTCCCTGGAGCTGTGAGGCAGCAGTGCTAACCACTGAGCTACCATGCCTCCCCCTTAATGGACCCTACTTTACCTTGTTTATCCTCTTGCCCCCAATAATCTTATAAGGTGCCTTTGCATTTTCCTTTATTTTGCCTGTCATGGTTTTCTCCTGGGTCCTCTTGACTCTAATTTCTTTAAGTAAACCCCTGCATTTTCTATATTCTTCTAGTGTTACTGCGGCTTTGAGACCTTGGTGTCTTCCATCAGTATCCCTTTTGTTTCCTTAACCAAGTCCTTGACATTCGGGGTTCACCGCACACATTTGTGGGTGGCACGGTGGCACAGTGGTTAGCACTGCTGCCTCACAGCGCCAGAGACCCGGGTTCAATTCCCGCCTCAGGTGACTAACTGTGTGGAGTTTGCACGTTCTCCCGGTGCTCCGGTTTCCTCCCACACTCCAAAGATGTGCCGGTCAGGTGAATTGGCCATGCTAAATTGCCCCTAGTATTAGGTAAGGGGTAGATGTAGGGGTATGGGTGGGTTGCGCTTCGGGGGGACGGTGTGGACTTGTTGGGCTCAAGGGCCTGTTTCCACACTACGTAATCTAACCTAATTAGTCCCACCTTTCATCTTTACATAGCCTGCACTCTCATTATTACCCTTTTGAATGTCTATCTCTGCACTCTCATGTGCATTCTTCTGCAGGTAGCTGCTCCCAGTTCACTTTGGCCAGATCTTGTCTTACCTTATTAAAACTATCATCAGCCTTCCTCCAAGTCAGAACATTTATTTTTGGTCCAACTTTGCCCTTTTCTATAATTAGCTTAAAATTGCACAGTTCTGGTCACTACCATAGAAATGGTCTGTTCTGACACTTACCACTTGGCTTCATTCCCTCAAACAAGGTCTGGCATTGGCCCTTCTCTTGTTGCATTTTCTATGAACTGGCTTAAAAAGCTCTCCTGGGTGCAGTTTAAAAATTCAGTGCCTTCTAAGCCTCTCATATTCTATCTATTCCAGTTAATATTGGGGGAGGGGGAGGGAGAGGGGGTTTGAAACCCCTTATTATTTTTACATTTGAGGTTTTCCTGCATTTTTCTTCTATCCTTTTATCTCGAACTGTCTGACAGTCTATACACGCTTCCAACAATGTGAATGCTCTCATTTTGTTTTTAAACTTGTACTCATTTGGCCTCCTTTGAGGGACTACCTGACATATCATCACTAAATTATTGTAGTAGATTAGATTAGGTTCCCTACATAGTGTGGAAACAGGCCCTTCGGCCCTACAAGTCCACACCGACCCTCCAAAGAGCAACTCACCCAGCCCCATTCCCTTACATTCTACCCTGACTAATGCATCTAACATTACGGGCAATTTAGCATGGCCAATTCACTTAACCTGCACATCTTTGGACTATGGGAGGAAACCGGAGCACCCGGAGGAAACCCACACAGACACAGGGAGAATGTGCAAACTCCACAGAGACAGTTGCCAGAGACGGGAATTGAACTCAGGTCCCTGACGCTGTGAGGCAGCCGTGCTATACACTGAGCCACCGTGCCACCTTGATCAAAACTGCAACTCCATGTCTTCTTTTACAGCCCTTCACCTTGCCTGAAAATGCTATTTTTTAAGAATAATTGAGCTTCCAGTCCTGCCCATCCCTCAACCTTGGTAATGAGATCACATCCCTTGCAACACCCTCCAGCTCCTCTGCCTTACTAGCAGGATTCCTTGCATTAAAAATAAATGCCATCCAGACTTGTATACACTCTGCCTTCCAAATGGAATTGGTTTTTCTTCTACATTTCTCTGGACATCACCCCATGCTGTACCTTCACGCTCTATCCCCCTTCCACATGGCAAATTAGTTTAAACCTCACCAACAGTACTAACAATCCCCACCCCTACCACTCCAAAACAATAGCAGTCCGATTTGGGTTCAAGTGCAACCTGTTGGACTTGCACAGATCCCAGCTTCCCCAGAAATAGACCAAGGAAAACAAAACTCTCCCTTATGCACACTCTCTTCAGCCATCTCAGTGGAGAAAGTCTTTTTTAAAACAGAATGAATATGCTGAAATCGCTAACATTAAGATTCTGTGATCCTTACATAACACAACTTGTCCTTTATTATTTATAACAAAGTTTCTTTATCGTCCTCCATCCAGTGGGCGAGAATAAGTGCTGTGAAATATTTGGAACATTGGAGAGTTTCAGATCTACCTAAAGACCTCAATGCAGAATATTCACTCTAGCTTGCTAAATAATTAATATATTATCATTTCAAGCTGCTGTGCACATTTCACTTGCAGAGATAAGTTGGCCTGATGATAATTCAAAGAAAAAAATAATTTTAAAAATGCATACAATCACAGAAAGTTAGCCTAATAATCAAAGGAACTTGCTCTTCATTTTATCTTCAGCATGGTATATTCTTTGATTTGGTGTTTGAAAGAAAAAAAAAAGAATGTTTTGAGCTGAACTGAAGAGTGGAGAGGAGGATGATTACCATGACATTAAGGCAACAGAACGAAAGCTCTGCTAGTTGTCGTCACACACAACACAAAGTTTGTAGGGTCCAGAGATTTTGGAGAACAGTCATCTCCACTCTATGAAATCTCTGCAGACATTCCTCATGGTAGTGTCCTCGGCCCAACCACCTACAGCTGCTTCATCAAGGACTTTCCCTCTGTCATAAGGTCTGAAGTGGGGATGTTCGCTGACAATTGCACTATCAACTCCTCTAACACTGATGCAGTCCACATTCAAATGCAACTAGATTTGGTCAAGATCCTTGTTTGGCCATTTAACATTTGCACCACATAAATGCCGGACAAGGACCATCTCTAACTCGATAGTGCCTAACTATCACCCATAAACATTCAACAGCATCACGATCACTGAACTCCCATTCTCAATATCCTTGGGGTTACTATTTATCAGAAACAGAATGGAACTATCCATATACATATGTAAGCTGTAAGAGGCTAAGAATTCTGCAGTGAGCAACTCCCCTCTTAACTCCACAAAGGCTGACAAATATTTGCAAATTACAAGTCAGGAGTGGATGGAATACTCCCCACTTGTCTGCATGATTGCAGATCCAGCAACACAAAGAGCCTGACACCATCCAGAACAAAGCAACCTGCTCGATTGGTGCCACATCCACAAATATCCACCCTCTGCATCACTGACGCTCATTAGCAGCGGTGCATACATCCAAGATACACTGCACAAATTTCAAACATAGAACATAGCATTACAGTGCAGTCCAGGCCCTTCGGCCCATGATGTTGCACCAATCTGAAGCCCATCTATCCGACACTATTCCATTCTCATCCCTATATTTATCAAATGCCCTTAAAGTTGGCAAGTTTACCACTGCTGCAGGCAGGGCATTCCATGACCATACTACTCTCAGAGTAAAGAAACTACCTCTGACATCTGTTTTATATCTATCACCCCTCAGTTTAAAGCTATGTTCCTTTGTGCTGGCGATCACCAGAGGAAAAGGGCTCTCATTGTCCACCCTATCTAGCCCTCTGATTATCTTATATGTCTCAGCTAAGTCACCTCTCAACCTTCTTCTCTCCAACAAAAACAATCTCAAGTCCCTCATAAGACCCTCCCTGCATACCAGGCAACATCCTGGTAAGTCTCCTCTGCACCTTTTCAAATACTTACATGTCCTTCTGCGGCGACCAGAACGGTACGCAATACTCCAAAATCCAGCTGCACCAGAGTTTTGTACAGCTGCAAATATGACCTCATGGCTCCAAAATTCAATCCTTCTACCAATAAAAGCTAACACACCATATACCTTCTTAACAATCCTATCAACCTGGGTGGCAACTTTCAGGGATCTATATACATGGACACAGATCTCTCTGCTCATCCACATTACCAAGAATTTTACCATTAGCCCATTCTGTTACTCCTTGCAAAGTGAATCACCTCACACTTTTCCACATTAATTTCCATTTACCACCTCTCAGCCCAGCTCTGCAGCTTATCTATGTCTCTCTGTAACCCGCAACATTCCTCACCACTATCTACAACACCACCGACCTTAGTGTTATCCACAACTTTACCAACCCATCCTCTTCAACCATCTCATGGGATTACACAGTTTTAAAGAAGCCAGTTTACTGTCACCTTCAAAAAGGTCAATGAGGGGTGAATAATAAATGTTATTCTAACCAGCAATGCCACACCCTGCTAATGAATAAAACCAACCATCAATCTAGTGAATCGATGCTCCATGCATTGCACGATTAGTAAGGCTTTCACTCGGTAAAAATATTTTTTTTAAAAACTAGCTGGCTGAGATGAAATCTAGCAACTAAATTATTATAATATTACCAGAATTAAAATGTAATATCTTCACATTGTCATTAAATATCTGTCTTGTTTCCTTTAAAATCACAGTGAAAGTTTCAGGAAGCTTCATATCCAGAAATATACAAAGGAAAAAGAAAGAAATGCATTGGTGTGATTCAAAATTCATCTGTGTCAAAGTAAAATGAAGGAATATTTTCCAAAACTGGACCTTCAAGATCCCCTAAGTAACGCATTAATATTTCAATGTAATACAAATGTCCGACCATTAACTCACGGTCATATGTCGTGCTTCAAACGTTGCAAATCTAAACTGAGAGTTTAGAAATTCCTCAACTCTTCTGATAAAACCATCAGGCTGCACCACTCCCAGCTGGGACTGTATTACAGAAAACCCACACTGATGATAGAGAGAGAAAAAAAAAGCTGTAAACGTGGAATACAAAATCCTTACCTTAGAGCAAGTACTTATTTGAAATCACCATCAATGAAAACCATCACTACAATCTTCCCAAGTGTGCTGAAAGACTCTGGGTTACAACTTCCTGATGCACCCACCCCACCCACATTGTGGCCCTGGGACTCCTTTAATCAACCTCCCAGCATTCTACAACACACCCCATCCTCCCCTGCAACCAGGACTACAGTTCCTATAAGCTCCAGAACAGTTATCCCTGGGTCTGAAGGGTAGTAATGTAGAACCCATTCTTAGACCATGTAAATAGTCGCAAAATGCGATTCAACAATATCTTATTTACTCTGCAATACTTGTCTTTGTGGACCACAATGTGACTACCCTGGTACACAGTGGATCATGCACACCAAAGATTCCCCTCACTTGGAATATACAGAGAACGGCAACACAACCTGGTCATCAGCATGAGATTTAATTTAGCAGCAACACTGAAATAAATACGCTGTTAACCAAGAAGATTTCAAGGAAATCAGATCTTGCTGATTCTGGAGAATAATGGACTCTAAAACCCCTTGCAAAGACATTCAACACTGAACAATGCTTCCATGATTGACAGGAAGCATTTCAGAAAAGGACAAAACGACATGTTGGAACAGAGGAAATGTGCAGAAGGTATAGGCTACAGCACAGTGCAGTGGTTTGTGGGAGCAGTGCTATGTGAACAGACAGAGCATGCATGAAATAAAACTAAAAATCTCCAAACAATGCCGTAGCGTTCAATGGAGCATTAAATCAGGCTGAAAAGGGCAATAATGTGAAAAAAAACAAGCTGCAGTTCAGTTTGAGTATCACCACTCATGCACAGATTACACTAAGCACAGCAAGTCCAAAGAAAGGAATGAACAGAACCACAAGAGAAACTCTCAATCGGAGAACACTGAGGGGAGAAGATCATGAATCCAGTTATTTAAAGCAGAAAACAATGAGTGATTTTAAGAATTGACCAATTATGGACAAACATGGATATCTTTCAGGAGGTCCCATTACAGCTGCTTAAGACAGGAATTAGAAATCCCACATTATTGTCACCATAATGCAGAAATAATTCACTTAGAGTCATAGACATCTACAGCACAGAAAGAGACTCTTTGGTCCAACTCGTCCATGCCAACCAGATACCTTAAATTAATCTAGTCCCATTTTCCAGCGTTTGGTCTGTATCCCTCTAAAACCATCCTGATGGGTTTTAAGTATTGTAATTGTACCAGCCTCTATCACTTCTTTTGGCAGCTCATACCAGGCACATGCCACTCCGTGTGTGAAAGATTGCTCTGGAGGTCCCTTTTATATCTTTCCCCTCTCATCTTAAATCTATATCTTCAAGTTTTGGACCCCCAAACCCCAGGGAAAAGACCTTGTCTATTTATCCTATCCATGCCCCCCTGGGATTTCATAAACTTCTATAACGGTCACCCCTCAGCCTCCAATGTTCCTGGGAAAGTAGTTCTAGCCTATTCAGCCTCCCCTATAGCTCAAACCCTCTAGCCCTGATAACATCCCTGTAAATCTTTTCTGAACATTTTCAAGTTTCAAAACATCTTTCCTACAGCAGGGAGACCAGAATTGCACGCAGTATTCCAAACGTGGTCGAACCAATGTCCTGAACAGCTACAACGTGACCTCCCAACTCCTATACTTGATGCACTGACCAATAAAGGCAAGCACACCAAACGCCTTCTTCATAATCCTATCTACCTGCAACTCCATTTTTCAAGGAACTATGAGCCAGCACTCCACGGTCCCTTTGTTCAGCAACACTCCCCAGGACCCTACCATTAAGTGCATAAGTCCTGCCCTGATTTGCCTTTCCAAAATGCAGCACCTCACGTTTATCTGAATTAAATTCCAAGTGCCACTTCTCACACATTGGTACATCCGATCACGATCTTGTTTAATTCCGAGGTAACCGTCTTCATTGTTCACTGCACCTCCAATTTTGGTGTCATCTGCAAACTTACTAACCATACCTCCTATTCACATTCAAATTATTTATATAAATGAAGAAAAGCAGTAGACCCAGCACCAATCCTTGTACCATATCACTGGTCACAGGCCTCTAGTTTGTAAAACAATCCTCCACTACCACCTTCTGTCTTCTACCTTCAAACCAGTTCTGTACCTAAATAGTTAATTCTCCTTGCATTCCACATGATCCAACCTTGCTAAATGCCTTACTGAAGTTCAAATAGATCACATCCACCACCCTGCCCTCATCAATTCTCTTCATTACTGAGAGTCATAGAGTCACAGAGATATACAGCACAGAAACAGACCCTTCCAACCAACTTGTCCATGATGACCAGATATCTTAAGTAAATCTGGTCCCATTTGCCAGCAATTGGCCCATATTCCTTGAAACCCTTCTTATTTATGTAATCATCCAGAAACCTTTTATATGTTGTAATTGTCGCAGTCTCCACCACTTCCTCTGGCATGTCATTCCAAATACACACCACCTTCTGCATGAAAAGATTGCCCCTTAGGTCCCTTTTAAATCTTCCCCTCCTATTAAAAAAACTTATGCCCTCTAGTTTTGGACTCCCCCCATCCCAGGGAAAAGACTTTCTCTATTTATCCTATCCATGCCCCTCATGATTTTATAGACCTCTGTAAGGTCACCCTTCAGCCTCTGACGCTCCAGGGAAAACAGCCCCAGCCATTTCAGCCTCTCCCTCAAACCCACCATCCCGCACAATGTTCTTGTATATCTTTTCTGAACCCTTGAAAGTTTCACAGCATCCTTCTGATAAGAGGGAGACCAGAATTGCATGCAGTATTCCAATAGTAGCCTAACTAATGTCCTGTACAGCTGAAACATGACCTCCCAACTCCTATACTCAATGCATTGACCAATAAAGGCAAGCATACCAAATGCCTTCTTCACTATCCTATCGAACTGTGACTCCACTTTCAAGAAACTATCAACCTGTAGTCCAAGGTCTCTTTTTCCTCAGCAACACTCCCCAGGACCTTACCATTAAGCGTACAAGTCCTGCCCTGATTTGCCTTTCTCTTCAAAAAAAAACTCAATTAAGTTTGGGAGACATGATTTCCCATGCACAAAGTCATATTGACTTTCCCTAATCAGTCCTTAAGTGACAAAGAACTGGAAAACCCTCCAGTGCAACACCAAACCATGGGAGGGGGCGGCACAGTGGTTAGCACTGCTGCCTCACAGCACCAGAGACCTGGGTTCAATTCCCGCCTCAGGCGACTGACTGTGTGGAATTTGCACATTCTCCCCGTGTCTGCGTGGGTTTCCTCCCACAGTCCAAAGATATCCAGGTCAGGTGAATTGGCCATGCTAAATTGCCCGTAGTGTTAGGTAAGGGGCAAATGTAGGGGTATGGGTGGGTTGCGCTTCGGCGGGGCGGTGTGGACTTGTTGGGCCGAAGGGCCTGTTTCCACACTAAGTAATCTAACCTAAAATATATCCTTTTTTATTTAAAAGAAAAGGATACAATACCTAATCAGATTACAAAGCCATGGCATCAGGAATAGTTGTTACCAAGATTTCATTTCAGAGCTAGGAGACACAGACTTCAATATTTGATATTCTGGACTAAAAAAACTCTTAAAATAATTTAGAAACTGAGTACATAATCAGAAACTGGTTAACTGACTACAATCCTGTGTCCAGTTAGGAGGAGAGCAGAAGGTGTATTTTTTTTAAACAAGGGATAAAAGCAACAAGAGGCACATTCAAAAATACATACCAAAAACCTTTGACAGTTACTTTAATCTCATAACTAACAAAATTCTTAGAAGAGCAAAATTTATCAGAAGGACGCACACCCAAGAAATCCACAGACAATTTCCTTAAATGATTTCTGCAGGTTTGTGGAGAGGTGCAACCATAGGGATTTAAGGTCAGAGTTCAAGAGGAGACTGAATTGTTGTAGGGATTACTAATGAGTCTGTCAGATTTATGGCAGTGTGAAGAATCTAGAGGAAGTCATTCAGATGGTGAATGAATCAGAGGCTTAGGAGCAACACAGATCAATCTCCAGAGAGGATCAAAATCGATACAGATCTTTGGAATCCATCCATCTGTCCAAGTTAGTGAGTGCAGGGTAATTAGGTGAAAGGGATTTGATGTGAATTCAGTCATTGGTATAGCAGAGTTTTGAATATCTCAGTTTATGGAGGGTACAGTAGGACAGAACAGTCAGAGGCAAATTGGAATAAAGACATGGATGTGGGTTTCAGCAGCAGATAAGCTGAGACAGGACCAAAGTTGGACGTCAGGTATGCACTAAACCTAGAAGGGACCTTGCTCAAAAAGATGTCATATCCAAGAGCTTCAATTGTACAGGCTGCATCTTTTTCTCACCTCTTTCCTCCCCTCCAAGAACAGGATCCCAAAAAGATTAATTCTCACACTGTGTGAAATGGAAAAGGAGGGAAGATTCTCTCTCTCTGTGGATTTAGAGTCTGTGGAATTCTCTTCCCCTGCAATGAATAGACACTGGGTCATTGAATATTTTTAAAGGCGGAGTTGGGCAGATCTTTAATAGCTGAAAAGGTGTTGCTGGAAAAGCGCAGCAGGTCAGGCAGCATCCAAGGAGCAGGAGAATTGACGTTTCGGGCATGAGCCCTTCTTCAGGAATGACCATGACCCTTGACCATGACCCCACCTCCCACCACCAAACCATCATCTCCTAGATCATCCATAATCTCATCACCTCAGAGGATCTCCCATCCACTGCCTCCAACCTCATAGTCCCACAACCCCGCACTGGCTGTTTCTACCTCCTGCCCAAAATCCATAAACCTGACTGCCCCGGCCGACCCATTGTCTCAGCCCCCAGAAGATCTTTAATAGGCAATGGGGTCAAGGTTTAGCAGGGAGGAGGCTAAGGGAAAGTGGTGTTGAAACCACAACCAGATCAGCCATGACTGCATTGAAAGTTAGGAATGGTTGCCCCACACCAGTTTCGAATTGATCTGGCAAGGCTTTACAGGTGGAAATCTTTGGCTTCAGTGATAGCATGTGGTCAGAAGCTCAATTTTGGAGTCAAAATTGACACCGAGATCGCAAACTGAAACCAAACGAGGGCACAGATTTTTAAAAAAGGGACGGAGGACATAGGAACAGGACAATAGCAATTCATCCCCTTAAAAATATTCCATCATACAGACCCTGGCTGATCCTCCCCACTGCTTTCTCCATCCACTTAACTTCCTCATTTTCATCTCCTGTCCTCACAAAATCCATCAACATCAGTGAAGATTGTTCTAGTCTCAGCTGCTTTTGGAGGAAAAGAGTTAGAAATTCCCACTAAACAGAACAGTCTGTCTCCAGTTGTAAAGGTCATACCATCTCTTTATGGACTCCATTGATGGTTTCTATTGATTTACTCTATCAATCCCTTAATTGTTTTAAAATTCTACAAATAGATCACTGTTTAATCTTCTGTCATCAAAAGAAAAAGGGCACATTTGTGCAATCTATCCTTTTAGCATCTCATCCTCTCCAAGGCCAATATATCCTTCCTGAGATACAGAAGTCAGAATTGAATACAACACAACAGATTTTTATATAATTATAGCTTAACTTCCAGTTCTTTCTATCCATCTTTGTCCCAATAAAAACCACAGTCTACTCACCTCTTGAATTATTGTGTGCCTATTCACTGGGATGTAGAAGAAAGATGCAGAGGGAGGAATACATCAGAGTAAAACAGAAGTTACACAAAAGGGGGAATCTTAAAAGAAAACACAGATACAGTCAGGATAAGGGGCATAGAGAGAGTGTACATTGGGAGAGAGTAAAAAAAAAGGCAAGGATTGGACAATTACAAAAAAGATATTTTCAATATGCAATGTACAAGAGGAGATTCCCATTAATACAAATAGATAAGGTTCACACGGCTGTCTCACACCCATCTCCACCCCACCCCCACACAAAGTTAGAAGGGATGTGCTGTGGCATTGTTAGTGCAAAGAGGTTTGAAGGAGATGGTGAAGTCACTGCTCCTCGCTACGAATATAAAACTATCTATTAACATGATCAGCCATCCTGTAAAACCCTTTCACCTTGTGACTCAAGAGTTCAGGAGAATAAGACAGAAATTAGCAGGCAGAAATAGTGAACAATTCAACACAGGGTACGGCCACAAATACATTCACAACCAGCACTTGGGTCCTTTTCAACTATTGCCATTGTAAACCCATCTTTAATTATACAAATTCATTGTGATGCTTCCTGCATGTTTGGAATTTTTGTTTTGAATGTAGTTTTTGTTTCAGGAGAAAAATAACTTCAACGTTGATCGGTTCCTGTCTTCCACTGGTGCTCAATGTTTATTAAGGGGGTGGGGAAGGGGAAGTAATTAAATCTGGGGTTAATCCTCTGTGACTTGTGGCTAAAGACGAATCCCACCCTCACAGAATTTTAGTCCGCACACAGTTTATAAAGGTAACTCACCACGCATTGTTACAATATCCCACGCTTTTCCCCTCCCGTCCATCCCTGTAAAGATGGAACTGCATCACAGATGGAGGCGGCCGGCTGTCCCACATTGTAACTATGGCTACTGAGATATCACAGCCTTTTCAGCTAGCTCGCCTCTTCAAAACAAAATAATGATTTCACGACACTGCTCCTTCTATGTTTACTCACGCCCAGTGCAGGTTCCAGATGTTTGCACTGCTGGCCTCCCGCTCCTGCCAGCTGGTTTTGACCCAGCAATGACTGGGGCTGGTTAATTTCCTGTGTAATGTCCCTGTCAGTTTCAATTCGGTCCTGCGCACTGCTGGGATATAAATGTTGGCCAGTCCAGGCTTTTGGGGGCGGGTGTCTCTCTCTCTCTCTCTCTTTCACTCAGCACAAAACAGCTGCCTCCTTAATGATATCACAGCTGAGGAATTCGGCGGCAACTGACAAAAAACAAAGTTTAATTCAAATCAAACAGTGTTTGCCAAATGCTAAGGGCCAGTCAATGGCGTTCCCCTCAGATGTTGTTGTACACATGTCCTCAGCTGATTCCCAATCTATGTCTGAGTTACCAAAGCAGTTCGTATGGAGCTAGTTCTCTGATGATTGCCATCTCCTGAGTCTGTTGATGTATAGGCTGTGGTCGAAAACCATCCTCGATGCCCAACCCTTTGGTAAATCGATATTAACCCGTTTGTAAAGAGTCATCGCTCAATGGGACTCAATAGGCGGGATTCTAGATTCCCCATTCTACTCCTTCGATTGGGTATCTGGCTCAGCCAATGGGGTGCAGTGCTCATCTGTTCCTGGACTATAATCCCAGGAAATCGGGAAAGGAGTTAGGATTAATGGAAATTGGGATTGCTTTTCCACCAGGATTGTCGTTTATCAACTTTTACTGTTCTTTTCCCAGATCTTGAAAAATCAGGTTATTTCTTTTGAAATTTTCTCAACAACTTTAATAAACTCTAATGGGGACTGGGCAAAGTTTTTGTAAAAGATAGAATTCAATAAAATTCATCCAGTCAGGGAGCAGAGAGTGTTTCCTTCCTATTTGGCTTCAGGATGACCAGGAATGATTAGAGACAGCAGGTCAAGTGAAGATACCTCCCTGAACATGGATTAGAATTAAATGGGTTCTCTAGGTCCATAGTAGTATCCCTATCTCTGAGCCAAAAGGTCTGGGTACATGTTTCACCTGCACCAGAAGTATGTCATAACATCTCTAAACTTTGAATTAAAAAACATCTCAAACCAGAATTGCCCTCGCAAGACCACAAATCTTGCCATCTCGATGCCACAATTGCCTGTCCCTGACTCTGAATGGGCTTTCACAGAGTGTTGTGATCCAGACTGACCACTGGTGAAGGTATTAGTCCACCTTTTTGAAATTTGCATCATAAGCTGCACTTGGATACCAGTCAGTTTGACACTAATGCTGCCAATTAGAAACTTAAATCCAGGCTAATGACTTGGTTAAACCTCACGACGCTGAACATGCCACCCAGTAGCAAGGAAGACTCAAACACTAGGTTACATGAAGAGATTATCAACTACTTTTCGTTAATTAGGAACTGATCTGTATTGGCTGTAGATATGGAACTGTTTTCTTGTTTCCAGAGTTCTCAACAGTTGCTGAGGTTCACAGGGCAGCTGATGGCTACTGTTCAGACTGATTGTGGGTTCCCAAACATAGGTGCACATACAGGTGTCCTCTATAGAATGCAGCATGGCTTAGAGAAAGAATAGTAGTCACCACAGAGCAAGACAAGTTGCTGGAAGAGGGAGAAAGATAGGGACACAGCTTCTCAGGGCATTCAGGGACTCATTCTCCTATTGGAACCTTACAAAGGAATAATGTGTATGATATTTCCACTTAAAGAAAATTCTTTTTAAAATTTAACACCTGTTTTAACCTCAGAATAAGGCAAAGGTGACATTGTCAGTTGTTCTGAAGGTGAGCATGGTGATGAACTTCATACATCAAGATCTTTGCAGCATCCTGCAGCTGTCGTTTGCTGGTCACTTAAGTGCTATGCCAGGAACATGGAATATATTGCATCCTTTCCTGTCAGAGAAGAGCGAACATGTAGCTTTGTGGTGTTTGCAGATTCCTCATTCTGCAGAATAAACGTCATTCTGTGGCTGATAAAGGTGAATTCAGAGAGGAACAGCAATTAGAAAGAATCCCACTTCCTCCAAATCCAGTGAGTGCATGATCATAGATTGTGAAACGTGTGTAAAATACCTGCTGCAGTCATGATGTCTTCATTGGGTAGATGCCAGTATGCCATCTGTATGAGAGACAAACCCAAGTGTGGTACTTGGCAACAGAGGCTACCCTTTGACAACAGAGCCAAAAGATATGTGGGCATTGTGCAAATGGCAAAGCTCAAGCTGATATATGAAATATAATAAAGCAGATGGATTGGGAGCTTAGACAGTATCACCACTGCTTAGATCATTGTGGGTGACCTGCACAACATGGTGGAGCTCATGGTGGCCTGTTGCATGCTCTACAAACATGGGGAGAATGAGATTGTGACCTGAAAAGAAAGAATGTGCAGGATTAGCAGGATGAAGGAATGGCAGGATGGAAGATGCTCATTTGGAGAACTGACCTGGCCACAAACGGCCGAATGGCCTTCCTCCGCACTGTCACAATTCTGTGTGACTCTGAGGGCACTTGTCACCAACGGTACAGCAACAAATTGAGGAGAAGAAAAGGGACGAAATATCCAAAACAGCCCATTTCTGCCCAGGCTTTAACCCTTACTAGTTGTACCTTCATGATGCATCTTGGGTCCTATAGCATAGAATAATGCAACATTGAAAGAGCTCATTTTACCAAACCAATCTGTGCCAGTTCTTTCCATGAGCAATCTGGTCAGTGAAACCAACAATGTAGCCTCTAACCTCTGGGGGTATGAGGTTCTGGGTTTGACAATCAGTTTTGGAAATCGATGCCACAAACAGACCTCAGAGGTCCCATGCACCGAAAACAAGTTAGAGGGAGTATTGCCTACCTTAATGTATTCTTTCCTCACTTGTTTCTCCAACTGATCACTAATTTGAATCTGTATCTACCACAGGATCAGTGAGGGAGTGCAATCCAGACCCTAAACAATGTTTCTGTAAAATAATTTTCTCTTATTCCTTTGCCAATCAATTTCTGAAGTTAAATCTGAGTCATCTGATTATCAAGGTAGTAAAAACAATGACTGCAGATGCTGGAAACCAGATTCTGGATTAGTGGTGCTGGAAGAGCACAGCAGTTCAGGCAGCATCCAAGGAGCAGCGAAATCGACGTTTCGGGCAAAAGCCTTTCATCAGGAATAGTCCTTCAGCTATTGGAAATCATTTTGGATCATTCTACCTAAATTCTTCATAATTTTATACATAGTCACCAAATCCTAAACTGTTTTATATACGTTCAGCAAAGCTGAATAGCCTTCTCAGTACTGTCACAATTCTGTGTGTCCGTGAGGCACCTGTCACCAGCTACACAGCAACCAACTGAGGAGGACAAAAGTGGTGGTTCTTCATATTATGCAACCAACTCCACTTGTTTGAACATGGCCCTATGTCAATTTATTTTTGAGGAGTCTGAAGATTTTCTTGATGGCTATTTATTGATTTTCGGATTAATTTACCGGACATAATATTTAAAGTGGCACCAAATAATTGACATAAAGTTAGCAATAAAGGTTTTTATTCAAAATAACTAACAAGACATTTCTTTATAATAAAAAAAGGTCAGCACCCTTGGCTAGTGAATTTGCAAAGAACAAATTTCTATTGCATAAACACAGAGCTGGATCAGTATAACCAGGCAGTTGCTATTCTTTTTAATGCACCTCTGATCTCAATTTCACATTTAAGTTTAACAATTGATACATTGTTCACTATAACAGCATTCACTACATCTTCCCCACATAATAGATATTAAACATATGCAGCCTTAAGCTGCAGGTTCCACATTCATTTGCAAGGAATTCATTACCTTCATTATTCATATAATCATAGAGTCATAGAGTCCTACAGCACCGACAGGCCCTTTGGCCCAAACTGGTCCATGCCGAACAAAATGTCAGTCCACACTAACCCCATTTCCCTGCACTTGATCCATATCCTTCTAAACCTTTCCTATCCATGTATTTGTCCAAATGCCTTTTAAATGTTGTTAATGTACCCACCTCAACCACTTCTGCTGGCAGCTCATTCTATATGCGTAACACCCTTTGTGTAGAAAAAAGTTGCCTCTCAGGTTTCCTTTTATTCTTTCCCCTCTAATCTTAAACTGATGCCCTCTAGTCCTTGATTCCCCAACCCTTGGAAAAAGACTGTGTGCATTCACCCTATCCATACCTCTCACGATCTTATACACTTCTATAGTGTCGCCCCTCAGCCTCTTACACTCTAAAGAAAACATCCTAGCTTGTCCAACCTCTCCCTAAGATTCAGACCATTGAGTCCAGGTAACATCCTTGTTAATTTCTTCTGCATTCTTTCCAGTTTAATAACATCCTTCCTATAACAGGGTGACCGAAACTGAACACAATATTCCAAGTGCGGCCTCACAAACATCCTGGACAATTGCAACATAACTTCCCAACTTCAATACTCAATGTCCTGAACGATGAAGGCCAGTGTCCAAAATCCTTCTTCACTGCCCTTCTCGCTGTGACTCCACTTTCAGAGAACTGTGAACCTGAACTGCAAGATCCCTCTGTACCTCTACACTCCTAAAGGCCCTACCCATTCACCGTGAAACACCTACCTTGATTTGACTTTCCAATATGCAAGACCTCACATTTATCTATATTAAACTCCATTTGCCATTTCTCAGCCCACTTCCCCAGCTGATAAAGGTCCTGCTACAATTTCTGCTAACCGTCCTCACTGCCCACAATGCTGCCTGTCATCCACAAACTTACTAATCATACCTTGTACATTTTCATCCAAATCATTGATGTAGATAACAAACAGCAATGGGCCCAGCACCAACCCCTGAAGCACTCCATTAGTCAGTCACTGGCCTCAGGTCCGACAAGCATCTTTCCACTATTACCCTCTGCTTCCTACCATCAAGCCAATTTTTGTATCCAATTTGCCAGCTGGCCCTGGATTCCATGCGATCTAACCTCCCAGAGCAGCCTACCATGTGGCACCTTATCAAAGGCCTTACTGAAATCCATACATCAGCCACCTTGCCCTTGTCAACCATCCTGGTCACTTCATCAAAGAACTCTAACAAGTTTATGAGGCATGATCTCCCACTCACAAAGCCATGCTGACTACTCCTAATCAAACCCGTCTTTCCAAATACATGTATATCTTATCCCTCACAATCTTCTCAAGTAACTTACCCACCACAGATGTGGAGCTCACTGGTCTATAGTTCCCAGGATTTTCTTTGCAGGCTTTTTGAATAACGGCACACCATACATTAGTGCCCAGTCTTCCGGGACCTAACCCATAGCTAACGATGATGCAGGAATATCAGTCATGGCTCCCACAATTTCTTCTCTAGCCTTTTTGGATATATCTGGTCAGGACAAGAAGATTTATCCTAATACATCCAACACCTCCTCTACTAGTCACTGGCCTCCAGTTTGACAAGCATCATTCCACTATTATCCTCTGCTTCCTACCATCAAGCCAATTTTTGTATCCAATTTGCCAGCTGGCCCTGGGTTTCATGTGATCTAACCTCCCAGAGCAGGTTAGATCCGTAAGTGATGTATTTTGGAAGGTCGAACTTGAGTGCTGAATATAGGATTAAAGACAGGATTCTTGGCAGTGTGGAAGAACAGAGGGACCTTGGCGTTCAAGTACATAGATCACTCAAAGTTGCCACCCAAGTGGATAGGGTTGTTAAGAAAGCATGTGATGTTTTGGCTTTCATTAACAGGGAGATCTAGTTTAAGAGCTGCGAGGTCTAGCTACAGCTCTACAAGTCCCTGGTGAGACCACACTTGGAATATTGTGTCCAGTTCTGGTTGCCCTACTATAGGAAAGATACAGAGGCTTTGGAGAGGGTGCAAAGAAGGTTTACCAGGATGCTGCCTGGACTGGAGGGCTTGCCTTATGAGGAGAGGTTGAATAAGCTCAGACTTTTCTCTCTGGAGAGAAGGAGGAAGAGAGGTGACTGATCAAGATATACAAGGTAATGAGAGGCATGGATAGAATCAATAGCCAGAGACTTTTCCCCAGGGCAGGATTGACTGGTACGAGGGGGTCATAGTTTTAAGATATTAAGAGAAAGGTATAGAGGGTATGTCAGAGGAAGGTTCTTTACGCAGAGAGTTATGAATGTATGGAATGTGTTGCCAGTGGTGGTGGTGGAAGCAGAGTTATTAGGGACATTTAAGCAACTGCTGGGCATGCACATGGGTAGCAGTGAATTGAGAGATGCATAGGTTAGGTTATTTTATTTTAGATTAGGATTAATCCTCAGCACAACATTGTGGGCCAAAGGGCCTGTTCCGTGCTGTATGTTTCTATGTTCTATGGTCTATGTTCCACTGTGAGTGCTCCAAGTCTTCATTTCTTTCCCCATGGTAAACACAGAGGAGAAATATTCAATGAGAACCTTGTCCATCTCCTGAGGTAATACACATAAATGTCCACTTTAATCCTTGAGGGGCTCTGTTCTCTCTAGTTATTCTTTTTTCCTTTAATATACTTAAAATACCTCAATGATTTTAAGTTTTCCTAACTCTCAGTTAGTTGATAAGTTTAAAAACAGAAGATCTTTCTGTCCTCTTTGTAGCTCCCTTCTTCCCACCTCCCATTTGCAACATCCTTCATCTCCTCCATCTTGCTGTCTCTTTCTTACCTCCACCTTCCTTCCAGCCCTCAGAAGCAGACAGCACCCTTAGGACCTAACTGGTAGCAATTCCCAGTTCCCACTGCTCCTAACCAGAGTTACTCCAGTGACTGCAGCCTGGCTGCTGACTCCTGCTGGGGGAAACTGCAGGTGGCCTGAAAGGACATCCTCATTCAGCTCTGGCTGGAGAAGGCTGGATTGGCTGAAAGACAACAATAGGGGCACTAGCAGAGTGGCAGCAAAGGATCATCCTGAGAGGACAGGAGGCTGTGTTCCATTTGGGCCACTGGAACCCCCTGGTACGACACTTCATCCATCCTGGTGATCCACTGGAAGACAGATTGCTGATTGGCTCCGGGATTCCCCTTCCCATTTTCAATAAGTACTGGGATCTGCAGTCAAGAATGCAGCAATCTGATTGGTGCGATAGCAAGTTAGCCTTGCTTGACTTCCCTCTGGATTTCCACTGCAGGTCAAATGCACTATCTGGCTTCTGTTGTGCTGCATTGGAAGCTATTGCTCCTCATCCAACTGATGAGTCCACCTCCTGCTTTTACCACCAGATAATTATTTCTATACCTCTTGAAGACTTTTGGATTCCCTTTTCTCGTTAGCTGCCAGTCTCTGTCTTTCCTTCTCTTGTTTGTTTTTGTTTTTCCATTTTGTCTCTGAATCTTCTATAGTCATCTTTGCTTTTAATCTCTGTAGAGTTCTGTACTAAGAAGGTCTGGAATCTTCCATGCTCCTGGCCATTGGCAGAGTGTACCAAACATTTCATTCTGCATACCTATCAATGTTCCTCTATAGCTAGATCCATCAGTTTTGAGTAGCAGACCTTAAGAATAACCTTGCCTCCTATGAAGCTGACAACAGTGCTGTCCTGGGCCCTTGCTTTGGAAGCTTACACTTATTGATTCACCACATGCATATCCTGCCTCTACGCTATCTCATAAAATGTTTGCAGCATTTTCCTGCTTTTCCACCACTGCTTGACTATGTGGCACTGTTTACAGATCTAAGGAGAAACAGTTGGGTCTGGAATCGTGAGGGGAGTGGGGTGTTGGGTGGTCTGTCATAACATATAGTTTATGAATCAGAAGAGATTTTTAGGATGAGGTGGAAGATAAACATGAGAAAAAAGTTAGAGGGGAAGAATTTTACCTGAACCCGATGGGTGGGATCATGATGGAGGGGCTGATAAAGTTATCAGAGAAATACTTGAACTGCCACTAAGATCCCACCACTGGGGTATTTTATCAGGGCACGGGTAGATTCCAACAGACTTCCCACCAAAAAGAGGCAACAAATAAATTAAAATATTCCAATTGCCCATTAATGACCATTTGTTCAGGGTCTCAGCATTTTGTTCATGGGTAGCTGAATTCCCCCACTCCTTCCCCACAGGATCAAAGGCCTCCAGTTGAATGCGGCAGCTTTCAGCAGTAGGGACAGGAAGTTCTTCATTCAAAGAGGACTGAAAGCATGGAAGGAAATTCCAGTTGGGGATGTTGGGCTTCTGATTGGGCCCACTGTCCTCAAGAGGCAGGCCTTGGATGAATCTCATCAGGTCCTAATGCCTTATCAACCTTTGGGTATAGATAACCTATCCAACACATCTTCTTTATCAATGTTGAAATTCTACTATCATGATCTGACAAGTAACAAGCTCCTTATTAAAGAAAGATGCAAAGTATTCATTATATACCTCAGCTGTACTACTCCCTGATGTATAATTCCTCACGTTGGTCTCCAGTCAGCCCCATCTCTGCTTTTACCATCTTTTAACTATGTTGATGCCTATTGAAGACTTTTGGATTCCTTTTTATGTTAGCTGCCAGTCTTTTCCCATACTCTCTCTTTGCTTCTCTTATTTCATTTTTCAATTTCCCTCTGAACATTCCACATTTCCCTGGATCGCAGTTGTATTATCCATATAATAAATAAGTACACATCATCTTCTTCCTCATAATCTCTTGTTATCGCGGGAATTTTGGATTGTTTGTCTTACTTTGTCTCAGGTGATGCTGTATAACGGGTCTCTGAAAGCTGTCTCCAAATCTGTGGCCACTTTGTCACTATTAGTTATGATGTGTGAAGATGCAGGAATATAAATAGACTGGCAATTTCACAGATATAAGTTTTTATTTGTAACTTGGCATCAGATTTGGAATAGTGATTTCAAAGAGTTAGTCTTGCATTTTGCACTACTTCGAACATTGCAATTGGTTTAAAACTGACAGGAGATTAAAATTTGTGGGCGGCATGGTGGCACAGTGGTTAGCACTGCTGCCTCACAGCGCCTGAGACCCGGGTTCAATTCCCGCCTCAGGCGACTGACTGAGGGGCGGTGTGGACTTGTTGGGCCGAAGGGCCTGTTTCCACACTGTAAGTAATCTAATCTAATCTAAAGATTTTTTGGAATCTATGTT
Source organism: Chiloscyllium punctatum (assembly GCF_047496795.1). Taxonomy (NCBI): domain Eukaryota; kingdom Metazoa; phylum Chordata; class Chondrichthyes; order Orectolobiformes; family Hemiscylliidae; genus Chiloscyllium; species Chiloscyllium punctatum. Next base: position 43,427,491 of record NC_092757.1, on the reverse strand, counting down.
ACATCCATGGAATCCATGAATGATTCTTCATCATTACATTACAATTCATTACAATGTGTTTTTCTATTGAATATTTGAGTAAAATATCATTTAGTTTTCCTATTATTGATGGTAAGCTAATTGATCTATAGTTCCCTTGATGTGTTCCTTCCCAAACCTTTTTATATACAGGAATCACACTAACTATCCACTCAGCAGAGAGCCACAGAATTGTTACAGCACTAAAGGAGGCCATTCAGCCTATTATATCTGCGCTGGCTCTATGAATGAGCAGTTTGCCCAGTACCACTTCTATCTCTTGTTCCCATAGTCCTGCATTTTCTTCCTTTCCAGATATAATCCAATTCTCTCACAAAAGTCTCCTTTGAACCTCCCTCCACCATATGCTCAGGTAATGCATTTCAGACCCACCCCGTTGCTGTGAGAACAAGTTTTTCTTTGTGTTTCCATTGCTTCTTTTGTAGATTATTTTCCAGCTGTGTCCCCTTGTTCTTGATCCTTCCACAAATGGGAACAGTTTCTCTTTACCTGTTCAGTCCAGACCCTGCTTGATCAAACCACCTTTCAGTTTTCTCCTCCCCAATGAAAATAAGTCTAATTTCTCCAATCTATTTTCAGAATGGAACTTTCCCATCACTGGAACCATTCTTGTCAATATTTTCTGTGCCTTCTCCAATGCTTTCCCATCCTTCCTAAAGGCAGCTTCTAGATTCGGACATAATATTACATCTGAGGCCAAAACAATGTTTTATACAGGTTTATTATTACCTACTTGGTCCTGTACTCTCTATCACTATGAATAAAAACCCAGGATACTGTATGATATATTAACTGTTTCCTTAATCTGTCCTACCACTTTCAATGACTGATACACATACCCACACACACTCAGACCCTTAAATGTTTACACTTTATTGTATTGTCTCTTGATATTCTTCCTACCTAACTTAATCACTTCACACCTCTTTATATTAAATTCCATCTGCCATTTGTCTGCCGATTCTACCAACTTGTCAATGTCTTTTCGAAATTCTATACTATCCTCCTCACAGGTTACAATGCTTCTAAAGTTGTGAATCTTCTGCAAAAATTGAAATTGTGCCTACAGCAGAGTCAAGATCACTAATACATCTCAAGCACTGGTTCCAACTTTGATTCCTGGGGAACTCCTCGACAAACCAATTCCCATTTCCTGAAAGTTTGGCACGGTGGCTCAGTGGTTAGCACTGTTGCCGCACAGTGCCAGGGCTCTGGGTTCAATTCCAGCCTTGGGTGACTGCTTGTGTGGAGTTTGCACATTCTCCCCGTGTCTGCATGGGTTTTCTCCAGGTGCTCTGGTTTCCCCCCACAATCCAAAGATGTGCAGGTTAGGCGAATTGGCCATGCTAAATTGCCCATTGTGTTAGGTGCATTATAGTGAGAGGGAAATGGATCTGGGTGGGTTGCTCTTCGGAGGGTCGGTGTGGACTGGTTGGGCCGAAGGGCCTGTTTCCGTACTGTAGGGAATCTAATCTAATAGTGTTTCCAGTCCCACAGCCAATTTCCTATCCATGTTACTACTGTCCCTTGTTTTCCATGGGCTCGAGCCTTGCTTTCAAGTCTGTTGTGCAGCTCTGTATCAAATGTATTTTAGAAATTCACACATACCACATCAACAGCATTACCCTCATCAACCGTCCCTGCTGCTTCATCAAAAAACTCCAAAAACGTTAAACACAATGTACTTTTATCTGGGCTTTCCTTAACTAACCTGCATTTGCCCAAATGATGCCTAAATTTGTCCTGAATTAACGTTAAGAGTATTCAAGATTGAGACTTTTCATCAATAATGGAGGCAGGGTTACGGCAAAAAAGCAGGAGCGTGGAGTTGAGGATTATCAGATCAGCCATGATCTTATTGAATGATTGGTGGAATAGTCTCGATGGGCTGAATGGTCTACCTCTGCTCTTCCTCCCCCTCTTTGTGGGCTTCTGTGAACAAGCATTGATGCAATGTACCTGGACCAGGATTTTAATCCTCTGTATGTTTGGTTTGATTAGTTACCAGTTTATCAAACATCTCCACTTGTGAACTGAAATATCTTTATACATTTTTACCTTCTAACATCATGAACTGGAGGTTTCCCTGGTAAATACTGAAGTAAAATAAATTCTTCGATATTTCTTTCATTGTGCTACCAATACTTGAGTTTGTTCGGTGTCCCTAATCGTGAGAAATATGGCTGGATAATAGGCGACAGGTTAAACTATGAACTTTGAACTATTGTGCTATAAATCCAGTGTAGTACAAGGTGTCTCCACATACGTTGATCTTGACTCTAACCTGCCCATTGGGACACTCACAGTATCAGATTTGTCACTTGCGTTAACTTTTAGTTGACTTCAGCAGTGAGTAGATATAAGCTCATGGGTGGCACAGTGGCACAGTGGTTAGCACTGCTGCCTCACAGTGTCAGAGACCTGGGTTCAATTCCTGCCTCAGGCGACTGACTGTGTGGAGTTTGCATATTCTCCCCCGTGTCTGTGTGGTTTCCTCCCACAGTCCAAAAATGTGCAGATTAGGTAAACTGGCCACACTAAATTGCCCGTAGTGTTAGGTGTAGGGGAATGGGTCTGGGTGGATGCGCTTCGGCGGGTCGGTGTGGACTTGTTGGGCCGAAGGGCCTGTTTCCACGCTGTAAGTAATCTAATCTAAGCTACCAGTCTGGTTGAGTCAACCTCCCACCAGGTAGCTGAAGTTGAACTTGTCCTTTCATAGCTACAGTCAAACAGTAGGCCATCAGATTTAATCATTAATGTTTTGAAGTGTCAAACTCGATCAACAAATTATATAATAATGCTCTATGTACTTTTCAGTTTTCTCAATCTGCTCTCTGAAGCCATTAGAATGTTTAGAGAACTCTATACACTGACAACAGGGACATCTCAGAACTACCATTCACTGCAGCATTGTCTTCAAAAGAATTAGCTTTTGGACCAGACAATACCTGGAAACCAGATTCTGGATTAGAGGTGCTGGAAAAGCACAGCAGTTCAGGCAGCATCTGAGGAGCAGTGCAAATGTTGATTTTACTGCTCTTCAGATGCTGCCTGAACTGCTGTGCTTTTCCAGCACCTCTAATCCAGACAATACCAAGAACAGTTACCTGTGTCACGAGGATTTCTGACCATATCACACAATCTCTGAAATAGTCTGGTGCAGGAGGAGCATTCCTGATGAAGGGCTTATGCCTGAAAGGTTGACTCTCCTGCTCCTTGGCTGCTGCTTTTCCCAGCATCACACTTTTCGATTCTGACACTCCAGCATCTGCAGTCCTCATTTTCTCCAAGGTGCAGTAGGAGGCCATTCGGCCCCTAGTGCCTGCACTGGCTCACTCATTGAGCATTTTTACTTTGTGCCAATCTCCGGCTTTTTCCCCATATTCCTGCACATATCTTTATCTAAATAATCATCCAAATCCTCTAGAATGCCTCAGTTGAACCTGCCTCCAGCACAATTCCAGGCAGTGCATTCCAACCCAAATTACTCACTGAGTGAATAGGTTTTTCCTCACTTCAATCCTGCTTCTTTTGCAGATCACCTTGAAGCTATGTCCTCTTCCTATCACTGTTTTTCCCTATCTACTCTATCCAGCCTGCTGGTGGTTTTAAAAACTTCAATTAAATCTCCTCTTAGCCTTCTTCTCTCAAAGGAGAATAGTCTCAACTTCTTCAATCACTGAAGTTCCTCACCCTGGAACCAGTTTTGTAAATCGCTTCTGCACTCTGTACAATACATTCACATCCTTCCTATATTGTGGATCTCACAACTGCGCTCAAGAAACTTCCATTCAAGAACATCTGGGCAAGCATCTCAACTCTGAACTACTGTACTAAAATCATCTTTTTGCCTTAGCTTAACTTATTGCACTCTTTTCCCAGACTCAGAAAGTTAATGGTTCAAGGCCCACTCCAGAGACTTTGAGCATAAAATCTAAACTAACACATTAGGATAGCACAAGACATTGTTGTGGAGGTGCCACAAATTTTGGATGAGGTACTAAGCCAAATTAAAAATCACACAACACCAGGTTATAGGTCACCAGGTTTATTTGGAAGCACTAGTTTTTGGAGTGCTCCCCTTCATCAGGTGAAGGAGCAGTGCTCCAAAAGCTAGTACTTCCAAATAAACCTGTTGGATTATAAACTGGTGTTGTCTCATTTTTAACTTTGTTCACCCCAAACCAACACTTGCTCCTCCACATCGTGTACTAAACTAAGTGATTGCCTGCCCTCTCAAGTAAATGTGTAAGATCTTACTGGCACTATTTTGAAAAACAGCAAGGGTGGTTTAGATTACTTACAGTGTGGAAACAGGCCCTTTGGCCCAACAAGTCCACACTGGCCCTCCGAAGAACAACTCACCCAGACTGATTCCCTTACATTTACCCCTTCACCAAACAATATGGGCAATTTAGCATGGCCAATTCACCTAACCTGCACATTTTTGGACTGTGGGAGGAAACCCACACAGGGACAGGGAGAATGTGCAAACTCCATGGGGGTGGCATGGTGGCTAGTACTGCTGCCTCACAGCACCAGGGTCGTGGGTTCGATTCCCACCTGTCTGTGTGGAGTTTGCACGTTCTCCCTGGGTTTCCTCCCACAATCCAAAGATGTGCAGGTTAGGTGTGTTAGTCAGGGGTAAATGTAGGGGAATGGGTTTGGGTGGGATTTTCTTCAGGGGGGTGGTGGGGACTTGTTGGGCCAAAGGGCCTATTTCCACACTGTAGAGAATCTAATCTAATCCACACAGACAGTTGCCTGAGGCGGGAATTGAACCCAGGTCTCTGGCGCTGTGAGGCAGCAGTGCTAACCACTGTGCCGCCCACGGTTTATGTATTTATCGCTCAAACACCACCATCACTTTATGTAGTCATTATCACAAAACCTTTTGTGAAATATGCTATCTGCAACTTATTCACCATGTGTCTTACCTTCTTCCCAGACAGTCCCTTGGGATTGAGGATGATTTACCTGCACTGGGGTTTGATGGGTTCAGAGATGACTGATGTGGTAGATAGGAAGTAGCTGTCAATAGGATAGCAGTGACATCAAGTCACGTGGTGGTTATCTAAGTCAGGGATCTCTCCCTGTTTATGTATATATTGTACATCAATCAGTAAAAGGCTCTCGTAATAGAGATCTTCATATCTATCTGAGTACACTTGCAACAACTGCTAAATCCAGTGCAAAATCTGTGAAACTCTGCCATATGAAAGCCAGCAGCTGGTGCTAAGTGGATTACATCGATCTGATGCTTGGAGGTTTGTGTGCTCCCTCTGACACCTTGACTTCACATCTGTGTTTCCAATAAGTACTTTCCCAAATAAACTCTCTCCATTTCGGTTGGACCAAGCCAGAACCTCTTATGAGGAAGCAGGGATGCATGACCCCTTCAGGGGTGCTTTGAGGATGCCCTGGAGTATTTCCACTGTCTTTCTGGAAGCTTTCTGCTATGACTGAGCTCCAGATATAACAGATGCTTCAGGAGTTTGGTGTCAGGTTTATGAGAAAGTGAGGACTGCAGATGCTGGAGATCAGAGCTGAAAATGTGTTGCTGGAAAAGCGCAGCAGGTCAGGCAGCATCCAAGGAGCCGGAGAATTGACATTTCGGGCATGAGCCCTTCTTCAGGAATGAGGAGAGTGTGCCAAGCAGGCTAAGATAAAAGGTAGGGAGGAGGGACTTGGGGGAGGGGCGTTGGAAATGCAATAGGTGGGAGGAGGTTAAGGTGAGGGTGACAGGCCGGAGTGGGGGTGGGGCGGAGAGGTCAGGAAGAAGATTGCAGGTTAGGAAGGTGGTGTTGAGTTCAAGGGTTGGGACTGAGACAAGGTGGGGGGGAGGGGAAATGAGGAAACTGGAGAAATCTGAGTACATCCCTTGTGGTTGGAGGGTTCCTAGGCGGAAGATGAGGCGTTCTTCCTCCAACCGTCGTGTTGCTATGGTCTGGCGATGGAGGAGTCCAAGGACCTGCATGTCCTTGGTGGAGTGGGAGGGGGAGTTGAAGTGTTGGGCTACGGGGTGGTTGGGTTGGTTGGTCTAGGTGTCCCAGAGGTGTTCTCTGAAACGTTCCGCAAGTAGGCAGCCTGTCTCCCCAATATAGAGGAGGTCACATCGGGTGCAGCAGATGCAGTAAATGATGTGTGTGGAGGTGCAGGTGAATTTGTGGCGGATATGGAAGGATCCCTTGGGGCTTTGGAGGGAAGTCAGGGGGGAGGTGTGGGCGCAAGTTTTGCATTTCTTATGGTTGCAGGGGAAGGTGCTGGGAGTGGAGGTTGGCTTGGTGGGGGGTGTGGACCTGACGAGGGAGTCACGGAGGGAGTGGTCTTTTCAGAACACTGATAGGGGAGGGGAGGGAAATATATCCCTGGTGGTGGGGTCTGTTTGGAGGTGGCGGAAATGACGGCGGATGATACGCTGTTCATGGAGGTTGGTGGGGTGGTAGGTGAGACCAGTGCGGTTCCGTCCTGGTGGCAATTGGAGGGGGCGAGCTCAAGGGTGGAGGAATGGGAAGTGGAGGAGATGCGGTGGAGGGCATCGTTGACCACGTCTGGTGGAAAATTGCGGTCTTTGAAGAAGGTGGCCATCCTGGGTTGATTGGTATTGGAACTGGTCCTCCTGGGAGCAGATGCAGCAAAGGCAAAGGAATTGGGAATGTGGGATGGCGTTTTTATAGGGGGCGGGGTGGGAGGAGGTATAGTCTAGGTAGCTGTGGGAGTCGGTTGGCTTATATTAAACGTCTGAGTTGATTTGGTCGCCCAAGATAGAAATGGAGAGGTCTAGGAAGGGGATGGAGGAGTCTGAGACGGTCCAGGTAAATTTGAGATCGGGGTGGAAGGTGTTAGTAAAGTGGATGAACTGTTCAACCTCCTCGTGGGAGCACGAGGTAGCGTCAATACAGTCATTGATGTAGCGGAGGAAAAGGTGGGGGGTGGTGCCAGTGTAGCTGCGGAAGATGGACTGTTCCACATATCCTACGAAGAGGCAGGCATAGCTGGGGCCCATGCGGGTGCCCATGGCTACTCCTTTGGTTTGGAGGAAGTGGGAGGATTGGAAAGAGAAGTTGTCTAGAGTGAGGACCAGTTCAGTCAGTCGAAGGAGGGTGTCAGTGGAAGGGTACTGGTTGGTTCAGTGGGAAAGGAAGAAGCGGAGGGCTTTGAGGCCTTCATGATGGGGGATGGAGGTGTATAGGGACTGGATGTCCATGGTGACGATAAGGCGTTGGGGACCGGGGAAGCGAAAATCATGGAGGAGGTGGAGGGTGTGGGTGGGGAGTTCTTGGACTAAGGAGGACAGGTCGAGGTATGCAGAGATGGGTTCGGTGGGGCAGGAACAGGCTGAGACAATGGGTCGGCCGGGGCAGTCAGGTTTGTGGATTTTGGGCAGGAGGTAGAAACGGGCGGTGCGGGGTTGTGGGACAATGAGGTTGGATGCGGTGGATGGGAGATCTCCTGAGGAGATGAGGTTATGGATGGTCTGGGAGATGATGGTTTGGTGGTGGGAGGTGGGGTCATGGTCAAGGGGGCAGGTTTATGAGCAATGTGTCCTCCACCTGGAGGTGGTGTGACAGATTGACACTGAGATGGAGGACAAGTTGACTGGGATGGGGAGATTGTTTTGGAATGCACCTCTCAGTTTTAATATATATTGTGAAATTAATTACTGATAATCCTTTACCAGAGCTTTAAAGTACCTGAGACAAGATATGCTTTAAAAAGTGAATTTGTCCCGTTTTGTTTTTGAAGAGAGGTTTGAAGGCAGAGGTATGAGCTATCTATTGAAAGCCCATAAAGAAAGCAGCTTGTGAGGCCTTGTGTCTTAGAACAATAGAAGCAGCCCAAATGGATTGGGCAAACTCCCACAGACCCAGGGGTTTTAACTTCTCGTTTTTCAGTAGCAGTTGCTGCTAGAGTCTTGGGCTGGTTTTTCCTTTCTTAGTCACAGTGAAAAGCTGGGGTTCCATTTCTGCTGCTAGAGTTGCATGTGAGACAATCTGTTTTTCTGGATTTGCCTTTTGCCAAGGATATGTTTATGGGATGATATTATATTGAAGCAGTTACTGTTTAGAAGTTAAATTATCTATCATTCTGCAAAGTTTTCCAATAGAATCAAATTCTTCTTTCTTTAGTTGTATTTTTACTATAATATACGAATAGAGTGTGTTTTGCTTCAAATCTGGTAGTTTGTCAAGTCGAGCTGCACCTAGAATGCAAAACCATTCATTTACCATTAAAATAAGTGGGGTGGCACGGTTCCAGCCTTGGGTGACTGCTTGTGTGGAGTTTGCATATTCTCCTGTGTCTGCATGAGTTTCCTCCCACAATCCAAAGATATGCATGTTAGGTGAACTAGCTGTGCTAAGTTGCCCATGGTGTTAGGTGCATTAGTCAGAGGGAAATGGGTCTGGGTGGGTTACTCTTTGGAGGGCAGGTTGGGCCAAAGGACCTGTTTCCACACTGTAGGGAATCTAATCTAATAAGAAAACATTATAGCCCAGGTTATCTTAATATCGTTTCTTACCTGTCCCTGCCATAACCTTTGATTTGCTTGTCTAGCTTTAGTTATATTTGAGAATTTTACAAATTAAACATTGATAATCAGTTGACTTTTTGTTTCCAAATTGAAAATAACATAAAGAGCTTTTTCACTATTCGTACAACTGGAATGATTACCTTTATTGGTTCATATGTTAGAATCCTTTGTCTTTAGCAACTTATCATTCTTGATTTTTTTCATATAGCAATATACATTACTACAGTACTATACTGTATTTGATTTTCATAAATCTTTGGGATAAATGTTGAAGAATCTTTTGTCAGGATACTAAATGATTTGGCGATGTAAATTATTTAATTAATTCAGTTATCAAGGAGCCATAAACAAACTGTCTCCCCTCTTCATATTATTGAACAGGCTGGTCTGTAGTCACATAGACGAGAGTGGACCAAATAATATCTTCAGATTTGTATTTTCTTAAACCACCCTGAAGTATGTTCTGCCTGCTTCCTTCTATGCTTATGGACATGTTAATTGTTTCATTAGAAATACTGACCAGCATAAATCTTCCTAGATTCTGGATTAGTGGTGCTGGAAGAGCACAGCAGTTCAGGCAGCATCCAAGTAGCTTCGAAATCGACATTTCGGGCAAAAGCCCTTCATCAGGAATGAAGGGCTTTTGCCCGAAACGTCGATTTCGAAGCTACTTGGATGCTGCCTGAACTGCTGTGCTCTTCCAGCACCACTAATCCAGAATCTGGTTTCCAGCATCTGCAGTCATTGTTTTTACCTCCTAAATCTTCCTAGTGTTTGGAATGCTCCTTTCCAAATAGACAAAAGAAAATTATCTCTAATAATTACTAATATCTCCATTACCAGCACTCTCATGTAGCCAGATTTGGTTGGCAATGGGAGCTTTTAATGATTCCCAAATATAATCATGCAAAGTATGTGTTGAGAAATCAATATGCTTGTTGCAAGGTTGTAGCAGTGACTGAAAGAAAGAAAAGTAGAATTTATAAAGCATCTTCTTAAAGTATCACAGAATTCTCTGCACATTGAGTAATTTATATAACTAAAGAAAAGATTTACAAGGATGTTGCCAGGGTTGGAGGATTTAGCTATAGGGAGAGGCTGAACAGGCTGGGGCTGTTTTCCCTGGAGCGCCTGAGGCTGAGGGGTGACCTTATAGAAGTTTAAAAAATTATGAGGTGCGTGGAAAGGATATTTAGACAAAGTCTTTTCCCTGGGATCAGAGAGTCCAGAACAAGAGGGCATAGGTTTAGGGTGAGAGGAGAAAGATACAAAAGAGACCTAAGGGGCAATCTTTTCACGCAGATGGTGGTACATGTATGGAATGAGCTGCCAGAGGATGTAGTGGAGACTGGTACAATTGCAACATTTAAGAGGCATTTGGATGGGTATATGAATAGGAAGGGTTTGGAGGGATATGAGCTGAGTGCTGGCAGGTGGGAATAGATTGGATTGGGATATCTGGTTGGCGTGGACAGGTTGGACCGAAGGGTCTGTTTCTATGCTGTACATCTCTATGACTCTATAAATAAATAATATTTTGAGGTGATTTGGTCTGGTTCATAGCAATACATATTTTCAAAGTGTGTAGGAGTGCCAGGATCACTGCTAACCAGGAGCTTCCCAGATGTCCACCTATTTGGAACAACATGCTTTTCCCTCCTCAGTCATCCAGACAGCTTCCACCGCACCACCTCCATTCCCCGTCCCACTGCTCGAAACCCCCTCAGCTCAATAAAGACAGAGTCCCCCTTGTCCTGACCTACAACTGCATCAGTCTCCGCATCCAATGCATCATCCTCAAACACTTCCACCAGCTCCAACTAGACCACACCACCAAGAACATCTTCCCCTCCCCACTTCTCTCTGCCTTCCACAAGGTCTGGTGCCTTCAATAGTCCTTGGTTTGTGCCACTCTTCCCACCGATTCACCTTCTCCTGCAACTAGAAAAGATGTCGGTGCACCACCCCACTCACTTTTATCCAGGGACCCAAACAGTCCTTCCAGATGGGACAGAGGGTTTCCTGCCTCTCCTCCAACCGAGATTACTGTATCAGGTGCTCCCAGTGTGGTCTTCTCTACATTAGGGAGACCGAATGTAAGCCTAGGGAACGGTTAACTGAGCATCTCAGCTGGATCCACAGGGGCTGACTGGACCTCCCAGTCTCCATGCATTTCAATTCCCCCTTTCCAAAATGACCATCCTTGGCCTCCTCCATTGCCAAAATGAACCACCACCGCAAATTGGAGGAACAACACCCATTCCTCTGCCTGGGCAGCCTACAGCCTGCAGGACTCAACATTGAGTTCTCCAATATCAAATATCCTCCCTCCCCATCTCTCGACTCCCTTCCCAACCCCTCCCCATCCCTTCTACTGCTCTCTGCCACCAACCGGATACAGTCCTCCCATTGACCAACCAGGTCGTACCCTCTGTCTGTCTTCACCTATCCCCACTTCACCACCCTGCATTCCCCACCCCCCCAAACGCCTTTATCTGCAGCTCCCTTTACACCCACCCCCAGTCCTAAAGAAGGGTTACACCTGAAACATCGACTTCTCCATCTGCTGATGCTGTCTGGCTTGCTGTGTACTTCCAGCCTCCTGCCTAACTGTTTTGGATTCCAGCATCTGCAATTTTTTTTGTCTCTAACCAGTAAACTATAACCTCAGACTTGGGTTTCTGTCACTACAAGAGAGACTTCGGCACATTCTCAAGTGAGAGGTGCTACATAAATATTGGTCTTTATTACTATCAATGATTGGTTTAACCACTAGAGGCAAGAGCTTCTTTCCCCACCAGACAGCCACACATAAACTACGTTCTTTAACAACTGCTTAAACAACAATTTTAATGGTCAACTGGTCAATTTCCATTTGTGAACCAAACTCCCATGCGGCAGACACCACATTGACCTACCAAAACCTGTCTGGTGCACTTCCTGATGAGTCTTGATAGGCTATGAGGGTCTTAGTTGGATTAGAAACATAGGACATTAGAATAGGAGCAGCCATTTCTGCTGCTCCACCATTCAATACGATTGTGGCTGATCTTCCAAGTTGTCCTCTGTTCCTACTTTCTCTCCCATACCCTCTGATTCCTTTAGCTCTAAAAACTATTCTAACTCCTCTCAAAAACATTCAATGTTTTGACCTCAACCAGTTTCTGTAGCAGAGAATTCCATAGGCTCACCACTCTCTGGGCGGCACGGTGGCACAGTGGTTAGCACTGCTGCCTCACAGCGCCAGAGACCCGGGTTCAATTCCCGCCTCAGGCGACTCTCTGTGTGGAGTTTGCACATTCTCCCCGTGTCTGCGTGGGTTTCCTCCGGGTGCTCCGGTTTCCTCCCACACTCCAAAGATGTGCAGGTTAGGTGAATTGGACATGCTAAATTGCCCGTAGTGTCAGGTAAGGGGTCGATGTAAGGGTATGGGTGGGTTGCGCTTCGGCGGGGTGGTGTGGACTTGTTGGGCCGAAGGGCCTGTTTCCACACTGTAAGTAATCTAATCTAATCTAATCTAATCTCTGGGTGAAGACATTTGTCCTCATTTCAGTCCTAAATTAGAGGATCATAGAATCAGAAACGGCCTGCCCTGTATCCTTAAAGCAAGACCCTTAGTTCTGGATTCCCTGGTCATTGGGAATGTCTTTCCTGCCCTTTCCCTTTCTAGTCCTTTTAGAATTTTGTAGGTTTTTATGAAATCCTGCCTCATCATCTAAACTCTCGAGAATATAATCCTAGCCGATTCAGTCTCTCTTCATACATTAATCCCACCATCCCAGGAATCAGTCTGGCTAATCTTTGTTGCACATCCTCCAGGACCGAACATCCTTCCGGCGGTAAGAGTTGTCAATGTGTTGTGAAAGATTGTGGTGGATTTGGGTGACCTGTGATTGTTTGTAAGATTTGGGAAGCAAAGCTTTTGTTATATGTGGCCAAATTTAACATGGAGGTTTACTGGACAGCAGTAGAGTTTTTCCAGCATGGGAAAAGGCCCTTCGGCCCATCATTGCATGTCTGTTACAGTGAAAATTAACATGTGCTATTATAACCTAGATTGCTGAACAAATTATAAGTCATCTGAGGGCAACACCCATTCCCTAAGACTTGACCTTTCTTGCTCCTGATACACAGGCATTTTCATTTTCTCTCTTTGTTTCACACAGGAACTTTTCTGAATGGAGTATGATTCAGAGTTTCCATGGCATTGTTTGGAGCAGTGCATACATGGCCCAACACTACAGGTGCTGGGGTAGAGGATATCCTGAAGGGCTCTATAGAATGTGGAAAATATTTTATATGTCACCCTGAAGAATAGTTGTTTTTATACCTCATAGAACATTGCTTGTTAGATTGAATTGTTTTACATTTACATGATATTCTCTATGTTGCCAAAACGTGAAACGAACCACAAATTGAAATTTACATTCAATTTTAAAATGAAAATGTTGTTTGTACTCTTCCCCAGTGTGTGGCTGAAGAAGCTCCTGTGAGGCTGGATTTCAGACCTGCGAAGCTGGTGGAATGCAAGGGATGAATCTCTGGGTTGCCATCTAAATGTAGGGATGAAAAATGTTCATTCTGAATACCAACAGTCACATCAAATCAGGAAGGTGCAAACTACTAAACAAAACTTGACAGAAAAATTGGTGATGTTAAAAGTGAGAATGTTGGTCTCAGGCTACAGCCTGGTATTGATCAGTTGGACAGAGCAATAACAGATGGAATTTAATCCTGATAAGTGTGAAGTGATGCATTTTGGGATGTCTAATAAGGGAAGGATATACACAATGAATGGTAGATCCCTAGGGAATGCTGAGGAACAAAGGGACCTTGGTAGAGTATATAGGCCCATAGATCCCTGAAGGTGTCAGCATAGATAGGCAGGGTGGTGAAGAAAGCATACAGGTTACCTGCCTTCATTAGCTGGGGCATAGAATATAGGAGCAAGTACAACTTTATAAAACATTGGTCAGGCTATAGCTGTAGTACTGTGTATGGTTCTGACCGCCGCATTATCGGAAGGACGTGATTGCACAGGAGACTCACCAGGATGTTGCCTATGATGAAAAAGCTCAGTTGTGAGGAGACACTGGATAGGCTGGGTTTGTTATCCCGAGAGCAGAGGAGGCTAAGGGGAAATCTGATTGAGGGATACAAAATAATGAAAGTCATAGACGGAGTAGATTGTGAGAATCTTTTCCCCATGACAGGCAAGTCTAAGACCAGGGGGCGTAAGTTTAAGATGAGGCGTAAGTACTAGCAGTTTAAAGGAGATTTGAGAACTTTTATTTCACCCAGACACCCAGGGAGAAATGTGGAACATGTGGGTGGTGGAGGCACGTACATTTGCAACATTTAAGAAACACCCGTATGAGCACTTCAACTGAGGGGACATAATAGACTATGGGCCAAGGGGAGGTAAATGGGATTAGTGCAGTTTGGAGTTTGTTGGCTAGCATAGAAACAATGGATCAAAGGGCATGTTTCAATGCTGTATGATTCTCCAAAGTCTTTAAATTTGACTCTATACATTAGTTCTGAAGTAAATAAAAATGACACAGTGATGATGACAAAGTATATTCTAACCTTCTTCTCAGTGCAACTGACTTAACAAAGCATAAAAATGCTGGAAATACATAACAAGGCAGATTCATAAAGAGAAAAGATGTGATAATTTACACCTGAAGGTGTGACAGACTTTCACTCCAAGAACATGAATCAGCCACCTTTTCTCCGAACATATCTTCAGCCTTCAGTGAGACAGAGATTGCACTATCTTTTTGACTCAAATTTAACGTTTAGGTTTTCATTCTGATTTCTAATATGTGAAGGCTTTTAAGGTCTGTTAAAGTTTATTTCTTCAATATCAAAATCAATTTAAATATTCAAATGGATGTAGATTCAATGTAGGTTACAGGAAGAAGGCTGGAAGTGACACTCTCTGAGTGGCTCATTTGAAGAGCTGGCACTGTCACAAGGGGCTGAATGGCCTACTTCTGTACAGTAATAATTCTGTCATTCTGTGATTGTACAAAGAAAGAAAGAAATTCCCAACATTTCTGTCAACATAAGATAGCAATTAATAAATCCAATAAGATTCAGGAGGGCATCTTTGTTCAGTGAGAATGTGGAACTCACAATGACAAAAGTAATTGCGGGGAATAGATACACTTAATGGGAAATTAGAGAAATACACGATGAGAAAAGGAATAGAAAGTAATGTTGACAGGATGGGATAAAGTCAGGAAGGGGAGGTTTATATGTTTCTCAGCTGTAAATTCAATTTAATTCTTGGTACATTTGTATAAGCAGACTTTCTGAAGTTGCATTTTAATGGTTGACTTCTTCGCCCATGATATTTGTGGTTCTGTTCACCAAGTTGAAGAGATGACTTTGTCACATCAAGGACAGCTCTGACATTCTCACTCATGACATTATAAATACTTTGTTGTCTTCTCATTTGTTTATGAAAACTTTCCATTTAAAGCACGAATGTGGCCTAGTAACCGTGGGAATAAAAGACACATGTCAAGTTGTGAATTCATCAGTGCTCTGACTGAGAAGAATTGTGATAACCCCTATAAAGGTCACAGTCAGACAGCTGAACAGTGTGCTGTCATAGGTAAAAACAATGACCACAGATGTTGAAACCAGATTCTGGATTAGAGTGATGCTGGAAAAGCACAGCAGTTCAGGCAGCATCCGATGAGCAGGAAAATCGATGTTTTGGGCAAAAGCCCTTCATCAGGAATAGTGTGCAGGAGAATCCCAACAAATTGAGTGGTGATTTACACAAGAGGATCTCATTGAATGGAAAAAGATTACACAGATGAATCTCTTATCGGGAAGAAAATTATATATAAATGTGGATGGGGTGTATTACACAAGGGAGTCTCAATCCTGCTAAATGTGTTACAAGTGCCTCACAGTACTTAGGAACTGGTTCAGTTCCAGCCTTGGGTGACTACCTATAGAATCTACATATTCTCCCTGTGTCTGTGCAGGTTTCTGCTGGGTGCTGTTGTTTCATCCCACAGTCCAAAGTGGATTAAGTGGATTGGCCATGCTAAACTATCTATAGTATTCGGGGACATGCAGGTTAAGTGGATTAACTGTGATAAACATGACATTACAGGGACAGGGTATGAGACTGAGTCTGGGTGGGAAGGTCTTTGAAGTATCAGTGCAGACATGATGGGCTGAATGGCCTCTTTCTGCACTGTACAGATCCTATGATTCTACAAGTGAGTACAAGCAGTGCTTTCCACAGAAGGATCCTTCTATTGAGGGGTAGGACAAACAGGAGCATTGCAATGACTGGAAGGATGATTTACACAAGAGGATCCCAATGTGAATGCATAATGTAGAGAATAGGAGCAGAAGTAGACCTTGTGGCCTTTCGAGCCTGCTCTGCCATTCAGTATGATCATGGATGATTATCCAGTTGAAAAGCCTGTTCCTGCTTCCCCTGTCCTGCCCATATCCCATGGTCGCTTTAGCAACATATCAAACCCCTTCTTGAAACCATACAGTGTTTTGGCCGAAGGGTCCCATTGAACTGAAAGATGTATTACACAGGAGGATCCCAGATAGTAAAGCAGTGTATTGTACAATGGGAGCATTATGACTTGATGCATCTATTGCACACAGGCACCCAATGAATGATGCAGTTGATGATCAAGCAAGCCCAAAGGGTCAAGCTATGTATTTATACAGGGAAGCCATGACGTCTTGATGTGGTAAAAGATTGCAAGGGCTGACTGGATAAACCATATAACAACTATTTCCTCTGCTTCCACTGATATTTGTTTGAGAACTCGTGGTGTTAATGGAAACACACACTCTCCCTGTACTCACTGTGATGAGCTGACTTGTGTGCACAAAATGAAATTTATATAAAGCAACATCATGTCTGCAGTTATCACCATCAAATCTCCAGTAAGGTTTTGCTTCAGGCAAGTTAGCAAGGCTACATGAGAATGTTCAACACAGCACTGGTATAATGTCCAAATGTTTCGCTGTGATAATCCCACTCTCAGGGTGAAATTCGAGGAAGGTCAAAGGAGATTGAGAGGTAATGTCAATGACTGTAATCCAAACCCTCACATCTGAAAGATCGGACACTGCCACTTCACTTAATCACAAAATGTGCAGGACAGAAAGAGGTCAGAAAAGGTTAACTTGTGAGAACAAGATTTATGAACTTGTAATCTCAAATATAAAAGATTGAGAGTTGATTTAATTGAGGCAGTTAAATGCTAACATGTGAGATTGTCCAGAAAAAGGTGGCACAATCCTAGCATTAGATCCTGGTCATTTCAGAATGAAATCAGGAAGCAAATCTAAATCAAAGGACATGGGAAATCTAAGGCTCTCGCCCAAAAATCCATAGATGCAGGAAGTCACTTGTTACTCGTAAGGATAAGGAATCAACAACGGGACACTGGAGTTGAGGTAAAAGATCCACCCTGATAGAACAGATGTGAAGGGTGGAATAGCCTTCCCCGTTCCTATGTTAATTTATGCCTGTATCAATTTGAAGAAAAGAGGAAAGAATTTGCATTCACACAGCCTCAGGATATTGCAAAATTTCACCAGCACCCAAGCATTACTGGAGAGGGTCACAGAGATAGCGAAGGGTAAATCCAAGATAGATTTGAACATTAATGTATGATTTTAGGCACAGCCTATCAATGCGTGGGAAGAAAACTCTTGACGAAGACAAGCTTTTACGAAAGACATATCTGATGACTCCCCAAAGCAACTAATGGAATACATCAATGTAATCTCACTGACCCTGATTCTCTGCATTTTAACCAAACTGTCAACAGACCCTGCAGTATCGAAATGAAGACTAAAAACAGAATAACTGATTGCCTATTGTCCATATTTAACTTTTCCAGCTCAGACCTTGTCTTCAACAGCTATTGATCCAGTTCATTTCAAAATGGATTTCTTTAAAATGAGTCAAATAGTTATTGCCAGGAGTTTACTCGACATATCCGTTATTAGGAGGGGGAGGAGGATTTTACCTTACTTGCTTTTATGGTTTGCTTATGAATTAATTGGTATATATTCTTCCTATTCACACTAATCAAATCTGCAGGATAATGAGAACAGCATATTTATATTTGTGGAACAATATCTTGCATCTTTTGATATCATTCTGCATGGGAGAATGTGTGGGAGGCAATGGAGTTTGGAGTGTTGGGGTAGTGGGGTGGGGAGGGAAGCAGAAAATATTGGTGTCAGAAGGCTGTCATTTGCAGATTGTGGTCCCTCAGAAGGAAATTAGTTCAGGGCTGACAAAGATCTCACATCCCGATGGGAGTGGGCAGGCATTTCAGCTCATTGAGAGTATCATTGAAGATGAGTTTAGGAGGCTGGAGGTGGGGGAGTCAGTTTAATTTATTCCATCTGTCAGAAAGCAGGGTCAAGTATTGATTTTTCACCCAGCTATTTTAATCCCTGTTGACGTCAATATAGAATAGCATCATGTTAGGTGCAAAACCATCACAGACCTTATGTGAGCAAATTTCTGCCAGATTAGTTTAGAATTGCTCCCTTAAATTTCATAACATGGTAAAGCTCCATGTAGGAAACATAAAACAGATAATTTCCAATACCAAATAACAAGGCTAGGAATGATCTGTTCCAAACTGCTAAAAAAAAACCAAGTGTGGCTGCAAAATGCTGCTTGTCTGTCATTTTAATTCTTTACACAATCTCACTCTGATCTCTCTGTCCTCGGTCTCCCACACTGTTCCAACGAGGTCCAAGGTAAGCTTGAGGAACAAAATCTTGTCTTTCAGTTTAGTGATTTACAACCTTCTGCAGTCAGTGTTGTTTCAAACAATTTCAGTCTCCAGTTTGTTGCTGGAATGGGGCAGATCAGTACTGCACCAAAGCCTCCAGGCCCTCCCGAACATCAGAACTGAAGATACTGGAAAGACTTGCCTGTGAACAGAGAAACAGGATTAATTTTCAAGGTAAAAATTACTGTGCTGAGAGAGGAAGAATTTAGAAATGTGTGTTGTAGATATTTTCAAATCATGGATGTAGGTTTGCTCGCTGTGCTGGAAGGTTCATGCCTTCTAGCTCAGTGAGCAAACCTACATCCAGAACCTCAACCTGAGCTACAAATCTTCTCAAAACTTGCAAATCTTCAAATCATACTATTGAATGGAGGGAGAGAGAACACAGAGAAAGCAAGAAGCATGAAGTAACAGAAGATAAAGGCAATGGTAATGGTTGTAGTAAAGTAGTAACAGGAGTGTGTATGACAGAATAATCATCAGTTCTCTCCAAAGTAATGAAAGCAAGATACAAACTACCACTTGACAAAGAAAACAGAACCAAATTTTTGGTGGGCGGTAGGGGAGGTGATGGTGGGGGAGGTGTTAATATAGAACATAGAACATTATAGCACAGTACAGCCCTTTGGCCCTCGATGTTGTGCCAACCTGTGGAACCGATCTGAAGCCCATCTAACCTACATATTCCAATTTCATCCATATGTTTATCCAATGGCCATTTAAATGCCCTTAAAGTTGGTGAGTCTACTACTGTTGCAGGCAGGGTGTTCCATGCCTCTATTACTCTCTGAGTAAAGAAACTACCTCTGATATCTGTCCTATATCTATCACCTCTCAATTTAAAGCTATATCCCCTTGTGCTAGCCATCACCATCTGAGGAAAAAGGCTCTCACTGTCCAGCCTGTCTAATCCTCTGACCATCTTGCATGTTTCTATTAAGTCACCTCTTAGCCTTCTTCTCTCTAACGAAAACAGCCTCAAATCCCTCAGCATTTTCTCATAAGACCTTCTCTCCATACCAGGCAACATCCCAGTAAATCTCCTCTGAACCGTTACCAATGCTTCCACATCCTTCCTATAATGCGGTGACTAGAACTGTACGCAATACTCCAAGTGCGGCCACACCAGAGTTTTGTGCAGCTGCAACGTGAACTTGTGGCTCCAAAACTCAATCCCTCTACCAATAAAAGCTAACATACCACTGGCCTTCTTAACAACCTTATTAACCTGGGTGACAACTTTCAGGGATCTATCTATATGGACACCTAGATCTCTCTGCTCATCTACATTACTAAGAATCTTATCACTAGCCCAGTACTCTGCATTCATGTTGCTCCTTCCAAAGTGAATCATCTCACACTTTTCGGCATTAAATCCCATTTGCCACCTCTCAGTCCAATTCTGCAACTTATCTATGCCCCTCTGTAACCTACAACATCCTTCTGCACTATCCACAACTCCACAGACTTAAGTGTCATCCACAAATTTAACAACCCATCCTTCTAAGCCCTCATCCAGGTCTTTTATAAAAATGACAAACAGCAGTGGTCCCAAAACAAATCCTTGTGGTACACCACTAGTAACTGAATTCCAAGGTGAACATTTCCCATCAACCATCACCCTCTTTCTTCTTACAGCTCGCCAATTTCTGAACTAAACCGCTAAATCACCCTCAATCCCCATGCCCCCGTATTTTGTGCAGTAGCCTAATCAAACACTTTACTGAAATCCATATGCACCCCATCCACCTGTTTGTTACCTTCCCAAAGAACTCAATAAGTTTAGCGAGGCACGACCTATCCTTCATAAAACCATGTTGAATTATCCCTAATCAATTTAGTCCTTTCTAGATGATTATAAATCCTATCTCTTATAACCTTTTCCAACACTTTACCCACCACTGAACTAAGGCTCACTGGTCTATAAGTACCAGAGTTGTCTCTACTCCCCTTCTTGAACAAGGGAACCACATTTGCTATCCTCCAGTCTTCTGGCACTATTCCTGTAAACAATGATGACATAAAGATCAAAGTCAAAGGCTCAGCAATCTCCTCCCTGGCTTCCCAGAGAATCGTAGGATAAATCCCACCCAGCTCTACCTTAATCCCACCCAGCCCAGAGGACTTATCTATTTTCACACTTTCCAAAATTGCTAACACCTTCTCCTTGTGAACCTCAATCCCGTTTAGTCTAGTAGCCTGTATCTCAGTATTCTCCTCGACAACATTGTCATTTTCCAGTGTGAATACTGACAAAAAATACAGAGGAACCTCAATTATCCGAACAAGATGGGCAGGCACTATTTTGTTCAGATAATTGATTATTTGGTTAATCGAGTCAATGCTTTTCCTCCGGGGTTCGGAGTTTTCGGTAATGTCTGCTCCCCGTTCAGGTGACTAGACAGCAGCAAACCGCACGCGAGCCCCTGACTCCCGCCAGCCCCAAAAAGCGTGCCCCTGCCCGCCCCCACACCCATCCAACAATGCCCCCTGCCCACACCCTCAATATCGCCCCTGGCCCGCCCCCCAAAACCTTCCAACACCACCCTCCGCCCGCCCCCAAACCCATCCAACACTGCCCACACCTGTCCCCAAACCCCTCCAACACCACCCTCCGCCTGTTCCCACAACCATCCAACACCGCCCTCGGCCGACCCCCAAACCCATCCAACACCTTCCTCCGCCTGTCCCCAAACCCGTCCAAAACTGCCCTCCAACTGTCCCCAAGCCTGTCCAACACCGTCCTTCGCCTGTCTCCCAACCCATCCAACACCACCCTCCGCCCGCTCCCAAACCCACCCAACACCGCCCTCCGCCTGTCCCCAAACCCATCCAACACCACTCTTCGCCTGTCCCCAAACCCATCCAACACCACCCTCCGCCTGTCACCAAACCCGTCCAACACCACCCTCCGCCTGTTTCCAAACCCATCCAATATTGCCCTCCGCCTATCCCCCAAACCCGTCCGACACCGCCCTCTGTCCACCCACCCCCAAACCCGTCCAACACTACTCTCCACCCGCCGCCAAACCCGTCCAACACCGCCCTCTGTCCACCCACCCCCAAACCCGTCCAACACCGCCCTCTGTCCACCCACCCCCAAACCCATCCAACACTGCTCTCCACCCACCCCCAAACCCGTCCAACACTGCCCTCTGTCCACCCACCCCCAAACCCGTCCAACACCGCCCTCTGTCCACCCACCCCCAAACCCGTCCAATACCGCCCTCCACCCGCCCACAATCTGGTCCAACACTGCCCTCCACCCGCCCACAATCCCGTCCAACACTGCCCTCCACCCGCCCCCAAACCCGTCCAACACCACCCGCTGCCTGCCCCCAAACCCATCCAACACCGCCCTCCGCCCACCCCCAAACCCATCCAACACCACCCACCGCCCGCCCCCAAACCCAGCCAACACCACCCTCCGCCCGCCCCCAAACCCATCCAACACCGCCTGCCGCCCATCCCCAAACCCATCCAACACCGCCCTCCGCTTGTCCCCAAACCCATCAAACACCACCCTCCACCTTTCCCCATGCCCATCCAACTCCGCCCTCCACCCGCCCCCAAACCCATCCAACAAAACCCTCCGCCGGTTCCCAAACCCGTCCAACACCGCCCTCCGCCCGCCCCCAAACCCATCCAACAACGCTCTCCGCCCGCCCCCAAAACCATCCAACACCACCCTCCGCCCACCCCCAAACACATCCAACACCACCCTCTGCCTGTCCCCAAACCCATCCAACACCACCCTCCGCTTGTCCCCAAACCCGTCCAACACCACCCTCCACCTTTCCCCATGCCCATCCAACTCCACCCTCCACCCGCCCCCAAACCCATCCAACAAAACCCTCCGCCGGTTCCCAAACCCGTCCAACACCGCCCTCCGCCCACCCCCAAACCCATCCAACACCGCCTTCCACCTGTCCCCAAACCCGTCCAACACCACCCTCCACCTGTCCCCAAACCCATCCAACACCGCTTCCGCCTGTCCCCAAACACGTCCTACACTGCCCTTCACCCGCCCCCAAACCCATCCAACACCACTCTCCGCCTGCCCCCAAACCCATCCAACACCACCCTCCGCCCAGCCCCAAACCCATCTAACACCGCCCTCTGCCCTCCCCAAGCCCATCAAACACTCCCCTCCACCCGCCCCAAAACCATCCAACACCGCCCTCCGCCTGTCCCCAAACCCATCCAACATCGCCCTCCGCCTGCCCCCAAACCCCTCCAACACCGCCCTCTGCCCGCCCCCCGAACCCATCCAACATCGCTTTCTGCCTGCCCCCAAACCCCTCCAACACCGCCCTCTGCCCGCCCCCCGAACCCATCCAACATCACTCTCTGCCTGTCCCCAAACCCATCCAACACCACCCTCCGCATGTCCCCAAACCCGTCCAACACCTCCCCCCCCAGCTGCCAAACCCACTGTCCGGCTCATGTCCGCGCCCCTCCCCTGGCTGCCCCGCCCCCTGTGCACCCCTGCCCCGCCCCTGTGCACCCCGCTCCCTCTCCTGGGCAGCCAGTGGAAACCACCAGTAAGACAGCTGCTGCCTTTGGCAGGTAAGTCTCCAAACAGCACAGGCGCATGCACACACACACACACACACACACACACACACACACACACACACACACACACACACACTCAGACAGCCACAAACACAACATTTTACTACAACAGTTTGACAGGTTCCACCACTGCCCTGTACAAGCCAATGTTTGAGAGAATATCTGGGGAAAGGGCGTTTAGGATTCACCCCTGTGTAGAACTCCAGGGAAAGTATGGGGAAAGGGAGAGAGTGTGGGAGCAGTCATCTGGAGATGGTACCTGGGCTCGATGTCCAAGACTGCTCTCGGCAGCATTTCAGTCAGCTGAGATCATTTTTACTCAGTGTGAACAAAAGACGCGATCAAGGTTGAAACAGCACTTTGATGTAATGTTTCTATCGGATCAACCGATATTTGGATAATTGATATTTGGATAATCGAGGTCCCTCTGTATTCATTTAGTGTTTCCCCTATCTCCTCAGACTCCCCGCACAACTTCCCACTACTGTCTTTGATTGACCCTAATCTTACTGTGATCATTCTTTTATTCCTGACATACCTATAGAAAGCCTTAGCGTTTCTCTTGATCCTATCTGCCAAAGAATTCTCATGTCCCCTCCTGGCTCTTCTGAGCTCTCTTTAAGTCTTTCCTGGCTAAACTGTAACTCTCAAGCGCCCTAACTGAGCTTTCAGATCTCATCCTTACATAAGCCTCTTCTTCCTCTTGACAAAAACTCTTCAGTAAACCCCGGCTCCCTCGCTTGACCGCTTCCTCCCAGCCTGATGGGTACACACTTATCAAAGACACAGTAGCTAGTCCTTGAATAAGCTCCACATTTCAACTGTGCCCATCCCTGCAGTTTCCTTCCCTATCCTATGCATCCTAAATCTTGCCTAATCGCATCATTATTGCCTTTCCCCCAGCTATAACTCTTTCACCGTGGTATATACCTATCCCTGCCCATTGTTACTGTAAACATAACCGTATTGTGGTCACTATGGCTAAAGTGCTCACCTACCTCCAAATCTAAAACCTGGCTGGGTTCAAATCCAATGTGGCCTCCCCACTCATTGGCCTATCTACATACTGTGTCAGGAAACCCTCTTGCATACATTGGACAACAACTGACCCATCTGAAGTACTTGAACTATCGTATTTCCAGTCAATATTTGGAAAGTTAAAGACCCCACAACGATTACCCTGTTACTCTCGCTCCTGTCCAGAATCATTTTTGCTATCCTTACGTCCACATCTCTGGAACTATTTAGAGGCCTATAGAAAACTCCCAACAGGGTGACCTCTCCTTTCCTATTTCTAACCTCAGCCCCATACTACATCAGTAGACAAGCCCTTAAATGTCCTTTCTGCTACTGGAATACTGCCCTTGACTAACAATGCCACACCTTCCCCTCTTTTAGCATTTTCTCTGTGCTCTGACTGAAGCATCTAAATCCTGGAACCTGCAACAACCATTCCTGTCCCTGCTCTATCCAAGTCTCCGAAATGGCCACAACATCGAAATGCCAGGTACCAACCCATGCTGCAAGTTCACCCACCTTATTCCGGATGCTACTGGCGCTGGAGTTGACATACTTCAAACTACCTTTCCTGCTTGCCAGTCCACTCTTGCCTCCTTGAAACCTTATTTCTGACCTCACTACTCTCAACCTCCTGGACACTGGAAGTACAATTTATGTTCATATCCCCCTCCTGCATTAGTTTAACCTCACCTGAAGAGCATTAGCAAATTCCCCCCCACCCCCACTCCCAGGATATTGGTACCCCGCTGGTTCAGGTGTAGACCATCCTGTTTGTAGAGGTCCCACCTCCCCCAGAATGAGCCCCAATTATCCAGGTATTTGAAACCCTCCCTCCTGCACCATCCCTGTAGCGATGTGTTCAACTTCTCTCGCTCCCTGTTCCCTGCTTCGCTAACCCGTGGCATGGGCAAGAGACCATAGATAGCAACTCTGTTTGTCCTAGCTCTAGGGTTCCACCTTAGCTGCCTGAATTGCTGCCTTATATCCCCATCCCTTTTTCTACCTATGCCGTTGGTGCCTATGTGGACCACAACTTGGGGCTGCACCCCCAGCCCCTCCCTCTCCTGAGTTCTTGGCCTGAAAGAGTTGAACTCAAAGTCAGTTAGAGAGTTGTGAAGTGCCTAATCAGATGAAGACATGCTTCTTGAGTTTATGTTGAGCTTCACTAGAGCTGTGCAGGCCGAGGGCAGAGAGGTCAGGGTGAGAACAGAATGCTGACTTCCAGATCCCCCCTCCCTGTGTGTCTGGGTTGGGCCTCTGTCAAAGACTGCCCTGTAGAAGGGCACTCTCTCTACCCCCAACCCCTTTCTTTTTGTTTGAACATTTGTAAAAAAGGGCTGCAAGCCCTGTTGCTCACTTAGAGCTGGATTCCCATTGGCCTTTAGGCCACAGGATTCAGCTCGCTGATCCTAATTGAACAGAAGCTTGTCTCGGTGTAAATTCATTTGCTGTTTGAAAATCCTAACTTTAAAATGAGGTTCTGCCCCAATCACTTCTCCCTGGGGATGTGGTTCTGACAATCCCAACTTCAGCACCACCCACTTACTGTTCCCAAACTCAGGACCCACTTACTGTTCCCAAACTCAGGAGGAAATACAACCTATCGAAAAGGTGGTCAAAATCGTGCTTATGGCAAGATTCAAAAATTGACTTCCTTATGCTACAATTTTCAGTCAATTCTTTTTAATATTAACATTTCATGTGGAAATTAATTTCTGGATTGTGGGCCAGGTTGGCATCCACTGACCATCCCTTGCTATCTGAGAGGGTGCGTGATGGGGATATCCTTGAACCAGGAATTATGGTGCTCCTACAGTCGCAGCTATTGGGAATTCCATGGTGCTGACTCAGGAAAAATGAGGGAATCCAAATCCAGCTGGATTGCGACTTGAGGAGGTTGCAGGGATAGTGCTGCTGTTGTCATTCGGGGTAGTATTGTTCATGAACCAGTTTCTGCTGTGCATTTGGTGTCTTTCTCGAATAGAAAATGTGCCAGGGTGTGGAGGGATATTATTAAATGATAGTGTATCCTCCAGAAAGTCACTACACCCTCGATATTGTGATGAAAGTTGTGTATTGATTTATAAATATTAACACCATTTTGTATGATTTTGGATCTTAAACATGGTGTGTAGATCTATTTTTCTGGGAGCTTAAACATTAAAGAGGTCAGTCTTTCCAGAACCATGATATTAAACCAGTATGTATCATGGAGTGTTAATGGATGTTTGTTTATATGATGGGGATTTACGATTAAGAGAGAAAACGTTAGCTTGCTTAAAACTATTAAGAATTGACTTTAGCTTAAAAAAGGCAAGGATTGGAAAGCTATTCAGTTCAGCAGGAACCTGACTGAAGTCAAACACAAGTATAATCTCTTTAGTAATAGGAGATTGTTCAGAGTTGTGAGAGAAGTGAGTTAACTCAGTGGAAGAGTTTAGTTGGTGGAGTTTCCAGGAGAATTGACGTTTTGGGCAATGATGTATGAACAAACCTGGATTGTGCTAAGTCTCCTGCTCCTTGGATGCTGCCTGACCTGCTGCGCTTTTCCAGCAACACATTTTTCAGCTCTGATCTCCAGCATCTGCAGTCCTCACTTGCTCCTAGTGTGTTTGATGAGAGACCTGTACTGGTTATTCAAGATGTGAAGGACTGGGGTGGACTAAATTAAAAATCACACAACACCAGGTTATTTCCTGATGAAGGGCTTATGCCTGAACTGTTGATTCTCCTGCTTCTCGGATGCTGCCTGAACGGTTATGCTTTTCCAGCACCACACACTTCGACTCTGATCTCCAGCATCTGCAATCCTCACTTTCTCCTAACACCATGTTATAGTCCAACAGGTTTATTTGGAATTACTAACTTTTGGAGCGCTGTTCCTTCATCAGGTAGGTGTGGAACAGGATCATAAGACACAGAATTAATAGCAAAAGATCACAGTGTCATGCAACTGCAATGATATATGAACAAACCTGGATCATGCCAAGTCTTTCAACTTTTAGAATGGGTTCTACAAGATGAACGACTTAACAGCAATCCAGGTTTGTTTAATATATATTTCAGTTGCATGGCACTGTAATATTTTGCTATAAATTCTGTGCCTTATGATCCTGCTCCACAGCCACCTGATGAAGGAACAGCACCGAAAAAACTAATGTTTCCAATAAACCTGTTGGACTATAACCTGGTGTTGTGTGACTTTTAACTTGGTCATTCAAAACTGATAAAGTTTAAGATTGCGGGAGTGGTCAAGATCAAAGGGCCCACACCTCTAGGATGGAAACTGTGAAGGCGTAGTTAGTTTAAATTGATAGGAAAGAGATTTCTTTAGATTTAGATTCTTTACAATGTGATGGTGTGAGAGAACAGATGGGATTTTGTTCTGCTGTGCATTTTGAAATCTTTCAAATTTTGTTAATCTCTTGAATAGTAACACATACTCAAATTAATTCCTGTCAGCTTTCATTGAGTTTCTCATGGAATTAATATTATGTGAATTGTTTGATCTGTTCACTCACAGGATGTAACCTTTCGAAGGTGACAATTTTCTTATAAATGTCATTCTGTGTAGTTGGGTTACATACAAGCTATTCTGAAGGCTCACATCCTGAAGTAGCAGTTCTCTGTTTAAAACGATGCTCAGCAACATTTCACAGCTTTGACAGGAGAGATAAATCTACAAGGACTTGGTTTCTCATCACAAATATCACAGTCCTATTTATTATAAACTCATCATTAGTCTTTGAGTTGCAATCAATACCTTAGGAATAGGCAGCTCTGATCTTACACAAGAAGTACAACAATGAAACAGGCTATTTGGCCTAACCATTCTTTGCTGATGTTTACTCTCTACATAAGTAAGTAACAGTCTTGGAGATAGCACAAATCAAGCATATTCCCATAGTATTGGTCAGGCATTGAGAGAGGGTCTCGTTCCTGGTGTCAGGATTGAGTGACAGTCATTGTCTGTTCTTGGCTTTGGGATATTGCTGAATTGTTGATTTGATCCAAATGCTCAAATATATCATCCACAGGATCAGAATATGGAACAATCTC
Organism: Chiloscyllium punctatum; assembly: GCF_047496795.1. NCBI lineage: Eukaryota > Metazoa > Chordata > Chondrichthyes > Orectolobiformes > Hemiscylliidae > Chiloscyllium > Chiloscyllium punctatum. The sequence continues at coordinate 43,399,444 of NC_092757.1, read as the reverse complement.
TGAATTTTCTGAAAATAAAACATATCTTAACAAACTTCTTGTATTCTGGGAAACTCTCATGTTCTATGATATTATCTCTTGTTTGATGTATTTCTAGAAGTTTTTCCAATAATCTTTCAAGAGAGATTGCTGATTCATTTTAATCTAAGTTAAAAATCACATAACACCAGGTTATAGTCCGACAGGTTTATTTGGAAGCACTAGCTTTAGGAGGCACTGCTCGTTCATCAGGTGACAACCACCTGATGAAGGAGCGTCACTCCGAAAGCTAGTGTTTCCAAATAAACCTGTTGGACTTTAACCTGGTATCTGACCTACATGTGACTCTGGACCCATGGTGTTGTGGTTAATTTTTAACTGCTTCTGAAATGGCCTAGCCCCTGGGAACTATAAACCTGTGAGTCTGATAGTGGTGGAGGGTAAGTTGTTGAAGGTGATTCTGAAAGATAGGATTTACATGTATTTGGATAGCCAAGGACTGATTAGGGATTGTCGGCATGATCATGTGCGAGGGAAATCGTGTCTCACAAACTTGAGTTTTTTGAGGATGTAACCAAAAAGATTGATGAGGGTGGGGTGGTAGATCTAAGTTGTTTACTTGGATTTTAGTAAAGTCTTTGATAAAATTCTGCGTAGTAGACTAATGAATAAGGACATCTCGATCAGTTGGGTCAATGGGCTGAGGAATAGCAGAAGTTTAATTTGGATAAATACGAGTATTACATTTTGGTAAAACAAATCCATTCTATTTCTACCTTTTCCCAGTTCTGAGGAAAGGTCATTGCTTTGAAACATTGGGGTGACTGTATTCCTGCTGATGTCAAGCTGAGAGTGGTGAGATGATGGCTGATCCTGCTTCAGTGATCATTGAGTACATCTTGTCAGCAATAACCTATCAGTCAGACAGGCCCAGGGTTGCGGTATGTTGGTGAAGGTGGGCATCAGGAGTAGCCACTGGGCACACATGGATCAAAGGCTCTATCTGCTAAAACCTGCTAAGAGGCTGGCAGAGGGCACCCTGCTAATGGTAGCAGAAGTGGGAAGAAACCCTTAGTTGGTCATGAGTTGGTGCTGATTTGGTGCTGAGTGGGAGGTCACCTTCCCTGCCATTGGCACCTCACAGTGACCTCCTTCACTACTTTAAAGTCTCTCAGACCATGATCCCTCACTCTTGACAGATGCTATCAAACTCACTGAATGCTCTCAGTAGTTTCTATATACATTATCTATTAATAGCATAGTTCCAGAAGTTTCCGTTTTGTTTCTACTGTTCATAGTGAATTCTCCCTAAAACAAATCAAATGGATTTGAAGCAAGGGATGGAGTGAAAGTGAGAGGAGGGTTTGCGCCTTTTGCCACTAGCTTGGTTTGCAGAGAGTCATAAGCACGTTGTGGTAAGCAGGTAAGTGCTGCATTTTGCTTGTTTGTTTCTTTAGGTCTAGTTTTTAAAGTTTCTCTTTTAGAGGGATGGCAGCGAAGGCAGTGCAATGTTCCTCTTGCAACATGTATGAGGTGAGGGATGCCATGGACGTCCCTCCTGATTACACTTGTAGGAAAGTGCACCCATCTCCAGCTCCTCCAAGACCGTGTTAGGGAACTGGAGCTGGAGTTGGATGAACTGCGGATCATTCGGGAGGCAGAGGTGGTCATAGATCAGAGCTTTAGGGAAGTAGTTACTCCGAAAGTTATAGAGAGATGGGTGACAGTGAGGGGGAGTGGGAGGAAGCAGCCAGTGCAGGGACCCCCTGCGGTCATTCCCCTCAAGAACAAGTATACCGTTTTGGATACTTGTGGGGGGGATGACTTACCAGGGGTAAGCAACGAGGTTCAGGCCTCTGGCACGGAGCCTGTCCCCGTTGCTCAGAAGGGAAGGGTGGTGAAAGGTAGAGCGATAGTTATTGGGGACTCAATAGTGAGGGGCACAGATAGGCGGTTTTGTGGGGGCGAGAGAGACTCACGATTGGTATGTTGCCTCCCAGGTACAAGGGTACGTGATGTCTCTGATCGTGTTTTCCGGGTCCTTAAGAGGGAGGGGGAGCAGCCCCAGATCGTGGTCCACGTTGACACCAACGACATAGGTAGGAAGAGGGGTGAGGATGTTAGACAGGCTTTCAGGGAGCTAGGTTGGAAGCTCAGAGCTAGAACGAAAAGAGTCGTTGTCTCTGGTTTGTGACCCGTGCCACGTGATAGAGAGTCGAGGAATAGGGAGAGAGAAGAGTTAAATGCGTGGCTACAGCGATGGTGCAGGAGAGAGGGATTCCGGTTTCTGGACAACTGGGGTTCTTTCTGGGGAAGGTAGGACCTCCTATAAACAGGATGGTCTACACCTGAACCTGAGGGGCACCAGTATCTGTGGGGGGGGGTTTGCTAGTGCTCTTTGGGAGGATTTAAACTAACTCTGCAGGGGCATGGGAACCTGAACTGTAGCTTTAGGGTGCAGGACCTGGAGTGTAGGGAGGTTAGGAACAAGGCATCGATCTCGAAGGAGGGTGCCTGTAAACAGGAAGGTGGCTTGAAATGTGTATACTTCAATGCCAGAAGTATAAGAAATAAGGGAGGTGAACTTGCAGCATGGGTTGGTACCTGGGACTTCGATGTTGTGGCCATTACAGAGACGTGGGTAGAACAGGGACAGGATTGGCTGTTGCAGGTTCCAGGGTTTAAATGTTTTAGTAGGATCAGAGATGGGGGTAAAAGAGGGGGAGGTGTGGCTTTGCTTGTCAAGGATAGTATTACAGCACTAGAAAGGGTGATGGAGGAAGACTTGCCATCTGAGGTAGTTTGGGCGGAGGTTAGAAATAGGAAAGGTGAGGTCACCCTGTTAGGAGTTTTCTACAGGCCTCCTAATAGTCCGAGAGAAGTAGAGGAAAGTATTGCGAGGATGATTCAGGAGAAGAGTGAAAGTAGCAGGGTGGTTGTTATGGGGGACTTTAACTTTCCAGATATTGACTGGGAAAGCTATAGCTCGAGTTCGTTAGATGGGTCAGTGTTTGTCCAATGTGTGCAGGAGGGTTTCCTGACACAATATGTAGACAGGCCAACAAGAGGTGAGGCTATACTGGATTTGGTTCTAGGTAAAGAACCAGGCCAGGTGTTAGACTTGGAGGTAGGAGAGCACTTCGGGGGCAGTGACCACAACTCGGTGACTTTTACTCTAGTGATGGAGAGGGATAAGTGTGCACTGCAGGGCAACAGTTATAGCTGGGGGCAGGGAAATTATGATGCGGTGAGGCATGACTTAGGAGGCGTGGATTGGAAAAATAGGCTTCAAGGGAAGAACACAAATGATATGTGGAGATTGTTCAAGGAACAGCTAATGGGTGTCCTTGATAAGTATGTACCAGTCAGGCAGGGAGTAAAGGGTCTTGTGAGGGAGCCGTGGTTTAATAAGGAATTGGAATCCCTTGTGAAAGGGAAGAGGGCGGCCTATGTAAAGATGAGGCGTGAAGGTTCAATTGGGGCGATTGAGAGTTATAAGGTAGCCAGGAAGGATCTAAAGAGAGGAAATTGCAGTACCGTTGGCAATGATCTTCTCGTCTTCACTGGCAACTGGGGTGGTACCAGGGGACTGGAGAGTAGCGAATGTTGTGCCCCTGTTCAAAAAAGGGAATAGGGATAACCCCGGGAATTACAGGCCAGTTAGTCTTACTTCTGTGGTAGGCAAAGTAATGGAAAGGGTACTGAGGGATAGGATTTACGAGTATCTGGAAAGACACTGCTTGATTAGGGACAGCCAGCACGGATTTGTGAAGGGTAGGTCTTGCCTTACAAGTCTTATTGAATTCTTCGAGGAGGTGACCAAGCATGTGGATGAGGGTAGAGCAGTGGATGTAGTGTACATGGATTTTAGTAAGGCATTTGATAAGGTTCCCCATGGTAGGCTTATGCGGAAAGTCAGGAGGCATGGGATAGAGGGAAATTTGGCCAATTGGATAGAAAACTGGCTAACCGGTAGAAGTCAGAGAGTGGTGGTAGATGGTAAATATTCAGCATGGAGTCCAGTTACAAGTGGAGTTCCGCAGGGATCAGTTCTGGGTCCTCTGCTGTTTGTAATTTTTATTAATGACTTAGATGAGGGAGTCGAAGGGTGGGTCAGTAAATTTGCAGATGATACAAAGATAGGTGGAGTTGTGGACAGTGAGGAGGGCTGTTGTCGGCTGCAGAGGGACTTAGATATGATGCAGAGCTGGGCTGAGGAGTGGCAGATGGAGTTCAACCCTGCCAAGTGTGAGGTTGTCCATTTTGGAAGAACAAATAAGAATGCGGAATACAGGGTTAATGGTAGGGTTCTTAGTCAGGTGGAGGAACAGAGGGATCTTGGGGTCTATGTACATAGATCTTTGAAGGTTGCCACTCAGGTGGATAGAGTTTGTAAGAAGGCCTATGGAGTATTATCGTTCATTAGCAGAGGGATTGAATTCAAGAGTCGTGAGGTGATGTTGCAGCTGTACAGGACTTTGGTTAGGCCACATTTGGAGTACTGTGTGCAGTTCTGGTCGCCTCACTTTAGGAAAGATGTGGAAGCTTTGGAGAGGGTGCAGAGAAGATTTACCAGGATGTTGCCTGGAATGGAGAGTAGGTCGTACGAGGATAGGTTGAGAGTTCTCGGCCTTTTCTCGTTGGAACGGCGAAGGATGAGGGGTGACTTGATAGAGGTTTATAAGATGATCAGAGGAATAGATAGAGTAGACAGTCAGAAACTTTTTCCCCGGGTACAACAGAGTGTTACAAGGGGACATAAATTTAAGGTGAAGGGTGGAAGGTATAGGGGAGATGTCAGGGGTGGGTTCTTTACCCAGAGAGTGGTGGGGGCATGGAATGTGCTGCCCGAGGGAGTGGTAGAGTCAGATTCATTGGCGACCTTTAAGCGGCATTTGGATAGGTACATGGATGGGTGCTTAATCTAGGATAGAAGTTCGGCACAACATCGTGGGCCGAAGGGCCTGTTCTGTGCTGTATTGTTCTATGTTCTATGTTCTAGAGAGCTAAGAGCAGCGAGAAGGGGACATGAAAAGTCCTTAGTTGGTAGGATTAGGGAAAACCCAAAGGCTTTCTATAGGTATGGCAGGAATAAAAGGATGACTAGGGTAGGTATCGGTCCAGTCAAGGATAGGAGTGGGAAGTTGTGCGTGGAGGCTGAGGAGATTGGTGAGACACTAAATCAATACTTTTCGTCAGTATTCACTCAGGAACAGGACATTGTTGCTGATGTGAATATTGAGTCACAAGTGATTAGAATGGATGGCCTTGAGGTACATAGGGAAGAGGTCTGGGGAATACTGGAAAGGATGAAATTAGATAAGTCCCCTGGGCCTGATGGCATTTATCCTAGGATCCTCTGGGAAGCTAGGGAGGATATAGCAGAGCCATTGGCCTTGATTTTTATGTCGTTGTTGTCTTCGGGGACAGTGCCAGAAGACTGGAGGATAGCGAATGTGGTCCCCTTGTTCAAGAAGGGGAGCAGGGATAGCCTGGGTAACTATAGGCCAGTGAGTCTCACTTCTGTTGTGGGCAAAGTCTTAGAGAGAATTGTAAGGGATAGGATTTATGAACATCTGGATAGGAATAATGTGATCAAGGATAGTCAGCATGGTTTTGTGAAGGGCAGGTCGTGCCTCACAACCCTTATTGAATTCTTTGAGAAGGTGACCAAGGAAGTGGACGAGAGTAAAGCAGTAGATGTGGTGTATATGGATTTTAGCAAGGCGTTTGATAAGGTACTCCATGGCAGGCTAATGCAAAAACTACGGAGGTATGGCATTGAGGGTGCATTAGAGGTTTGGATTAGGAATTGGCTGGCTGGAAGGAGACAGAAGGTAATAGTTGATGGTATCGGTTTGTCTTGGAGCGCAGTTACTAGCGGTGTTCCACAAGGATCTGTTTTGGGACCATTGCTGTTTGTCATTTTCATAAATGACCTGGAGGAGGGGCTTGAAGGCTGGGTGAGCAAGTTTGCGGATGACACGAAAGTCAGTGGAGTTGTGGACAGCGAAGAAGGATGTGGCAGGTTACGGCGGGATATTGATAACTTGCAGAGCTGGGCAGTAAGGTGGCAAATGGAATTCAATGTAGCTAAGTGTGAAGTCATTCACTTTGGTAGGAGTAACAAGAAGATGGATTACTGGACTAATGGTAGACTACTTGGTAGTGTGGATGAGCAGAGGGATCTTGGTGTCCATGTACACAGATCTTTGAAAGTTGCCACCCAGGTAAATAGTGCTGTGAAGAAGGCATATGGTGTACTGGGCTTTATTGGTAGAAGAATTGAGTTCCGGAGTCCTGAGGTCATGTTGCAGTTGTATAAGACTCTGGTGTGGCCTCATCTGGAGTATTGTGTGCAGTTTTGGTTGCCATTTTATAGGAAGGATGTGGAGGCATTGGAACAAGTGCAGAGGAGGTTTACCAGGATGTTGCCTGGCATGGTAGGAAGATCGTATGAGGAAAGGCTGAGGCACTTGGGGCTTTTCTCATTGGAGAAAAGAAGGTTTAGGGGTGACTTGATAGAAGTGTACAAGATGATTAGGGGTTTAGATAGGGTTGACAGTGAGAATCTTTTTCCGCTAATGAAGTCAGCTGTTACTAGGGGACACAGCTTTAAATTAAGGGGTGGTAGGTATAGGACAGATGTTAGGGGTAGATTTTTTACTCAGCGGGTTGTGAGTTCATGGAATGCCCTGCCAGTGCAGTGGTGGACTCTCCCTCTTTATGGTCATTTAAGCGGGCATTGGATAGGCATATGGAGGTTATTGGGCTAGTGTAGGTTAGGTGGGCTTCGGTCGGCGCAACATCGAGGGCCGAAGGGCCTGTACTGCGCTGTATTTTTCTATGTTCTATGTTCTATGTTCTATAGCGTCATAGAGATGTACAGCAAGGAAACAGACCCTTCAGTCAAACACGTCCATGCTGACCAGATATCCCAACCCAATCTAGTCCCACCTGCCAGCACCCGGCCCATATCCCTCCAAACCCTTCCTATTCATATACCCATCCAAATGTCTCTTAAATGTTGCAATTGTACCAGCCTCCACCACTTCCTCTGGCAGATCATTCTATACACGTACCACCCTCTGTGTGAAAAGGTTGCCCCTGAGGTCTCTTTCATATCTTTCCCCTCTCACCCTAAACCCATGCCCTCTAGTTCTGGACTCCCCGACCCCAAGGAAAAGACTTTGCCTATTTGCCCCTCATAATTTAGTAAACCTCAAAAATGTCACCCCTCAGTCTCTAACACTCCAGGGGAAAACAGTCCCAGCCTGTTCAGCCTCTCCCTATAGCTCAAATCCTCCAACCCTGGCGACATCCTTGTAAATCTTTTCTGAACCCTTTCAAGTTTTACAACATCTTTCCAATAAGGAGTCCAGAATTGCACACAATATTCCAACAGTGGCCTAACCAATGTCCTGTACAGCTGCAACATGACCTCCCAACTCCTGTACTCAACACTCTGACCAATAAAGGAAAGCATACCAAACGCCGCCTTCACTATCCTATTTACCTGCGACTCCACTTTCAAGGACTTATGAGCCTGCACTCCAAGGTCTCTTTGTTCAGCAATACTCCCTAGGACCTTACCATTAAGTGTATAAGTCCTGCTAGGATTTGCTTTCCCAAAATGCAGCCCCTCGCATTTATCTGAATTAAACTCCATCTGCCACTTCTCAGCCCATTGGCCCATCTGGTCCTGTTGTAATCTGAGGTAACCCTCTTCGCTGTTCACTACACCTCCAATTTTGATGTCATCTGCAAACTTACTAACTGTACCTCTTATGCTCACATCCAAATCATTTATGTAAATGACAAAGCACCGATCCTTGTGGCACTCCAGTCCCCAGTCTGAAAAACAACCCTCCACCACCACCCTCTGTCCTCTACCTTTGAGCTAGTTTGATATCCAAATGGCTAGTTCTCTTTGTATTCCGTGAGATCTAATCTTGCTAATCATTCTCCCATGGGGAACCTTGTCGAATGCCTTGCTGAAGTCCATATAGATCACATCTACCACTCTGCCCTCATCAATCCTCTTTGTTACTTCCTCAAAAAACTCAATCAAGTTTGTGAGACATGATTTCCCATGCACAAAGCTATGTGGACTATCCCTAATCAGCCCTTGCCTTTCCAAATACATGTACATCCTGTCCCTCAGGATTCCCTCCAACAACTTGCCCACCACCGACATCAGGCTCACTGGTCTATAGTTCCCTGGCTTGTCCTTACCACGTTTCTTAAACAGTGGCACCACGTTAGCCAACCTCCAGTCTTCCGGCACCTTACCTGTGACTATCGATGATACAAATATCTCAGCCAGGGGCCCAGCAATCACTTCTAGCTTCCCACAGAGTTCTCGGGTACACCTGATCAGTTCCTGGGGATTTATCCACCTTTACCCGTTTCAAGGCATCGAGCACTTCCTCCTCTGTAATATGGACATTCTGCCAGATGTCACCATCTATTTCCCTACAGTCTATATCTTCCTTATCCTTTTCCACAGTAAATACTGATGCAAAATATTCATTTAGTATCTCCCCCATTTTCTGTGACTCCACACAAAGGCTGCCTTGCTGATCTTTGAGAGATTCTGAGTCAAATCCTTAGGTTGGCCTCGATGCAAGTTCCATCAAATAAAAGTAGATTTTCCTGTGCTCGTTGTGTATGAGAGATATTCCCATAAAAGAAAACACTATTTCAATTTGTACATTTTTTTCCCAGGTACGAAATGTCCAAAGGAACTTAACTCAAGCTTTATCATTGATTCCAAAGGGAAGTCATGATTCACTTAAAATTGTTTCATTTGTAGTCATGACTTTTAGGAACACAACTACAATTTTGATGAACTGTAATTGGTCTTTATGGATGACAGTCCCAAATATGAAATGTGGACTTCACCGGTTTCCTCATTTCCCCTCCCCCCCTCCCCCCCTTACCCCAGTTCCAACCTTCCAGCTCAGCATCATCCCCATGACCTGTCCTACCTGCCAATCTCCCTTCCCACCTATCCGCTTCACCCTCCTCTTTGACCTATCACCTCCATCCCTACCCCCATCCACCTATTGCACTCATGGCTACCTTCTCCCCAGCCCCACACCCCTCCCATTTATCTCTCCACCCCAGAGACTCCCTGCCTCATTCTTGATGAAGTCCTTTTGCCCAAAACATCGATTTTCCTGCTCCTCGGATGCTGCCTGACTTGCTGTGCTTTTCCAGCACCACTCTAATCTAGACTCTGATCTCCACATCTGCAGTCCTCACTTTTGCCTCAAATATGAAATTGTCATTTGAGTTGTTGACACTGTTTGATATGTTATGTCATTTGTTAAAAAAAATGTTTAGAATAACTGTTTATTCTGAAAACAGGGAGAAATGCCATAAGAGGTTGGCTAACAATTGTGACATTTTACAAAGACCATATTTTGTTGTAAAATGATTTGTTTTTTTAAAAAAATGATAAGCAATTAACAATTGTGCTCTGACTGGTTAACAGGTTTATGAGGAAACACAATAACCTCTTTAGATAGTTTCCTCACAGACTACTTTCTTCACAGTGAGCATCACTGGCTGCGTATTGCCCATTCCTAATTGCCCCTTGACAATAGACAATAGACAATAGATAATAGATGCAGGAGTAGGCCATTCAGCCCTTCGAGCCTGCACCGCCATTCAATATGATCATGGCTGATCATTCCCAATCAGTATCCTGTTCCAGCCTTATCTCCATACCCCTTGACTCCACTATCTTTAAGAGCTCTATCCAATTCTTTCTTAAATGAATCCAGAGACTGGGCTTCCACTGCCCTCTGGGGCAGAACATTCCACACAGCCACCACTCTCTGGGTGAAGTAGTTTCTCCTCATCTCTGTCCTAAATGATCTACCCCATATTTTTAAGTTGTGTTCTCTGGTTCGGCACTCCCCCATCAGCGGAAATATGGTTCCTCCTGCCAGAGTGTCCAATCCTTTCATAATCCTATACGTTTCAATCAGATCCCCTCTCAGTCTTCTAAGGTGAGCTGCTTCTTGAACTGCCACAGAGCTTGGGGCACAGGAAACTCACAATGCCCTTAAGGAGGGCGTTCCAGGATTGTGACCCTGCAATAGTGAAGGGAACGGTGATAGACTTCCAAGTCAGGGATGCTGAGTGGCCTGGAGGGAAAGGTGCAGGTGGTGGTGTTCCTCTGTATCTGCTGCCCTTCTCCATCGAAGGGGTAGAGGTCATGGATTTGGGAGGGGTTGTTGGAGGAATTTGGTGCATCTTGTAGAAGGTACACATGGCTGATACTGAGTGACAATGGTGAAGCAAAAATTACTGGATCCAGCTAGTTTCACATTTAAATCTCACGGTCTGCAGTTTCTGCTCAATTCCGTTGGTTTTCTTGATGCATTTTGCCTGGAATTGATGTAACCAGTGCAAATGACTGGAATTTTAAACACAAATTAGCTTAAGTGCAATTTGTATTTCAACCATCGATTCTGCTGGTCCAGCAAGTTCTGTGCATTAAACCAGCCATGACCCAAGGATGGATTGATCACCATTAAGAATTTCTGCTAATTGCAATCATTGATGGTCCTTAAGGGAGGTTTTAAAAATTAAACTGGTTGTTTTGGGCACAAGGACAGATTTTAAAAGCTTTTAAATGTGACTTTTGTTTTAATTTACAAAGAAGCTTACCAAGGAACTCCAACATAATGAATAAATAGTTGTATTTATTTTTTATGAAACTGAATTTCAATCACTTGCAATCTAGTTACTCAGCGGTGGTGATTTTTGTCACTGACATTAAAATGCTTACTGAATGTAACAAGCTTCACAAGTTAGGACTTTCGAATCCATGAAGACAAAGTTCCTAAAGCAAATTATGAAACCTCAATAAATTAAGTTCTAAAACACTGCATGATAAATAACCTGGACTTGGTTGCTCCTGCAGGTCATAATTTCAATGTTTGTGCATTTCACAAACATGATGGTGTTTTGAACTTTGAGGTGGATACTGAAAAACCTCAAAAGGGCAAAGGCTGCTGGACTGCACAGATTAATTTATTACAGAGATATGCAAAGTGGTTTATTTTGAGAAGCAGAATTAATCAGGGAAGTATAACATAAAGGCTATACATGTTAAAGGGAGGCAGAAACAGAGGAATCACTGGGGAGGTGCAGAAACAGAGTGATGACTGGGGAATGTTCACAAAACATGGCACAGCAGGCTGGAAAAGTGATTAATAAGGCAAGTGGCATCCTGGATTTTCTAAATGGAGGCACAGAGTACAAGAGCAAAGACATGTACGAAATCACAACCATAAAGAAAATATGGAATTACATCAAAGTGTTTGCTCACTTGTAAAGGGATGAAATGCAATTTTCTTGAGGAGTAAGAATATCTGGTCCTTGTGACAGACAACCATTGACCTGAAAACAGTACCAATAGAAAGCTGCATCACCACAAGGCCAGAGAGGGCACATTTGTAAGGAGCAGTGTTAATCAAACATGAATGAGGAGTAGAAATAAGGTTACTCATCTCCCCAAACCTGCTCTGCAGCTAATCTGATTGTGTATTTGCATTTCTACCAATCTCTTATCATATTTCACCCCCTTGCTTAACAAGAATCTTCCTATCTCTGCCGAAAGGGATTCGAGCACTCTGCTCTCAGCCTCTTTTCAGGAAAAGAGTTCCAACCTTTTGAGAGAAATGATCTGCCTAATCTCTGGTTCAAATGGACAACCTCGAGCTGAGGGATTGGCACCAATCCCAGGGCAGGTGAGACTTCGAGAAGATGGATGGGTCACACCTTGAGAGGGCCAGGGCTAACATCTCGGAAGAATGATATGGAGGAGCCAGTATTGGACTGGGGTGGACAAAGTTAAAAATCGTACAACACCAGGTTACTGTCCAACAGGTTTATTTGGAAGCACTAGCTTTCTGAGTGCTGCTTCTTCATCAGGTGGTTGTGTACCAGGACCATAAGACACAGAATTTATAGCAGAAGATTACAGTGATACAATATACATTGAACAAACCTAGAATGTTAAGTTTTTCACCCTATAGAATGGATTTGCTGGCTTCGGTTCTTTAATATGTAAATCCCAGAGCTTCTTTTAAGTCACATTCTCAAGATACTGTAAGGTTTTATAAGAAAAGGTGAGATCTCAGCTCAGATAATGCCTTAAAGCCGTGAGTCAGACCAATCTTGAGTCAAACTGGTTCCATTTCTCAAGTGGAAAACATTATATGGACTCACTGTCTGCATTGACTGCTTGCAGGTTCTGTACTTTTTGAGCAAAAAAGAATGCATCTGCAAAGACAAATTCACCCCATAAACTTACACTTGTGTGCACATGGAGGAGAGAGAGACAGAGTGAGTGTGTACATGTGAGTGTAAGTGCATGAGAGAGTGTGGGTTTGCCTATATGCAGGCTTGGTAAAGTATGTGTGTGGGTGTGATGGAGTATTAGCCTGTGACAGGGTGTGTGCATGGGTGAGTGCGGGAGGTGAATATGTGCATGTATGAGAGAGAACTTGTGTATGAAGGAGGCTGTATGTGAGTGTCCTTGTGTGTGTGTGTGAGAGAGAATGTATAGTGTAGTGGGGTCACCTATAGTGTGACATGAACCCAAGGTCCCAGTTAAGGCCCTCCTCATGGATATCAGCCCCTGCTTGGCCACTTTGCTGCCTGTCCCAAAGTCTGCCTTGGAGGATGGTCTCCCGAAGGTCCGAGGCTGAATGTCCCTGACCGCGGAAGTGTTCCCCAAGTGGGAGGGAATACCCCTACCTAGTGGGTTGTTGTGCGGTGTTCATTCATCCATTGTCATAACCTGTGCACAGCCACGATCTAGAATGGTGGGGCAGGCTTGAACAGCCTTCCTTTGTTTCCATGTCCCTTAAAGTTTATCATTATTTACCTCACAGTTCAAAACACTTTGAAGTTTTTTGTCAATTGAAAACTTTGAAATTGAGGCTTATTTATGAAGGAAAGCAGGCCCCACTGCTGGCTATAGGGATTGGTGTACATCCTTTCAGGCCTGAAAACAACTTTTCACCTTGACTCTGTTTCCTGTGGTTCAGCTAATTCCATACCATACTGTTACTGTTGCTGCTATTTCATGAGCTTCAGTTGAGCTGACGAGCTTGTTCTACCAAACAGTTCTTGGAAAATCCATATTTGTTAACAGTTCAACCCTCATTGAAAAAGTTAGAAAAATACAAACTTTCTCTAAGAAACCCATATTGACCTTCCTTAATTAAAAAGCTTCAATAAAGCTTTTCCCATTACAGGTTCAATGGATTAGCCTGGTCTCTCTGCTGCTAAGTTTTATTTAAGGCAAAGCTGCATATTATTTAACTGACTTATGCTGTCAATAAAGTATAACAGTGATGTGTATACCCCCTGCACTATGTTTCTAATACTTAGGGGGTGTTCTTACATTGGTTATGTGGACCTCTTGATTACCCAGAATATTTGATCAGTGGGCACACTCCTGTTTCCATATTTGCTAGTTAATAAAAAGTTTACTGTCATAACTTTCACTTCCTCCTCCCCTCAGGCTCTCTCTGAACTTGCCTTCTGCTCTCTCACCGTGATTGCTGCTACACTGCTGATTGCCATGCCTCCCCCCCTAGTCTCACACTTGCCAATTCTAGAAATGATTTTTTCTCTCTTCAGCTGTTGTTCCTCTCTCCTTGAAATCTGGTTCTTTTCATTCTTTCCCTCCAAAATTTCAGCCCTTCATTCCTCTGTCCTTACAAACAATTCCCCTTTGTCCGACCTCCATTTTCTCTGCAAATTGCTAAAACACATGTAAATATAAAATAGGAGCACAAACAGCACATCCAGCCCTTCAAACCTGCTCCTCCATTCAAAAACATAATGGTGAATTGGAATGTCACCCCTTCAAACCTGCGCCAATTTTGAAAATCTCCAACGAAGATTTCTATCCTGACATAAACTGAAACAGCAATGGATTTTCTGCAGAGTTTGTGTTATGTTCCTCCACTCTCTGTAACTTGCAACAGAAGTAATTGTGATTGTGTCAGGAAGCTGCTCTCATTCTCTGCTGGAATCTTTTACAACAGATTTACATAGAGACAAAGGAATAGGCAGGAGTTGGCCCTTTGAGTTGTGTTTGCTTGCACAGACACACTATTTCAGTGACCGTGGTTTGCTTTTTGCTGCATGTGAAATCTGTTCCACTTCCAATTCTTCAGCTAACACATGGTCAATACTGACTGGTTTTAATTTGACATCCACAAGGACTCACAGCCTTTCTTCCCTCTGACTCTTCAGTTCCTGGTGGATATGCATTTGAAGAATTCATGAGCTCATTATGATGCTGATGGTGTATAAGGTTAATGAACTGCATGAGCATAAGGGAAACTAGAATAAAGCTTCTTCAAGGCTGAACAAAGATGATTCAAACGATTGAGATAATTTCCTGTTCTCGTGTAAGTTGCTGCTAATTGTATCCTGTTTAACTTCCATCAGTACAAATACATGTGGCCTGTACATGTAGAGTGTAAGTTGGAGTTGAATTTTGTGAAACACGACAGGATCCCCACTGTCCAAAATTTCTAGATAGTCATAGCATTCTAGAGTCATACAGAACAGAAGCAGGCCCTTCAGCCCAACTGGTCCATGCCGACCCGGCTTTCAAAACTGAACCAGTACCATTTGCCTGCGTTTGGCCCATATCCCTTTCCTATCCTTGTACCTATGCAAATGTCTTTTACATGTTGTATTTGTACCTGCCTCTATCACTTCCTTTGGCAGCCCATATATGCATTATATATTCATTACCCTCTGTGTGGAAAATATGCTCCTTTTAAATCTTTCTCACTCACCGTAAACATATCGACTCTCATTCTGGACTCCCCTACCTCAGGGAAAAGGCCTTTACAATGGCACCCGTCAGCCTCCTACACTCCAGGGAAAAATGTTTGAGCCTATCCAGCCTCTCCTTATAACTGAAACCCTCCAAACTTGGTAAACCCCCTTGTAAATCCTTTTTGCATCCTTTTCAGTTTAATAACATCCTTCCTGTAGCAGGGCAACCAGAATTGTACGCAGCACTCCAGATGTGGCCTAATCAATGTCTTGTACAGCTGTAACATGATGTCCCAGTTCCTGTACGTAATGACTGATGAAGGCAAGTGTGCCAAATATCATCTCCCCCACCCTGTCTACCTGTGGTGCCACTTGCAAGGAACTATTACCTGCACTCCTAGGTCTCTCCATTCGACAATACTGCCCAGGACCCAACTATTAACTGTGTAAGCCCTGCCCTGGATCTCATAAGACCCTAGGAGAAAATAAGGATTGCAGATGCTGGAGATCAGAGTCAAGATTGTGGTGCTGGAAAAGCAGAGGGGTCAGGCAGCATCTGAGGAGCAGGAAAATTGATGTTTTGGGCATAAGCCCTTCCAGATGAAGGGCTATGCCTGAAACATCAATTCTCCCACTCCTTGGATGCTGCCTGACTTGCTGTGCTTTTCCAGCACCACACTTTTCAACCATAATTAGTCCACCATATGGAACCTTATTTAAGGTCTTCCTAAAGTCCACATAGACAGTGTCTATTACTCTGCCTTTATCTATCCTCTTGGTCACCTCTTCAAAACAATTCAATCAAATTTGAGATATGATTTCCCATGCACAAAGCGATACTGACTGACCCTAATAAATCCTTGCCTTTCCAGATACACGTAAACCCTGTCTCTCAGAATCCTCTCCAGCAACTTACTCACCACTGACATTAAGCTCACCGATCTATACTTTCCTGGCTTTTCTTTGCACTCTTTCTTAAATAGTGGCACAAGATTAGCCACTCTGCAGGCGACCGGCACTTCACCCATTGCTGTCAATGATACTAATATCTGCTAGGGACCTAGCAGTTTCTTCCCTAGTTTCATAATGTTGTGGGATACACTTGATCAGGTTCTGGAGATTTTTTCTGTCTTTATGCATTTTAGGACCTCCACTTCCTCCTCTTCTGTAATGTGTACTCTTTTGAAGACATCACTATTTATTTCTCAAGTTTCCTAACTTCCACGCCTTTCTCCACAGTAAATTCTGATGAGAAATATTCTTTTAGGATTTCACCCATCTCCTATGGCTCCATATATAGATGGCCTTATTGATCTTTAAGGGGCCCTGTTCTCTCCATTGTTATGCTTTTGTCCTTAATATACTTGTAGAATCTCTTTGGATTATCCTTTACCCTATCTGCCAAAGCTGTCTCTTATCCACTCTTTGCCTTCCTGATGGAAGTCACCTGGGGAACTGAGCCAAGAAATGACAAATGGAGTTTAATATGGATAAGTGTGAGGTCTTGCATTTTGGAAAGTCAAATCAAGATAGGAGTTTCGTGGTGAATGGTAGGGCCTTAAGGACTATAGTGGAACAGGGGGACCTTGGAGTTCAGGTGCACAGTTCTCCAAAAATGGAGTCACGGGTAGACAGGGCAGTGAAGAAGGCTTTTGGCACACTGGCCTTCATCAGTCAGGGTATTGAGTATTGAAGTTGGGAAGTTATGTTGCAGTTGTACAGGATGTTGATGAAGTCGCATTTGGATATTGTGTCCAGTTTGACTCACCTTGCTATAAGAAGGATTTCATTAAATTGGAAAGAGTGTGGAAGAAATTATATGGATGTTGCCTGGACTCAAGGGTCTTAGTTATAGGGAAAAGTTGGACAAGCTAAGACTTTTTCCTTAGAGCGGAGACTGAGGGGGGATCTTATAGGAGTGTATAAGATCATGAGAGGCATGGATAGGGTGAATGCACTCAGTCTTTATCCCAGGGTTGGGGAATCAATGAGTAGAGGGCATCAGTTTAGAGTTAGAGGGGGAAAAAATAAAAGGGAACCTGAGGGCAACTTTTTTGCACAGAGGGTGATACGCATATGGAATGAACTGTCAATGGAAGTGGTTGATGTGGGTACATTAATAGTCACAAGGCATTTGAACAAATACATGGTTAGGGAAGGTTAAGAAGGATGTGGTGAAAGTGAATACTGCAGATGTTGGAGATTAGAATCAAAAGTGCGGTGCTGGAAAGGCACAGCAGGTCAGGCAGCATCCGAGGAGCAGGAAAAAACAGGAGAAGGATATGGGCCAAGTGCAGGGAATGGGGTTAGTGTTGATGGATATCTTGGTCGACATAGATCAGTTTGGTCAAAGGGCTTGTTTCTGTGCTTCATTGACTCTATGACTCTATGAAGTGTACTCCTACATTTCCATCCTCCAAAGAGTATTTACTTGATCCCATCTGTCTATACCTGACATATGCCTCCTTCTTATTCTTGACCAGAGCCTCAATATCTCTAGTCTTCCAGTATTCCCTACTCCTGTCATCCTTTCCCTTCAGACTAACAGGAACATGTTGGCCATGAACTCATATTATCGTGCTTCTGAAAACATCCAATTTGCCTGACATCCCTTTAGCTGCAAACAGTGACCGCACCGCCCCCCCCCCAAACAACCTTTGAAAGTTCCAGTCCAATACCAACAAAATTGGCTTTGCCCCAATTTAGAACTTGGTCTCCAAGTGCTTCCCCACTACCACCTCAGTCACTTGCCCTGCCTTACTTCTCAAGAGGAGGTCGAGTTTTACCCATTTTCTAGTATGGGTATTGATTGATTGAGAAATTTTTCTTGAATATACATAACACACTCCTCCCTATCCAAGTCCTTAACAGTCCCAGTCTATATTTGGAAAGCTAAAATTCCCTATTATCATTATTCTTACAACTGTCTGAGATCTCCCTACATATTTGCTCCTCAGTTACCTGCTGACTACTGGGTTTGCCTATAGTACAATCCCATCAAAGTGATCACCTCCTTTTTATTTCTCAGTTCCACCCATATGGCTTCACAGGCTGATCACTCAGGAATATCCTAAGTACTGCTGTAATGTTTCCACTTAACAGAAGTGCCAATCCCCTTCCTCTTCTGTTTCACCTTCTATCCTTCCAATAGCATCTGTACCCTGGAACATTGAGCTGCCAGTCCTGTCCCTCTCTCAGCTATGTTTCTGTAATAGCTACAATATCCCAGTCCCATATACCTATCCATGCCCTGAGTTCATCTGCCTTACTTGTCAGGTCTCTTGCACTGAAATAAATGCAATTTAAGTCATCAGTCTTCCCTTGTTCCCTGCCTTGCTCTTGGCTGTCTTGTCTATTTAACTTGTTCTCTTTAACATCTGTACCAGCCTCAACCTTCTCTCTTGTCTCATTCCTGCTTAGGGCTCCACCTCCTTGAGCAAAACGATAAATTTTTCAGGGACTTCAGAGTCGTCTGAAATATGCTAAACACCACAATGGCCTCGGACCATGAGGAGGCAGTGGCCTAGTGGGGTTATTGAGAGACTATTAATCCAGAAACCCAGGTAATGTGGGAACCTGGGTTTGACAATAGACAATAGACGATAGGTGCAGGAGTTGGCCATTCTGCCCTTCGAGCCTGCACCACCATTCAATATGATCATGGCTGATCATCCTTAATCAGTATCCTGTTCCTGCCTTATCTCCATTACCCTTGATTCCACTATCCTTGAGAGCTCTATCCAACTCTTTCTTAAATGAACCCAGAGACTGGGTCTCCACTGCCCTCTGGGGCAGAGTATTCCACACAGCCACCACTCTCTGGGTGAAGAAGTTTCTCCTCATCTCTGTCCTAAATGGTCTACCCCGTATTTTTAAGCTGTGTCCTCTGGTTCGGCATTCACCCATCAGCAGAAACAGATTTCCTGTCAGCCAACCAATTTTCAATCCAAGTTAGTACTTTGCCCCAATACCATGTGCCCTAATTTTGCTCACTAACCTCCTATGATGGACTTTATCAAAAGCTTTCTGAAAGTCCAGGTACACTACATCTACTGGATCTCCCTCGTCCATCTTCAGAGTTGCATCCTCAAAAAATTCCAGAAGATTAGTCAAGCATGATTTCCCCTTCATAAATCCATGCTGACTCAGACCTTTCCTGTTACTACTATCCAGATGTGTCATAATTTCATCCTTTATAATAGACTCCAGCATCTTACCCACCACTGAGGTCAGACTAACTGGTCTATAATTTCCTGTTTTCTCTCTCCCACCTTTCTTAAAAAGTGGTATAACATTAGCCACCCTCCAATCCGCAGGAACTATTGAACTCTGGAAAATAATCACCAACGCATCCACGATTTCTAGAGCCACCTCCTTCAGTACCCTGGGATGTAGACCATCAGGACCCGGGGACTTATCAACCTTTGAGTCATGTCATGGCAGATGGTAACATTTGAATTCAATAAAAATCTGGAATTTAGAGTCTAATGATGACCATTGACAGCTGTTGGGAAAACCCATCTGGCTCATTAACATTCTTTAGGGAAGGAACCTGCCATCCTGGCGGCACGGTGGCACAGTGGTTAGCACTGCTGCCTCACAGCACCAGAGGCCTGGGTTCAATTCCCACCTCAGGCAACTGTCTGTGTGGAGTTTGCACGTTCTCCCTGTGTCTGTGTGGGTTTCCTCCGGGTGTTCTGGTTTCCTCCCACAATCCAAAAATGTGCAGGTTAGGTGAATTGGCTATGCTGAATTGCCCGTAGAGTTAGGTGAAGGGGTAAATGTAGGGGGATGGGTTGCTCTTCAGAGGGTTGGTGCGGACCTGTTGGGCTGAAGGGCCTGTTTCCACACTGTCAGTAATCTAATCTAATCCTGTAGTCTAGGTTACATTGACTCTTAACTTCCCTCTGGCCAATCAGGGATGGTCAATAAATACTGGCCCAGCCAGCAACACCCTCTTACCAGAATGAATATAAATAAAACGTCATTGTTTCCTCCCTTCCAATTATGATACTTGGTATCTATGGTCATAATGTGGTCTCTATTTCTTAAATAAATACATAGAATTTCTGCTTGTAGGTTACAAAATATTGTCAATGAGAAATAAAGACTGTTTGACTGACAGTGACAATTGGAGTTTATTTTCTTTCCAATTAGTGGGTGAGATAATCAATTATTTTTGATTTATTATTGGCCCATACTGAAATACAGTAAAAAGTATTGTTTTGCATGCCATCCAGATAAATCATACCTTACACAAGTATTAGGATAATAGAACAGAATGCAGAATAGTATTACAGCTCCAGAGAAGGTGCAGAGAAAGATCAACTTTAGTGTATCAGAGGTCACGAGTCTGTTAACCCCAGGGAAAAAGCTGTCCTTGAATCTGATGGTTTATCTTTTCAAACTTCTGTATCTTCTGCCCAATGAGAGTGGGTATAACCAGGATTGGAGGGGTCTTTCATTATGTTGGCTGCTTTCCCGAGGCCATAGGAAGTATAGACGGAGTCAATGGAAGGAAAGTGGATTTTCATCATGGACTGGACTGTGTTTACAACTCTAATTTCTCGCAGTCTTAGGCAGAGTAGTTACTATACCAAACTGTGATGCGTTTGGATGGAATACCTTCTATGGTGCATCTGTAAAAATTCATAACAGTCATCGCGAACATGCCAAATTTTATTTAGCTTTTTGAGGAAGTAGAGGTGTTGATGCACTTTGTTGACCGTAGTAGCGATGTGGATGGGCCAGGATAGTTCATTATTGATGTTTACTCTGATGAAGTTGAAGCTCTTGACCATCTCCACCTCAATACCATTGATACAGACATTAAGGGAAAAATTGTCTTTGCACCATTCTGCTAAGCTCTGTCTCCTTCCTGTACTTTGAGATTCAACCCACTACAATGGTGGCATCAGCAAATTTGTAAATGGAGTTAGAGCAGAATTTGGCTACAGTGGTGAGTGTATAAGGAGTACAGTAAGGGGCTGGGTATGCAGCCTTGCTGGGCACCAGTGCTGAGGATTGTTGTGGAGGAGGTTTGGTCACCAATTCTTACTGATTGAAATCTGCAGGTTGGGAAGCTGAGGATCCATTTGCAGATGTGGGAGCATAGTCCTAGGTATGGGAGTTTGGAGATAAATTTGGTTAATTATGGTGTTAAACACAGAACTAAAGTCAATAAATAGATGTCATTGTTATCCAGATGTTCCATAATGAATGTAAGGCCAGGAAGATAGCATCTGCTTTGGACCTATTACATCGGAAAGTAAATTATAGTGGGTTGAGGAAATCTGGGAGGCTGGAGTTGATGTGTGTCATTACTAACCTCTCAAAGCACTTCAAAATGATAGATGTCCAGCAAGATGGCGGCAGAGTAGGACACTTCACCCGGAGCTCCTGTGCCTGCCTGTTCTTTATCTTTCTTTCCTTTCTTCCTCGGTTTTCAGCAGTCCTGGGACACCACATGGGGAAGCAGTTCCACAGCAGCGTGTGGGGAAGCAGTGCTGGAGCAGCAGGAGAGAAAACCAGAGTCCTGGAGCAGCGTAAAGGGAAGTGAGTCCTGGAGCAACGAGGAGTAGCGAGTCCCAGAGCAGCAAGAGGAAATGAACCCTGGAGCAACGCATGGGAAAGCAAGTCCTGCAGCAGTGTAACCCACCTTGGTGTAACTGAGTGCTGGTGTGGAGTGGGACAGTTGTTGGACCGGGGCCTGGTGCAGGTGGTCAGACCATGTTCTCGCTGAGCTGTTGCAATGTAATGTCTATTTGAAATCCTTGACCAGACTGTAATGTCAATCCTTTAACAATGTTATAACTACTTTATTTCTAATTCATTTTTTAGATACTGTAAGTAATGCTACCACTTTTCCTTTTACTCCTCTTTTGTATCTCAGGCTTGTACCTAAGATGGCACCATTTAAGGCAGCCATTGTAAAACCTCTTCACCATACCCCTGTACTGGAGTACACATGACAATAAAGGATATTCTATCCAATTCTGTGTCATTAAAGCACACTGCCTGGTTTTGCTTTGGCATCCAAATGACAGTGAAGCAGGTAGCAGCTGAAGCTGATTACTGACTAGGTTTTCCTGCATTTGAACACGGGCTGCTTCAGTGTCTGAGCAGTTGTGAATGGTGCAGAACATTGTGCAAAAGTTGGAAATACCCCACTTTTGACCTTATGATAGAGAGAAGGTCATTGATGAAGCAGCTGAAGATGGTTGAGCCTAGGTCACTACCCTGAGGAACTCCTGCAGAGATGTCCTGTAGCTGAGATGACTCATCTCCATCAACCACAGTCATCTATGTGTCAGATATGACTTTAACCACTAGAGAGCTCCCCCCCGCAATTCCCATTTATGTCAGTTTTGCTAGGGCTCCATAATGCTGCACACATTAAGGTGAGGTCTTGATGTCACTCTCACCTTACCTCTGGAACTCAGCTCTTTTATCCATGTTTGAACCAAGACTGTAATGAGGTCAGAAACAGTTTGATCTTGGCAGAACCCAAACTGGGTGTCACTCAGCAGGTTACTTAATAATTCTTTTGAAAGCAAAATGCACAGCTCAAATTCACAGTTCAAGTTCAGAAGCTATCATTACATCTGGGGAATTGAATTGTGTACATGTTTTATCTAGTCTTTGTTTTAATCATGTTCTTTAAGATTAAGTGTCACAGCTTTTAAATAACACGACTACAGAAATAATATTCATTCTAATTATACATTATTATTTGGTTACCATAGTGCAGACCAAACCAAAGAAAAGGTCTTTGTCAGACTGATGGAATTTGAGATTACATGCCCATCACCGAATTGAATTTGTTTCACCCAACATTAGTACAGCGCTGTGCTCAGATAATCATCTTATTTGTCAAAGGACTGGCCTACTTCAAATAATTTGAATCATCCAACTGTGTTCAATAAATGTGATTCACAATTAATGAGATGAAATGCAAACTATATTCATTTTACTGCAGTGATTTCTTAAGCCTTTCAAGCACAAAATGCTGAGCTGAATGAAGTGGATAATTACTTTGTGCAGTTTACCACAGCAGTCAGCTCAATCATGTCGTGTTAATTAAATTAGTCCAATGCCAAAAATCCATTCAAATGAATAAAAATGGTTTTCTGTCTCAACAGTTAAAAACACATTTCCAATTAGTTGAAATTGTGACCCAATTTTTCAGTGGAGATATGAGCTTCTGTGATGTAGCACACTGAGTCTAGTGATAGAACTACTCGGGTGTAGCTTAATAATTTCATCATGTTTGGCATTACAGTACCACTGAAAACCTTACTGGCTATCTTCAGTCAGGGATACAACTTTTTGAATATAGTTCAATGTTCTTTTTAAAAAAAAGACTTGCATTTATGTAGCAACTTTAATGCAGTAAAATATCCCAAGGGTCTTTACAGGGAACACCAGACACTGAGACAATGAAGGAGACATTAGGTTAGGTGCATGATTGAAAGAGTTAGCAGGAAACACATAATGGGGAAAATATGCAGAGTTCTTGGAGGTCTATGGGACCACCAGAGATACAGATTATGGCAGAACCACGTAGAAATTTAAAACCAATGATGAGAATTTTAAAACTGAGATATGGGTTGGGTCGGGAGCTACTGTGGATCAGTGAGTGAACACAGAGGTGAAGAATGACTGGGTCTTGGTGTAGGTTTGATGATGAGCAGCAGTGTTTTGGATCAATTCAAGTCTATATCAGAAGGTGGGCTGCTGGCCTGGAGAGAATTGGAATAGTAACGGAAAGGGCAGCCGAAGGATAAAAGATGGTCTCAGCAGCAGATGAAATCAGACATCCTGCGCATGAATGGTTGTCACCTGTTTTGTTATGTTGAAGGCACAAGATTACATGCGTTTTTGAAAGAACAAGCTCTGGTGTGTTAATGTATTGCAGTTTCCAGTACGTGCAAGTATGTCACACTGTGATAATCCTAATTCATGATATTACTGAGGTGGGAATTCATGATGTTATTGTAGTGGAAACTCAGCTTAGGGTATAATAGGACAGTGAGGGTGAACCTTAAGCCAAAAAAAAATTACCTCAAGGCTGTTGGTAATACCTTGCTCTATATATTGGAAAGAGACCATGCTTCATTGGACATCCTGAGGATGTGAAATGTGTTCCTATAGAACACATGGTGTTTGCCACTAACAGGATGCTGCTGTGTACACGCTGCTTATGCTGTTGGCCATGCAAGTTGTCCCGTTTGGTAGCTTCAGCAGATTGACACCTTGTTTTTAGGTCTGTCTGGTGTTGCTCCTGGCGTGATCTCTTGCACTCTCCACTGAACCAGGGTTGATCCCCTGTCACGATGGTAATGGTCGTGTGTGGGATATGCCAGGCCATGAGGTTACAGATTGTGCTGGAGTACAATTCTGCAGCTGCTGATGACCCACAGAACCTCATGGATGCCCAGTCTTGAGTCACTAAACCTATTCAAGTCTGTTCCATTTATCATGGTGATAATGTCACACAACATGATGGAGGTCATTCTGAACGTGAAGCAGGGACTTTGCTCCATGAGAACAGTGCAGTGGTCGCTCTTACAGATACTGTCATAGAAAGATGCATCTGCATTTGGTAGATCAGTGTGGATGAGGTCAAGTATGTTTTTCCCTTACTGCCTGTCACAGAACTACTCTAGTAGTTACATTCTTTAGGATCCGACCAGCTCAACGTTGCTGAGCCACTCTTGGTAGTGGACATTGGAATTCCGCACCTAAAGTACATTTTATGCCCTTGTCATCCTTAATGCTTCCTCCAAGATTTGGAGGAGCCAGTATTGGACTGGGGTGGACAGAGTTAAAAATCACAGTTATAGTCCAATTGGTTCATTTGGAAGCACTAGCTTTCGGAGCGCTGCTCTTTCATCAGGTGGGTATGGAGATTAAAACCATGCTCACAGAATCTATAGCCAAAGGAGCCCAGTGTCATGGAGATGTGATATAGTAAACAGTCTTAGATTAAAACTTTCATCTTTTATAATGGGATATGCTAGTTTCTGTTCTTTGGTATGTAAATCCCAGAACTGCTTTTAACTTACATTCTCAAGATAGCTCTACTTTTTAACTAATAGACAAACTTTCTGAACATTCTGCCTGGTAGCTAGCAGGAAAAAAAAACAAGCGTTTCCCTCCACAGACTGCAGTGGTTGCTGTTCTGTGTCTGTTGTCCTCCCTTGGTCTTGCTCTGCAGGGATTTAAAAAAAGATAACAGGGAATCTACAAGTCTACACAAAGCAGTTGCCTGGTACTTTGTGAGGCTTCAGGTGTGAAATATGGCACATGGGTTGTTTAGTAAATCTTAACCAGGCTTCTGCCTTCATGGTCTAATGAAATGGTGGTAAATCTTTCTGTTAATTAAAACAAATGCTCAGAAAAGCTTATTAAAATCTATTAAAATATGAGTAACAGAGAGTGAACATTAAACAACAATTATTTACAACTGGAAGCCTCCTTTCTCCTAACTGCTTGTTATTTGCCTCCAACTCTACAACAATATATTGTTCCAATAACTAGCCGTATTAAAATTACATCAACTTAATTTCAAAGCCAGACAGCAGCGGTTGTCTCTGGTGTCCCTCCTTCCTCTGACTGGAGATCTCCCTGGGTTGTCTTTGGTCTTTTGCTGCAAAAATATTTCAGATGAAAAAGGTACCTTTTATACAGAGTGTTTTGCTGGCTGTTACTCTAGCAATGGTAGTTGGTTGCTCTCTGACTAACACTCAAAACACCAGCTTCTTTATACCCGATACATTGGATCTTCTCACTGGTTCGAGGTTGGCAAAAACAATAAATTCAAATTTGATTGTGTTCTAGTATTCTGGGGCATAATTTAAACTGATTGGTTAAGTTTGAACTGTTGCGAAAACAGAGAAACCAAAACTCAGACATTTGTTTCACAGTCAAATGTGACATATTTTCAATTTTCCAGTACACTCTGAGACTGCTGGTCAGTCACATGACAGGTGCCTGCAAGCTCTCAGTGCCAAACAGCTTTTACTCTCTCTTAAAGGTACAGTACGTGCCTTCAATTTCATAACACCTGCCCCTTAAGAAAAAAAATCATAATGAAAAGATGGCTTCATTTTTTTTCTAATTCTTAACCCCATTGCCATGAAATACATAGGACATTAATCTAAGTTCATATCAATTTCTGCACACATATATAACATTGGTATCTGTTCAATCTTATCTATACTTAATCCATTAAATCAGCAATAATGCATCTGCTATCACATTCTTATGACTCACAACATCTACAATTTGTAAATTAAAAGTCTATAACCTCAGACTCCAACAAAATAGTCTTATATTCTTCTCTTTAAATCACTTCAAGAATGTAAGAGGATTGTGATCCATGTACATAACCGTCTCTGACACATTGTTTGTCACATAAACATTAAAATGTTGTAAGACCAATACCAAACTCAATAATTCCTTTTCAATGGTAGAGTATTTTGCCTGTTGGGTGTTCTTTGAAAAGTAACCAACTCGCTGTACAATCCCATCCCCATCTTCCTGGAGCAGTACAGCTCCAGCTCCTATGTCACTAGCATCAACTGCAACTTTGAAGGATTTAAAAATGTTAGGTGTAGTTAAAATTGATGCAGTGGTTAACACTGCTTTTAAATTGTCAAATGGCTCCTGGCATTGTTCTATCCACTGAAACTTTGTGTTCTTCTTCAGTAAATCTGTTAGTGGTGCCACTACTCTGCTGAAGTTTAGAACAAACTTCCGGTAGAATCCGCTTAGTCCCAAAAATCAAAGCATCTCTTTCTTTGAGGTTGGTTGTGGAAATTCCTCGAAGGCCTTTGTCTTTGCATTCCTTGGGGTCAACCTTCCATGACCGATGTTATGTCTTCAGAATATCCCCTGAGCCTTCGCAAATTCTGTTTTCTTTAAGTTTATTCCCAGTTTTGCTTCTCTTAATCATTCAAAGAGCTCTGCCAACTATACCATGTGATCTGTCCAGGACTCACAAAGATCACTATATCATCCAGATAGGCTGCACAGTTTGTTAATCCAGCCACAACTCTGTTCATGAGTCTTTGGAATATGGTGGGTATGTTTTTCATTCCAAAAGGCATCGCTTAGAATTGATATAGCCCATTTGGGGTTACAAACCCAGAAATACCTTTTGCTTGCTCTGATAAAGGTATTTGACAATAACCACACAGTAATTCCAACTTTCTGATGTAACTGGCTTGTCCAACTTTCTCTATACAGTCCTCCAAATCTTGATATTGGGTATGAGTCTGATTTTTTTACAGCGTTGACCTTCTGAAAGTCCACACAAAATCATTGAGTCCCACCAGGTTTGGGAACTAACACGATTGGTGAACTCCACTCACTCTGACTCGGCTCAATGATAATCTTCATTCAACATTGCATTCAATTCCTTGTGGATCTGTGTGGCTTTGAAAGGATTAAGTCTCTAGGAGTGTTGTTTTATTGGAATAGTATTCCTTACTTCTACCTCATGCAAAATAGCCACTGGGGGTCCTTGGTAAGTTTGTACCTGTCAGGCAGGGAGGAAGTGGTTGAGTGCAGGAGCCCTGGTTTACTAAGGAAGTTGAATGTCTTGTCAAGAGAAAGAAGAAGGCTTATGTTAAGATGAGATGTGAAGGCTCAGTTAGGGCACTTGGGAGTTACAGGTTATCCAGGAAAGACTAAAAAAAGACAGCTCAGAAGAGCCAGGAGGGGGCATGAGAAGTCATTGGCAGATAGGATCAAGGAATACTCTCAGGCTTTCTATAGGTATATAAGGAATAAAACAATGACCAGAGTAGGACGAGGGCCAATCAAGGATAGTAATGGGAAGTCGTGCATGGAGTCAGAGGAGATGGGGAAGCACTAAATGGATATTTTTTGTCAGTAGAAAAAGATAGTGTTGTCAAGGAGAATACTGAGATACAGGCTACTAGATTAGATGGGACTGACGCTCCCAAGGAGGAAGTGTAAGCAATTCTAGAAACTGTAAAAATAGGTAAGTCCCCTGGGCTGGATGGGATTCACCCTCAGCTTCTCTGGGAAGCTAGGGGAGGAAATTGCTGAGCCTTTGGCTTTGATCTTTATGTCATCATTATCTACAGGTATAGTGCCAGAAGACTGGAGGAGAGCAGATGTTGTCCCCTTGTTCTAGAAGGGGAGTAGAGACAACCCGGGTAATTATAGACCAGTGAGCCTTACTTCGCTTGTGGGTAAGGTGTTAGAAAGGATTCATAATCATCTAGAAAGGAATAAGTTGATTAGGGATATTCAACACGGCTTTATGAAGGGTAGGCTGTACCTCACAGACCTTATTGAGTTCTTTGAGAAGGTGACCAAACAGGTGGATGAGGGTAAAGTGGTTGGTGTGGTGTATATGGATCTCAGAAAGGCATTTAAAAAGGTGTCCCACAGTAGGCTATTGCGCAAAATACAGCGGCATGGGATTGTGGTTGATTTCGCGGTTTGGATCAGAAATTGGCTAGCTGAAAAAAGAGAGAGGATGGTGGTTGATAAGAAATGTTTATCCTGGAGCTCAGTTACTAGTGGTGTACCACAAGGATTTCTTTTGGGGCCACTGCTGTTTGTCATTTTAATAAATGACCTGGATGAGGGTGCAGAAGAATGGGATGGCACTAAAGTCAGTAGAACTGTGGATAGCGCAGAAGGATGTTGTAGCTTACAGAGGGACATGGATAAGCTGCAGAGCTGGGCTGAGAGGTGGCAAATAGAGTTTAATGTGGAAAAGTGTGAGGTGATTCACTTTAGAAGGAGTAACAGGAATGCAGAGTACTGGGCTAATGGTAAAATTCTTGGTAATGTGGATGAGCAGAGAGATCTCGGTGTCCATGTCCATAGATCCTTGAAATTTGCCACCCAGGTTGATAGGGTTGTTAAGAAGGCATACGGTGTGTTCTTTCATTGGTTGAGGGACTCAGTTTTGGAACCATGATGTCATGCTGCAACTGTACACAACTCTGGTGCGGCCACAATAGGAGTATTGTGTACAGTTCTGGTCACTGCATTACAGGAAGAATGTGGAAGCTTTGGAAAGGGTTCAGAGGAGATTTACTGGGATGTTGCTGAGGAAAGGCTGAGGGACTTGGTGTTTTTGTTGGAGAGAAGAAGGTTGAGAGGTGACTTAATTGAGACATATAAGATAATCAGAGGGTTAGATCGGGTGGACAGGGAGAGCCTTTTTCCTCAGGATGTTGATGGGTCACATGAGGGGGCATCGCTTTAAATTGAGGGGTGATAGATAGAGGACAGATGTCAGAGGTAATTTCTTTACCCGGAGAATAGTAGGGGCGTGGAATGCCCTGCCTGCAACCGTAGTAGACTTGCCAACTTTAAGGGCATTTAAATGGTCATTGGATAGACATATGGAAGAAAACAAAATTGTTAGATGGGCTTCAGATCAGTTTTGTAGATTGGTGCAACATTGAAGGCCGAAGGGCCCATCCTGCACTGTGATGTTCTATGTTCTAATGTCTCTTAGAGACTCATAGGTCTTATCTATTTTTAACCAACCTATCAAAATTACAATGTTTAATTATTTTGAACTCAACATAAGTCTGACCTGGTTCCTTCTTTATATTTCTGAATCAATGTCTATACACTTCTGGTACCAATTCATAAGCGTTCAAGATAGTCTGTTTGACATCTTCGTAATCTCTTGACCCTTTGTCTGTCAGCGCTGCAAATACCTCACCAGCTCTGCCTACCAGCTTAGTCTGAACCAGCATTACCCACACGTTTTCTGACCACTCCAACTGCCTAGCCAATTTTTCAAATGAAATTAAGATGGCTTTGACATCTTTTTCATCAAAATGTTAACAAGCAGTTAGGAGAAAAGTCACTTAGAGTTGTATATAGTTGTTGTTTAATGTCCACTTTTAGAGGTAATGAGTAAATTGATAATTTTTTCTTTAAATATTGGAATTTGGGAGTTCTCTTTTACTCATATTTTAACAGGTCAGGAGGCAAGGTGAGCTTTTCTGGGTGTTTGGTTTAATTAACAGAAGGGTTCAAATGTGGCAATGTTTTAACAGATTGTTTATATCAGTACCTTCTCTCTTCATCCCCATCCTGTTAACTTGACTTTCCTGACTAATTCACAACTTCTGAATTTCAAATTCTCTGTCTTTGCTCAGCTAAGAACCTTCTCTCTCTTACTTTTCTCTCCCTTTTTCCTCTCTCTCTTTGTTTATCTTCTAACTTCATTTTCCTCAACTTTAATTCAAGTTTTTCTAACTCTGCTGCACTTGTTTGTTTCTCTAATACACCTACGTGTTTGAGTAATTCCCTTACAATTTTGCTCTTTTTTTTGCCCTTGGGTAACCCAATTCTAACCTCTTTGCTAATTATAAAAGTATGGTCTTTTTTCTGTCCTTCTAAACTTGCTTGGCAAATTTGGGAATCATCTTCAAACCCTTGAACATCTTAAGCAATTTTAAGAGCCAGTTCTCTCACTTTTAATTTAACCAACTACAAGTAACCAAAATTAAACAAATGGTCTGTCTCACCTATGTTTTATTTAAAGATCTAGGACATTATTCGGCAAGTGTTTAAATCTGCTGGGATCTTTCGTAGCCCAAATCTGTGCAAAACTGTCCAAATCTCAGACAGGATCTATCTAAACCTGTCCAAATCCACAGGCGAACCCCCAAATGTTACAACACAGCGGTGAACCCTTCTGTTAATTAAACCAAAAACCCAGAAAAGCTCACCTTGCCTCCTGATCTGTTAAAATATGAGTAAAAGAGAACTCCCAAATTCCAATATTTAAAGAAAAAATGATCAATTTACTCATTACCTCTAAAAGTGGACTTTAAACAACAACTATATACAACTCTAATTGACTTTTCTCCTAACTGCTTGTTATCTGTCTCCAATTCTACAATATACTGCTTTAATAACCACCCGTATTTAAATTACATAAACTTAATTTCAAAACCAGAGAGCAGCTGTTGTCTCCGGTGTCCTCCTTGCTCTGGATGTAGATCTCCCTGGGTTGTCTTTGGTCTCGTGGTGCAAAGATGTTTCATATTAAAAAGGTACCTTTGATAGAGAGTGCTTTGCTAGCAGATACTTTGGTGATGGCAGTTGGTTGCTGTTTGGCTAAATTTCAAAATGCCTGCTTCTTTATATGGGAGAAAGTGAAGACTGCAGATGCTGGAGATCAGAGCTGAAAATGTGGTGCTGGAAAAGCGCAGCAGGTCAGGCAGCATCCAAGGAGCAGGAGATTCGATGTTTCGGGCATGAGCCCTTCTTCAGGAATGAGGAATGTGTGTCCAGCAGGCTAAGATAAAAGGTAGGGAGGAGGGACTTGGGGGAGGGGTGTTGGAAATGCGATAGGTGGAAGGAGGTCAAGGTGAGGGTGATAGGCCACGTGTGAAGTGGGGGCGGAGAGGACAGGAAAAAGACTGCAGGTTAGGAAGACGGTGCTGAGTTCGAGGGTTGGGACTGAGACAAGGTGGGGGGAGGGGGAATGAGGAAACTGGAGAAATCTGAGTTTATCCCTTGTGGTTGGAGGGTTCCCAGGCGGAAGATGAGGCGCTCTTCCTCCAGCCATCATGTTGTTATGGTCTGGCGATGGAGGAGTCCAAGGACCTGCATGTCCTTGGTGGAGTGGGAGGGGGAGTTGAAGTGTTGGGCTACGGGGTGGTTGGGTTGGTTGGTCTGGGTGTCCCAGAGGCGTTCTCTGAAACGTTCCGCAAGTAGGCGGCCTGTCTCCCCAATATAGAGGAGGTCACATTGGGTGCAGCGGATGCAGTAAATGATGTGTAGAGGTGCAGGTGAATTTGTGGCGGATATAGAAGTATCCCTTGGGGCCTTGGAGGGAAGTGAGGGGGGAGGTGTGGGCGCAAGTTTTGCATTTTTTGCGGTTGCAGGGGAAGGTGCCGGGAGTGGAGGTTGGGTTGGTGGGGGGTGTGGACCTGACGAGGGAGTCGCGGAGGGAGTGGTCTTTTCGGAACGCTGATAGGGGAGGGGAGGGAAATATATCCCTGGTAGTGGGGTCCGTTTGGAGGTGGCGGAAATGACGATGGATGATCCGATGTATCTGGAGGTTGGTGGGTGGTAGGTGAGGACCAGTGGGATTCTGTCCTGGTGGTGATTGGAGGGGCGGGGTTCAAGGGCAGAGGAGCAGGAGGTGGAGGAGATGCGGTGGAGAGCATCGTCAACCACGTCTGGGGGGATATTGCGGTCTTTGAAGAAGGAGGCCATCTGGATTGTTTGATATTGGAACTGGTCCTCCTGGGAGCAGATGCGGCAGAGATGAAGGAATTGGGAATATGGGATGGCGTTTTTACAGGGGGCAGGGTGGGAGTCGGTCGGTTTATAGTAAATGTCCGTGTTGATTCGGTCGTCCAAGATAGAAATGGAGAGGTCTAGGAAGGGGAGGGAGGAGTCTGAGACGGTCCAGATAAATTTGACGTCAGGGTGGAAGGTGTTGGTAAAGTTAATGAACTGTTCAACCTCCTCGTGGGAATACGAGGCAGCGCCGATACAGTCATCGATGTAGCGGAGGAAAAGGTGGGGGGTGGTGCCAGTGTAGCTGCGGAAGATGGACTGTTCCACATATCCCATATTCCCAATTCCATCGTCTCTGCCGTCCATTACATCTCCAATTTTGGTGTCATCTGCAAACTTACTAACTTTACTTCCTATGCTCACATCCAAGTCATTTATATAAATGACAAAAAGTAGTGGACCCAGCACTGATCCTTGTGGCACTCCACTGGTCGCAGGCCTCCAGTCTGAAAAGCAACCCTCCAACACCACTCTCTGTCTCCTAACTTCAAGCCAGTTCGGTATCCAAATGGCTAGTTCTCCCTGTATTCCGCAAGATCTAACATTGTTAACCAGTCTCCCAGCCTCACTGAAGTCCATATAGATCACGTCCACCACTCTGCCCTCATCAATCCTCTTTGCTACTTCTTCAAAAATCTCAATCAAGTTTGTGAGACATGATTTCCCACACACAAAACCATGTTGACTATCCAGAAAGAGTCTTTGCCTTTCCAAATACATGTCAATCCTGTCTCTCAGGATTCTTTCCAACAACTTACCCACCACCGATGTTGGGCTACAATTCCCGGGCTTTTCCTTACCACCCTTCTTAAACAGTGGCACCACGTTAGCCAATCTCCAGTCTTCCGGCACCTCACCTGTGACTATCAATGTTACAAATATCTCAGCAAGGGGGCCCAGCAATTATTTCCTTATCTGTCCACAGAGTTCTAGGGTACACCTGATCAGGTCTTGTGGATTTATCCATTTTTATGCATTTCAAGACATCCAGCACTTCTTCCTCTGTAATATGGCCATTTTCATGATGTCACCATCTATTTCCCCACATTCTGATCTTTTATATCCTTCTCCACAGTAAACACTGATGCAAAATACTCATTTAGTATCTTCCCCATCTCCTGCAGCTCCACACTTGCTGATCTTTGATGGGTCCTATCCTCTCTCTAGTTACCCTTTCGTCCTTAGTGCATTTGTAAAAACCCTTTGGATTCTCCTTAACCTTATTTGCCAAAGCTTTCTCATTGCACATTAAATTTTAGCTGCAAAAATACAGAACAACCTCAACTATCTGAACGAGACAGGCGGGGAGCATTTTATTCGGATAACTGATTGTTCAGATAGCTGATAATTCTTTTACGGGACCTTGAGATCTTGTTCAGATAATCCAAAAGTTGGATAATTGATGTTTGGATAACCGAGGTTGTTCTGTATAGGTTCCCCCCTACCTCCACCCCAGCTCCCACCCCACCCATGATAAAAGGATAAAAAACACAATTTTTTGGACAGCATAATGCTGAAACGCTAAAGAAATAAGGGTCAAATCATTGGTATTCATCAACTTTTGTAGTTCCTGCTACCAACAGCACTTTGACGTACTTCAGGTTAGACAACATTCTAACTGCAAGTAAGTCAGATAAAGATATGATAAGTCAGTGCCTAGTTGCAGTCTCATCGAATCCTTTGGGGGTGGTTTTCAAAATCAGGATTGGGAACTCAATATCTAGGTAATTTCCAGATCGAGAATGTGGTGCTGCAAAAGCACAACAGGTCAGGGAGCATCCGAGGAGCAGGAGAATCGACATTTTGGGCATAATTTCCAAGTGCCAACCCCGTGCTTTAACAAGGATAGTGACTTCCTGAGCATAATGGTGAAAGATTTTCCAACCACTTCACTAAACCTGGGGCCAAGAGGTTCACAATAACAATTGGACTGTGGGCAGTAAGTTTTTAATTACCTGAACAATGCTGGATATTACCTGCATTATGTAGAAATGTACTGGCAATGGAAATCAGATAGGACAAATTCTAGAAGTATATTACTAACAGGTTTAAAATGCAATGATGTAAATACATAAAGTAATTAATGGTGCTGAGCTACAAGTACATGTGACCATGTGGGAATATAACATTGTGGCAATAAGGGGAATGTGACTCAAAGACAGAGACTTGGCTACTTCATATAAAAGGGTATAAAGTGTTCAGAAAAGATGCAAGGCAGTGAAATTATTAAACAGAAAAGTGGTGACAGTGCTGATCAGAGAAGGTACTTTACTGTGGGAAAGGAAGGTTCTTGGAGGAAAAGACAGGATCATCTTTTCTGATACATTTCGAGGATGTAAGCATCATTGGGAAGGATCCATCCCTAAGTGCTTGTTAAAGTTTAAAAGTGAAATTGAGATGATCATACTACTGGACAATTCTCTGACACACACACACATATATAAACATTGGTATCTGCTCAATCTTATTGATACTTTAATTGATAACAGGCCCTTCAGCCCAACAAGTCCACACTGACCCTCTGAAGAGTAACCCACCCAGACTCATTTCCCGACATTTACCCCTGACTAATGCATCTAAAACTGTGGGCAATTTAGCACGGCCAATTCACCTAAAGTGCACATTTTTTGGATTGTGGGAGGAAACCCATACAGACACAGGGAGAATGTGGGCTGAAAATGTGTTGCTGGAAAAGCGCAGCAGGTCAGGCAGCATCCAAGGAACAGGAGAATCGACATTTCGGGCATCAGCCCTTCTTCAGGAATGAGGAAAGTGTGTCCAGCAGGCTAAGATAAAAGGTAGGGAGGAGGGACTTGGGGGAGGGGCTTTGGGATTGCGATAGGTGGAAGGAGGTCAAGGTGAGGGTGATAGGCCAGAGTGGGGTGGGGCGGAGAGGTCAGTAAGAAGATTGCAGGTTAGGAAGGCGGTGCTGAGTTCGAGGGATTTGACTGAGACAAGGTGGGGGGAGGGGAAATGAGGAAACTGGAGAAATCTGAGTTCATCCCTTGTGGTTGGAGGGTTCCCAGGTGGAAGATGAGGCGCTCTTCCTCCAGCCATCATGTTGCTATGGTCTGGCAATGGAGGAGTCCAAGGATCTGCATGTCCTTGGTGAAGTGGGAGGGAGAGTTAAAGTGTTGAGCCACGGGGTGGTTGGGTTGGTTGGTCCGGGTGTCCCAGAGGTGTTCTCTGAAACGTTCCGCAAGTAGGCGGCCTGTCTCCCCAATATGGGACACCCGGACCAACCAACCCAACCACCCCGTAGCGCAACACTTCAACTCCCCCTCCCACTCCACCAAGGACATACAGGTCCTTGGACTCCTCCATCGGCAGACCATGGCAACACAACGGTTGGAGGAAGAGCGCCTCATCTTCCGCCTGGGAACGCTCCAACCACAAGGGATGAACTCAGATTTCTCCAATTTCCTCATTTCCCCTCCCCCCACCTTGTCTCAGTCAAATCCCTCAAACTCAGCACCGCCTTCCTAACCTGCAATCTTCTTCCTGACCTCTCCGTCCCCACCCCACTCCGGCCTATCACCCTCACCTTGACTTCCCTCCACCTATCGCATTCCCAACACCCCTCCCCCAAGTCCCTCATCCCTACCTTTTATCTTAGCCTGCTGGACACACATTCCTCATTGCTGAAGAAGGGCTGATGCCCGAAACATCTATTCTCCTGTTCCTTGGATGCTGCCTGACCTGCTGCACTTTTCCAGCAACACATTTTCAGCTCTGATCTCCAGCATCTGCAGTCCTCACTTTCTCCTCCACAGAGAGAATGTGCAAACTCCACACAGTCACCTGAGGTTGGAATCAAACCTGGGGTCTCTGGCGCTGAGGCAGCAGTGCTAACCACTGAGCCACCCCAATTTTAATTTGTAAATTAAAAGTCTGTAATGTAAGACTCCAGCAAAATAGCCTCATATTATTGTCTTTAAATTGTTCCAGGAATGTGAGGGGATTGTGATCAGAGTACACTGATGTATCTCTGACACATAGTTCGTCACATAAACATTGAAATGGTGTAAGGCCAGTCCAAAAGCCAATAATTCGGTTTTGATGGTAAGAGTATTTTCTCTGTTGGGTGTTGAGTTTTGTTGAAAAGTAACTAATTGGCCATTCAATTCCATCATCGTTCTTGTAGCAGTACAGCTCCTATATCAGTGGCATTGAATACAACTTTGAAGGGTTTCAACAAATTTGGTGTAGCTAAAACTGGTGCACTGGTTTTAAATTGTCAATGCCTCCTGGCATTGTTCTGTCCACTAAAACTTTGTGTTCTTCTTCAGTAAATCTGTTAACAGTGCCACTATACTGCTGAAGTTTGGAACAAACTTCCGATAGAATCTGTTTAGTCCCAACGGGTGAAGCACCTCTTTCTTTGAGGTCAGTTGTAGAAATTTCTTGATAGCCTTCGTTTCGTTGCTCCTTAGGGTCAACCTTCCATGACCAATCTTAAGTCCCAGGAATTTGAGAATTCTGTTTTTTTTTTAAGTTTATTACCAGTTTTGCTTCTTTTAATCGTTCAAAGAGCTCTCCCAACTGTACCATGTGATCTTTCCAGGAGTTACTAAATCACTACATCATCTAGATAGACTGCACAGTTTGTTACCTTGCCACAACTCTGTCCATGAGTCTTTGGAATGTGGTTTTTCATTTCAGAAGGCATCATTTTGAATTGATATGGCCCATTTGGAGTTACAAATGCAGAAATGTCTTTTGCTCTCTTTGATAGATATCTGCCAGTAACCACTTTGTGATGTAACTGGCTTGCCCAACTTTTTCTACACAGTCCTCCAATCTCAGTATTGGGTATGAGTCCGATTTTGTTACGGT
Organism: Chiloscyllium punctatum; assembly: GCF_047496795.1. Classification (NCBI taxonomy): domain Eukaryota; kingdom Metazoa; phylum Chordata; class Chondrichthyes; order Orectolobiformes; family Hemiscylliidae; genus Chiloscyllium; species Chiloscyllium punctatum. The sequence goes on along the minus strand of NC_092757.1, from coordinate 43,362,472 downwards.
GTTGACCTTCTGATAGTCCACACAAAATAGGTGAGTTCCATCAGGTTTGGGAACCAACATGATCAATGAACTCCACTCGCTCTGACTCGGTTTGATGATATCTTCATTGAGCATCACATCCACTTCCTTCTGGACCTGTGTGACTTTGAAAGGATTAAGCCTGTAGGGGTGTTGTTTTATTGGAACAGCATTCCCTACTTCTCCCTCATGCACAATAGCATTAGTCCTCCCCATCTTATTCCTGCATTTGTCCTCATATTGCTACAACAAGCCTTTCAACTGGGTTCTTTGCTCCTGAGACAGATAGTTACTAACCTATCCCACTCCTCAAGGATGTCCTCATTGTTTAATGTATTTTGAAGCACATCAAACTCCACAACATCTGAATTTGATTTCTCATTCTGCAGGGCATTGCTAACACCTGTTTTTCCAGTTCCCTCTCTCTATTACAGAAGTTTCAATATATTCACACGACATACCTGATACAGTTTTTCCCCATCTGGAATCTTTACCAGATAGTTTACGTGACTCAGCTTTTTCTCAATTTGATAGGGATCACTAAACCTGGCTTTGAAGGGATCTCCTACCACTGGTAACAATACTAATACCTCACTTCCATGGGAAAACGTCTGAATTTCTGAGTTTTTATCTGCCACCTTCTTCATTCTATGCTGAGCCCTCTTCAGGTGCTGTTAGTGAACTCACCTACTCGATTTAATCTCTCCCTCATCTCTGATACATAATCCAAGTGTGAGATCTCTGACTTTGGTCCTGTCAATTTCTCTTTAATTAATTTCGAAGGCCCTCTCCCTACATGTCCAAATATTAACTCAAAGGGAGTAAACTGAGTAGGTTCACTTGGGGCATCTCTAATAGCATCAATATGAATGGGATACCTTTATCCCAATTGTTCGGGTAATCCTGACAGTACGCTCTTAACATGGTCTTCAGGGTCTGTTACCACCTTTCCAAAGCTCGCTGGGATTCAGAATGGTACACATTTGATTTAAAGTGCTGTATACCTAAGCTTTCCATGACTTCCTTAAACAGTCTAGCTGTAAAATTAGATCCTTGGTCTGACTGAATCTCTCAGGATAGCCCATTTTGCGTGAAGAAAGCTACTAACTCCTCTACCACCCTTTTTGCCTTAATACTCTGTAATGGAATTGCCTCTGGAAATCTAGTAGACACATCCATCATGGTTAGCAAGTACCGGTTCCCACTTTTAGTTTTCTGGAGCGGACCTACACAGTCAATCATAACCCGCGTGAAAGGTTCTTCGATAGGATGGGATAGTGAAAGCGGCGATTAGTATGCTTTCCTTTATTGGTTACAGCATTGCATAAAGCAGTTGGGAGGTCATGTTGCAGCTGTAGATGGCATTGGTTAGGCCACTTTTGGAATACTGCATGCAATTCTGGTCTCCTTCCTCTCGGAAGGATGTTGTGAAACATGCAAGGGTTCAGAAAAGATTTATAAGGATGTTGCCAGGGTTGCAGAGTTTGAGCTATAGAAAGAGGCTGATTAGGCTGGGGCTGTTTTCCCTGGAGTGTCGGAGGCTGAGGGGTGACCTTATAGAGATTTATAAAATCATGAGGGGAATGGATAGGGTAAATAGACAAAGTCTTTTCCTTGGGCTGAGGAAGTCCAGAACTAGAGGGCATAGATTTAGAGTGAGAGAGGAAAGATATAAAAGGGACCTAAGGGGCAACTTTTTCACACAGAGGGTGGTACATGTATGGAATGAGTTGCTAAAGGAAGTGGTGGAGGCTGGTACAATTACAACATTTAAAATGGACGGGTATATGAATAGGAAGGGTTTAGAGGGATGTGGGCCAAGTGCTGGCAAATGGGACTAGATTGAGTGAGGATATCTCGTCGGTATGGACAAGTTGGACCAAAGGATCTATTTCTGTGCTGTACATCTCTACAGCTCTATGAATGTGGGAATTGGCAACAAAGGAGCTAATTTTATTACTGCCTGTGGCTTACCTACCATTTGGAATGTATGACATGTTCGGCAAAAGTTAGGATTAGATTTCCTACAGTGTGGAAACAGGGCCTTCGGCCACACCGCCCCTCCAAAGAGTAACCCACCCAGACCTATTTCCCTCTGACTAATGCACCTAACACTATGGACAATTTAGCATGGCCAATTCACTTGGCCTGCAGAAGGAAACCAGAGCAAACCCACACAGACACAGGAAAACTCCGCACAGTCGCCCGAGGCTAGAATCGAACCTGGGTTTCTTGGTGCTGTGAGGCAGCAGCACTAACCACTGAGCCACCATGCTGCCCCAATTCTTGTACATTCTAGGCCGATAGAAATGCTTTTGTACCTTAGCCTGGATCTTCCTTACACCTAGGTGACCTCCTACATGTAAGTCATGTGCTACCTATTACACTTCTTGTCTGTTTGCACTAACCTGCCGCGGTCTCCATTTTCGTCTTAGGATTCTATCTTTAAGTCGCTATATAGTCGTATAGTGGCGAGCATGGCTGCCTTCCAAGCAGTTGATCTGGGTTCGTTTCCCGGCCATCACAGTGTTATGGTTTCTAAACCGACTTTTAAAAGAACACCACCAGGATAAAACCAGAATATGAATGTTTCATTCATTGGTAAAACAGATCTGTCCGATTGCTCCTTGCTTTTCCTGGCGATGGTTTCTGTGAATTGCAGTGTGGAATCAGGCAGCATTGCTCAGCATCTTGGAATCTTTCACCTCTGCTGTTTCCCATTTCTTTCAGGTGGAATGGTGGCTCAACGGTTAACACTGCTACCTCACAGCGTTAGAGACCCAGGTTCAATTCCAGCCTCGGGCAACTGTCTATGTAGAGCGCGCACATTCTCCCCATATCTGTGTGTGTTTCCTCTGGATGCTCCATAGTCCAAAGATGTGCAGATTAGGGGAATTGGCCATGCAAAATCGCCTGTAGTGTTAGGTGCATTAGTTAGAGGGAAATGGGTCTGGGTGGGTTACTCTTCAGAGGGTTGGTGTGGACTTATTGGGCTGAAGGGCCTGCTTCCACACCATAGGGAATCTAAAGTGTTTGTGTGACATTACTGCCATAATAATCAACGCGAATATATTCTGTCTCCTTTTCTGAATATGTATCATACTTACACATCTTGTCCCAGCTTTCTGTTGTAAGTCCCTTAGCTTTTCATGACTAAACTCTTCTGTTTGACCCTCTGGCTTTTCCTGCACCATTATGTCAAACAGGGTGTCCGCTAACTGAACCTTAATTCCTTTGTCTTTCTCTTGAGTTTTTTTCTTCATACTGTGACTTATCATAGTGGGATCATGTCACTACAGATGCTTTAAAAATTCCAGGGTATTTTTCTTTTAACTCCTCAGTTCCGTGGTCTTCCGTTGGCTTCTCCACAACAAGGGGTATCACTCCCACCTTGGATCCTGCCAAATTGTTCCCAACCATCAACTGTATTCCTAGAACTGACACTGTCACTCACTCCCACAGTTACTTCCCCAGTCTTGAGTTGGCACTCCAACCTGATCTTACATTGGGGAACCCATCTAAGAATCCTACTCATTGACTACAGTTCATCCTTCAACACTATTATCCCCTTGAGATTGATTATTAAACTTAGCCATGTGGAGACTGTTTGAGGAACAGTTGTTGCAAGTGATGAATAAATATGTCCCTCTGAGACAGGCAAGAAGTGGTAAGCTAAAGGAACCTTGGATGACGAGAGTGGTGGAGCTTCTCGTCAAAAGGATAAAGGTAACTTACATAAGGTGGAGGAAGCTAGGGTCAAGCTCAGCTCTAGAGGATTACAGGCAGGTGAGGAAGGAGCTCAAAAATGGTCTGAGGAGAGCCAGGAGGGGGCACGAGAAAGGCTTGGCAGAACAGATTAGGGAGAACACAAAGGCATCTTACACTTATGTGAGGAATAAGAGAATGGTCAAAGAAAGAGTAGGGCCGATCAGGGATAGCATAGGGAATTTGTGTGTGGAGTCCAAGGAGGTAGGGGAAGCCCTAAATGAGTTTTTTGCTTCTGTCTTTACGAAAGAAACGAACTTTGTAGTGAATGAAACCTTTGAAGAGCAGGTGTGCATGCTGGAATGAATAGAGATAGAGGAAGCTGATGTGCTGAAAATTTTGTCAAACATTAAGATCGACAAGTCACCAGGCCCGGACCAGATTTGTCCTCGGCTGCTTTGGGAAACGAGAAATACAATTGCTTCGCCACTTGCAAAGATCTTTGCATCCTCACTCTCCACTGGAGTCGTACCTGAGGACTGGAGAGAGGCAAATGTAATTCCTCTCTTCAAGAAAGGAAATAGGGAAATTCCCGGCAATTACAGACCAGTCAGTCTCATGTCTGTCATCTGCAAGGTGTTAGAAAGGATTCTGAGGGATAGGATTTATGACCATCTGGAAGAGCATGGCGTGATTAAATGCAGTCAACACAGCTTTGTGAGGGTCAGGTCATGCCTCACAAACTTTATCGAGTTCTTTGAGGATGTGACTAGAAAAGTTGGTGAGGGTTCGAGCTGTGGATGTGGTGTATATGGATTTCAGCAAGGCATTTGATAAGGTTCCCCATGGTAAGCTCATTCAGAAGGTCAGGAGGAATGGGATTCAGGGGAACATAGCTGTCTGGATACAGAATTGGCTGGCTAACAGAAGACAGCGAGTGGTAGTAGAAGGAAAATATTCTGCCTGGAGGTCTAGGGTGAATGTGTTCCACAGGGCTCTGTCCTTGGGCCTCTACTGTTTGTAATTTTTATTAATGACTTGGATGAGGGGATTGAAGGATGGGTCAGCAGGTTTTCAGATGACACAAAGGTTGGAGGCGTCGTTGACAGTATAGAGGGCTGTTGTAGGCTGCAGCGGGACATTGACAGGATGCAGAGATGGGCTGAGAGGTGGCAGATAGAGTTCAACCTGGATAAATGCGAGGTAATGCATTTTGGAAGGTCGAATTTGAAAGCTGAGTACAGGATTAAGGATAGGATTCTTGGCAGTGTGGAGGAACAGAGGTATCTTGGTGTGCAGGTACATAGATCCCTTACAATGGCCACATAAGTGGACAGGATTGTTAAGAAAGCATATGGTGTTTTGGCTTTCATTAACAGGGGCATTGAGTTTAAGAGGCGTGAGATCTTGTTGCAGCTCTATAAAACTTTGGTTAGACCGCACTTGGAATATTGCATCCAGTTCTGGTCGCCCTATTATAGGAAAAATGTGGATACTTTGGAGAGGGTTCAGAGGAGGTTTACCAGGATGCTGCCTGGACTGGAGGGCTTATCTTATGAAGAGAGGTTGACTGAGCTCAGACTTTTTTTATTGGAGAAAAGGAGGAGGAGAGGGGACCTAATTGAGGTATACAAGATAATGAGAGGCATAGATAGAGTCGCTAGCCAGAGACTATTTCCCAGGGCAGAAATGACTAACATGAGGGGTCATAGTTTTAAGCTGGTTGGAGGAAAGTATAGAGGGGATGTCAGAGGCGGGTTCTTTACACAGAGAGTTGAGAGAGCATGGAATGCGTTGCCAGCAGCAGTTGTGGAGGCAGGGTCATTGGGGATATTTAAGAGACTCCTGGACATGCATATGGTCACAGAAACTTGAGGATGCATACATGAGGATCAGTGGTCGGCACAACATCGTGGGCTGAAGGGCCTGTTCTGTGCTGTACTGTTCTATGTTCTCGGTTCTATCTTGGACTAAGCACCACTCTCTGCAACTGGATCCTCAGCTTCCTGACCCACAGGCCATAATCAGTGAAGATTGGGGACAATATTTCATCCTCACTAACACTCAACACTAGAGCCCCCTAGGAGTGTGTGCTCAGCCCCGTACTGTACTCACTGTATACCCATGACAGCATCACCAAATACCAGACTAATGCCATTTACAAGTTCGCTGATGATGCCACCATAGTTGGTTGAATGTCAGATGGCGACGCAACAGACTACAGATGGGAGGGGGAAGACCTGGAAAAGTGGTGCACTGAGAACAACCTAGCTCTCAATGCCAGCAAAACCAAAGAACTTATTATTGACTTTTGGCGGGATGTTACTCATGCCCCCCTACGTATTAACAGCACAGAGGTGGAACGAGTGGAGAGTGTCAAGCGCCTGGGAGTGGGCATCCACAACAAGCTTTCTTGGACTCTTCATGTGGACACACTGGTTACAAAATCCCCACAACGTCTCTTCTTCCTCAGGCAGCTGAGGAAATTTGGCACCTTTTATAGATGTGCCATCGAGAGTATTCTGTCTGGAATTATCATTACCTGGTATGGCAACTGTACCATTCAAGATCAGAGACAGTTACAGAGAGTGGTGAACTCGGCCTGGACAATCACAAAGACCAACCTCCCATCTATAGAATCCATCTACCAGGCCCGCTGTCAAGGAAAGGCCGCCAGCATTCTCAAAGATCCATCCCATCCTGGTAATGCTTTTCTATAACCTGCACCATTGGCAGAAGGTACAGAACCCTGATCACACGCACGAGCCCGTTTCAAAACAGTTTCTACCCTATTGCTAGAATACTGAATGGACTCACAAACTCTTAGCATTTGCCTGTACCTGTGTTTTTGTTTTTGCGGCTGTTTACATATTATTTACTATCCATGCTACTTAACTATGTAATCTGCAGGTATTGCTCGCAAAACAAAGCCTTTCACTGTGCCTTGACACACGTTACAATAAATTTAATTCAATCCCAGAAATTATCACTCTTTTGGGTGCAAGGCCAGAAAGAGAGCAAACACATTAATCTCTTACTATTAGATACTGATTAGATCCTGTATCTCTCAAAATTATAATGTCTTTCCCTTCTCCCCCAATTCTTTCTGAGTAAACTGTATCCACAGAGGCAAAGTCTTTACAGTGAACATGCACTAACTCCATACCCTGCCCTGGCCTAGGCTGTGCACTCTCCTGCAGCTCCTCGACATGTCCCACTTTACCACAGTGGAAACACCTGAGGCCTTTTGCCTCCTTTTCACCCTCTTGGGCTTCTTTTTTAACCTGTGGTAAACTATTACCAATGTGCTCTACGTTTTGTTTTGTAGTGTAGGATCTCTCCTCCCGATTTCTATTCCTCACAGGATGAAATTCCTGTCGGAAGCTAAATTTCATTTTATGCACCAATGTATATTCATCTGTCATCTCTGTTGCTCTTGAACTTTGTTCATCCATATGAATTCTTATCATCTCTGGAAGTGACTTTTTAAACTCCTCCAGCAGAATAATCTCCCTTAGAGCCTCATAGGTCTTATCTATTTTTAAGGCCTGCACCCATCTATCAAAATTACTGTTTAATTCTTTCCAACTCAACATAAGTCTGACCTGGCTCCTCCTTTATGTTTCTGAACCGCTGTCAATATGCTTCTGGTACCAATTCATAAACACTCATAATAGCCAGTTTGACATCTTCATAACCTCTTGACTCCTCATCTGACAGCACTGCAAATACCTCACTAGCTCGCCTACGAGCTTAGTCTGAACTAACATTATCCAGTTCTCTGACCACTCCATCTGCCTAGGCAGTTTTTCAAATGAAATAAAGGCGGCTTTGACATCTTTCTCATCAAAATGTGGCAGTTTTAACATATTTGTATATATCACTACCTTCTCTCATCATCCCCATCCTGTTAACTCGACTTTCCTGACAAATTCGCAACTTCTGAAGTTCAAATTCTCTCTTGCGCTGCTCAGCTAAGGATCTTTTCTCTCTTTCCCTTTCTTTATCTTCTAGCTCCATTTTCCTCAATTGTAATTTAGGTTTTTCTAACTCTACTGCACTTGTCTGTTTCTCTGAAACACCTAAGTGCTTGATTAACTCCCTTACAATTTCAGCTTTATTTTTGTCCCTGGTAAGACCCAGTTCTAACCTCTTTGCTAATTCTAAAGGTATGGCCTTTTTCTATTTTTCTAAACGTCCTTAGCAAATTTGGGAATCATCTTCAAACCCCAGATACTCTTTAGCAATTTTAAGAGCCATTTCTCTCATGTTTAATTTAACTAACCATGTGGGCGGCACGGTGGCACAGTGATTAGCACTGCTGCCTCACAGCGCCAGAGACCCGGGTTCAATTCCCGCCTCAGGCGACTGACTGTGTGGAGTTTGCACATTCTCTCCGTGTCTGCGTGGGTTTCCTCCGGGTGCTCCGGTTTCCTCCCACAGTCCAAAGATGTGCAGGTCAGGTGAATTGGCCATGCTAAATTGCCCATAGTGTTAGGTAAGGGGTAGATATAGGGGTATGGGTGGGTTGCGCTTCGGCGGGGCGGTATGGACTTGTTGGGCTGAAGGGCCTGTTTCCACACTGTAAGTAATCTAATCTAATATTTCATATGAAAAAAGGACCTTTGATAGAGACTGTTTTGCTGGCAGTTATTCTGTCAATGGCAGGTGGTCTCAATGTCACACTTTCAAAATGTCTGCTTCTTCTGTATTTTGGTTTTTGCTGCTGTTTACCTATTATTTACTTATCTATGCTACTTAACTATGTGATCTGCCTGCATTGCTCACAAGACAAAGCTTTCAACTGGGCCTTGGTACACATGACAATAAATTAAATTCAATTCAAACATCAGATCATCTCTTGGTTGGAGATTGGCAAAAAAAACAATAAAGTCAACTCAATTGGGTTTTGGTATCCTGGGGTATAATTTAAGCTAATCGGTTAGATTCGAATTGTTGTGAAAACAACTCAGGTATTTATTTCACAGCCAAATATTACATATTTTCAATTTTCCAGTATACTCTGAGACTGCTAGCTATTCATATGACAGACATCTCAGCACAAAACAGCATTCTCTCTCTCTTAAAGGTACAGTATACGCCTTCAACTTCAGAAAATATATATGCTGAACATGGGATGGGTTGGAAGGGGGAGTAAACAATAGGTGCAGATGGAGCTGAGAGAGAGAGAAAAAAAAAACAGCAGTTGGGTAGAGAAAGAAATGAGGAACAGTGAGCTGGGGAGAAAGAGAAGCTGCTAGCTAATAGTGAGTGTAAATGGGTTGGCTGTGATGAAAGCAGCCCATGTGCTGACAAGGCCTGATGTGTGGGGGTCAGGGTGAGGACATGGAAGGTGCTCAGGTCCGAAATTATTGAAGTTGATATTATGTCCTGAAGGCTGCAGGGAACATGGTGGTGTGTTGAAGTAGCAGGAAGGTCAGGGTCATTTTTATGGATAGAATGTATGTATTCCACAAGCCACAGGGTTGGTTCATCGGCCCCAACTATTTACAATCTGTAGGAATAACTTGGATGCAGGAAAAGAAAGTACTATAGCTAAATTTGTAAATGATACTAAAATAGGTGGGACAGTAAATTGCAAATAGGAAATAAAACATGAAAAGATGAATATGGATAGATTAGGTGAATGTGCCAAAATCTGGCAGGTGTAGATAGGTGAGAGGTTAGTCATTTTGGTAAGAAGAATGGAAAGGAAATTTAATATCTAATAGGAAATAAATTTCTGAGTGCTTTGGTGCAAAGGGATCTGGGCATCTTTGTGTATGAATCACAGAAAACTAATCAGCTAATAAAGTCAAATAAAATGTTGGCATTATTGCTAAAGGAATAGGGCAGTGTTGCTGCAACTGTACAAGACATCACCGAGACTGTAATTGGAGCATCATGTACGGTTTTGGTCTCTGAGGAAGGATGTAGTTGCAAAGAAGGGAGTTTAGAGGAGGTTCACGAGATTGATTCCAAAGGTGAGATAATTTTTTTAAATTCACAAAATCCTGAGTGTGGAAACAGGCCATTCAGCCCAACAAGTCCATACAGACCCTCCAAGAGCATCCCATCCAGACCCATCTCCTTAACTTTTTTCTGTAACCCAGCATTTCCCATTGCTAATGCACTTAACCTATACATCCCTGAAAACTATGGGCAATTTAACCCACCGACTCCCACAACTACCTGGATTACACCTCTTCCCATCCTACCTCCTGCAAAAATGCCATCCCGTATTCCCAATTCCTCCACCTCCGCCGTATTTGCTCCCAGGAGGACCAGTTCCACCACAGAACACACCAGATGGCCTCCTTCTTTAAAGACCGTAATTTCCCTTCCCACGTGGTTAAAGATGCCCTCCAACGCATCTCATCCAAGTCCCGCACCTCCACCCTCAAACCCCACCCCTCCAACAGCAACAAGGACAGAATCCCCTGGTGCTCACCTTCCACCCTACCAACCTTCACATAAACCAAATCATCCACCGACATTTCCGCCACCACCAAACAGACCCCACCACCAGGGATATATTTCCCTCTCCACCCCTTTCTGCCTTCTGCAAAGACCGTTCCCTCCATGACTATCTGGTCAGGTCTACGCCCCCCCCCCAAACAAGCCACTCTCCTGTCCTGGCATCTTCCCCTGCCACTGCAGGAATTGCAAAACCTGTGCTCACACCTCCCACCTCATCTCCATCCCAGGCCCCAAAGGAGCCTTCCACATCCATCAAAGTTTCACCTGCACTTCCACACACGTCATTTACTGTATGTTGCTCCCAATGCAGTCTCCTCTACATTGGGGAGACTGGATGCTTTCTCGCAGAGTGCTTTAGGGAACATCTCTGGGACACCTGCACCAATCAACCCCACCGCTCCGTGGCCAAACATTTCAACTCCCCCTCCCACTCTGCCGAAGACATGCAGGTCCTGGGCCTCCTCTATCGCTACTCCCTCACCACCTCATCTTCTACCTCAGAACACTTCAACGACAGGGCTTCACCAGTTTCCTCATTTCCCCTCACTCCCCACCTTACCCAGTTCCAACCTGCCAGCTCAGCACCATTCTCATGACCTGTTCTACCTGCCAACCTTTCTTACCACCTATCCGCTTCACCCTCCTCTCTGACCTATCACCTTCAGCCCCACTTCCATCCACCTATTGTACACTTAGCTACCTTCTCCCCAGCCCCACCCCCCTCCCATTTATCTCTCCATCCCACAGGCACCCTGCCTCATTCCTGATGAAGGGTTTTTGCCCGAAATGTTGATTTTCCTGCTCCTCGGATGCTGCCTGACCTGCTGTGCTTTTTCAGCACCACTCTAATCTTCACTCAGATCTCCAGTATCTGCAGTCCTCACTTTCGCATCACAATTTACCATGGCCAATCCACCTAACCTGCACATCTTTTGATTGTGTGAGGAAAACAAAGCATCTGGCAGAATCCCACACAGACATGGGGAGAGGTTATGGAGAGAGGGCAGGAAAGTGGAGTCAAGGCTGAGATGGGATCAGCCATGATCGTATTCAAATAGTGGAACAGGCTTGAGGGGCTGAATTGCCTATTCCTGCTGCTAGTTCTTAAGTTCTTAGGAATACAAGTTGCTTGTTCGGCCATTTCACAGGACAGTTACGTATCAACCACATCACTGTAGTGTGGAATCATGCGAGATCAGATCAGATAAAGATGGTAGATTTCCTTTCCCAAGGAGATTAATGAGCCAGTTGGAGTTTTACGACAATCGATAATTTCATGATCACCTTTATCTTTCATTAAGTAAATTTAAACTCCATCAGCTGCCCATATCTCCAGATCACTTGCTCTATGGAGAGGCTGAACAGGCTGGGGCTGTTTTTCCTACAGCGTCGGAGGCTGAGGGATGACCTTATAGAGGTTTATAAAATCATAAGAAGCATGGCTTGGGTAAATAGACAAGGACTTTTCCCTGGGGTGGGGGAGTCCAGAACTTGAGGGCATAGGTTTAGGGTGAGAGGGAAGAGAGTTCAAAGGGACCTAAGGGGCAAATATTTCACACAGAGGGTGGTGTGTGTATGGAATGAGGAAGAGGTAGAAACTAGTACAATGACAACATTTAAAAGGCATCTGTGTGGGGATATGAATGGGAAGGATTTAGAGGGATATGTGCTGAGTGCTGGCAAATAGGACTAGATTAGGTTAGGATATCTAGTTGGCAGGGACGAGTTGTGCCGAAGGGTCTGTTTCCATGCTGTATTTGGCTCTATTTGGATTACATACCACATTGTCCATGGGGACTCCTTGTCTAAAATCAGAGGGGTTGTGGGGTGATGAAATGACAGCATGGTTAACAGCATTTCAGACTTTTCCATCAGTGTTATGTTCAAATTATTTTCAACGTCCCATTTGTTTTTGTAGCTTTAAAAAGGTTAATTCAGAAATCATTGCGAAGCCACGTTGTGACAACAGTTGAAAATGAACAAGGCAATATTGAACTACAGATGTCAAATGATTTATTCAAGGCTGGAAGTGTTCACTTTGTTACCCAGAACAGCATTAGGTAGCAGTAAGCAAGCACACGTACTTGGATTTTGAGAGTGGTTAGTGATGGAGTTGCACATTTATAACATAATAGCTCACAATATACCCACACTGCTTCTTCACTGGAACAGAACTTGTAACAGAAACGCACAATCTGCTGACTGCATACTCCCAGCAAATTGTAGGCTGACACTTTTTACTAGAATTTTGCTGACCAGTTTTTCCATTCATTTGACCCTTAGCAGCCTGTGGCAGAGAACAATCACACTTCCTTCAGATCTATCAGTACGCTTGCACAGATATCTTTATTTAACACTAAAGATGATACTTGTGACTATTGAGTTAATATGAATGATGTGATGTAAAAGCTGGAAATGAGAAGGCTGCAGTGTCAGATTTGTTGACATGAAAACACAGAGCTTTCACTAAGCTGAAGTAGCTCCCCCACTGCCCTTAAATGAACCATCAAGTAATTCACCTCTAGTAGGGTTATTACACACACAACCTTTCAGTTACACCAAAATTGTTATTAATTAAATCAACGTTATTCAAAATCATTTTTAATATAATTGCTGCAATCTTGAAGTTAGGGAAGTTATAGTCTATTTCAATAATAGACTAAAGGCATTTAGAATTTTGAAGAGGCAGGTTTGCAAGTGCAAGATCTGCTTCTACAGAATCACTGTAGAAAGCGAGCAGAGAAGCTCAGTACTTCCCTTTGTCTTGATAATTCATGCACTCTCATGTGTACAATACACTCAGCAATACAGTCTTAGCATATGATCAACTGATACAGGGCTATTTGCAATGAAACAACTATGAAGCAAAGCAAAAAGATTGCAAATCAAATCATGTTTAGTCGATGAGCTGTTTTTTACTGCTCGTGGAGGAAAGTAAAAACCAAATTTCTTGTGTAAAGATGCATCAAAGGAATGCAGCCCCAAACTCTCCTGGCTTGCTGAAATAAAATACTGAACTACACTGGTGTGGTAAGGCATCTAAGCAAGACTTTATCCAAGGACAGAACTGCTAGAGTCCAGTCATTCAGCACTACCCTCAGGTCACCCAGAACTTCTGCTTCACTGCCACATATCCCTTGCATCAGCGTTCTCATGGAACTTGTGCAGATGGTCAGAATACCTACAGAAAGGAAAAGGACAAATCACTGGCACTGAGAATATTCACAACACCACACAGAATGTTCAGCATTGACTGAAGCTGCAAAGGGCAAATATGTAGCAACTTATTAACATCACTTTTAGATACTGACCAACGATGAATACATCAACATTTGTATAAAATATAAATAAATACGTAAAAATGTAAATGTACATTGATCATGTCAATAATAATATGCAAACCCACTAATATATTTGGGTGAGAATAGCCAATGTTGTTAACAGTGCCCAGAAGAAACAACTGAATCTTTCTCTCTCGCTCTCTCTCTCTCTCACACACACACTCAAAATAAATCCCACTGTTGAACTGTATGAGAAGGAAGACTTCCATTTTCACAGCATCTTTCAAAACCCCTCAGGATATCTCAATATGCTTTGCAACCAATTAAATACATTAAGAGGTCACTATCTCGATGTTAGGTAATATGGTTGGTGATTTGTGCACAACAAGCTCCAACAAACAGCACTGATATCATGCTCAGATAGTCTATCTTCTAAGTGGTGCTGACTGAAGGAGGCCACCTGGCATCTTTAATGAAAAAGTGCAGATTCCTCAACGTTGCCACCCAAGTGGATAGGGTTATTAAGCAGGCGTATGGTGCGTCGACTTTCATAAGCAGGGGGATTGAGTTTAATAGCCGCAAGGTTATCCTGCAGCTCTACAAAGCCCTGGTTAGACCACACTTGGAATACTGTGTTCTGGTTGCCTCATTATAGGAAGGATGTGGAAGCCTTATAGAGGGTGCAGAGGATATTTACCAGGATGCTGCCTGGACTGGAGGGGCTTGTCTTATGAAGAAAGGGTGAGTGAGCTAGGGCTTTTCTCATTGGAGTGAAGAAGGATGAGGGGGGGACTTGATAGAGGTGTACAAGACGATGAGTGGTATAGATAGAATGAATAGCCAGAGACATTTTCCCAGGGGGAAGATGGCTATCACGAGGGGGCATAAGTTTAAAGTGACTGGAGGAAGGTTTAGGGGAGATGTCAGAGGTAGGTTCTTTAGAGAGAGTGTGGTGGCTGCATGGAATGAACTGCCAGCAGTGGTAGTCAAGTCAGATACACTACGGACATTTAAACAACTCTTGGATAGGCACATGGATGACAGTACAATGAAGGGTTAGTTTGATCTGAGAATAAAAGGTCAGCTCAACATTGAGGGCTGAAGGGCCTATACCCTTCTGTACTGTTCTGTTTTCAGATGGGAATAACAGTGAGGCTTAAGAAAGGCAGGAACCAGTGCTCTGCAGGAGGAGGTTCTTGAGTGATGTGAAGCAATGGAGAGGACCAGATCCTCAGGCTGCACAGGGATGAAGGGTCAGCCAGAAAAGACCAAGATTCATCCTGTTTGACTTCTACCATTCTCATAACATGGAAATGGAATTGTTGAGAATTAGCAATCAATTTCTACCAATTAGTTTGCAACAGTGAGAAGGAAAACTCCAGCATTGGTCAGTTTGGGAAGGTGGATGTCTGGGATTTGCAATGCTTTTGTCAGTGTCTCCTAAATTTAATTCATTGCATGATCTGCCCTCTATGTGCATGCTGCAATGGGTGCTGTATTTGAGGGAATTTGAGTCAAAAAGTGTGGTGTGGAAAAAGAACAACAGGTCAAGCATCATCCAAGGTGCAGGAGAGTCAATGTCAGACATAAGCCCTTCATTAGGAATGTTTGGCTCAGAACATCAGGCTTTAGCTCCCCAAATTGGATGGGTTACCTCATGCTGCAGATGGAGAAGGAAAGAAGTGACTGGATGTCATTGGGGAAAGGGACATTTATTGTGTTTGAACTCGAGCAAAGTGAGAAACTACTGAAATGTAGATAAAACAACCTTCATGTGGAATTGGTAATCTTATGAATGATAGGAGAGGTCCCTTACTTGTTGTCATTATAGATGTTCTTTAAGGATCAGGCAGCACATAAATTCAGCTATTATAAAGACTGGACTATTTCAGAGACATTTATGATGATTGAATTTATTGGGAAGAGGTCAAAATCAGAGATAAAGATTTTAAAAGATCAGACATTAATTTAGAAGCAAAATACACATGAACAAAATGCTTCAATATAGTCAATAATCACAGGAGGCTTCATCGGCAAGGAAAGGATCATACACGTATGTAACTTCAATAGTCATGACGCACAGACTGACACAAATTATACTATCAGAGCAATACTAGTACTGAATATTGATCTGAAAAGGTATTTTCAGATTGATATCAAAGTAATTCAATGAAACCAGACTCCAAAGCAATTGGACTGTAATTGCCCTCAGCTTACGAGTCAGAAGAGGGAATGCACATGATAAATGGAGCACAGGAAAAGATCCAGGAGTTATAGAGATTGCATGACAGAAAGCTGAGACACTGCTCAGATTATTTTCTGGAAGGGCTGCACGCAGTTGTAGTCACCTAATTAAATCAAAAATCAAACTCAGGATGTGGATGTCAATGGCCAGTTCTTGTCCATATCAAGGTGTACCTGAGAAGCTAGTGGTGAATATGCCTTTGAATCCCTGGGTGGTGTAGTGAAGGTCACATAATGTTACCAGGTGAGGTTTCTTGGATTTCGATCCAGGATTGTGGGTCTACTTCATAGGATCATACAGTACAGAACATGCTCTTTGGCCAACAAGTCTGTATTTAGCCTTCAGGGTGAGCAGAAAAGGTTTCATTCAAAATAGCTGGCAATTGCACCACGGGGTTTTGATTTGGAGGCGCTGGTGTTGGACTGGGGTGTACAAAATTAGAATTCACATAACACCAGGTTATAGTCCAACAGGTTTATTTGGAAGTACAAGCTTTTGGAGCACTGTCCTTCATCATATTAATCGGAAATTATCTTTTCAGATCAATATTCAGTACAAGTATTGCTCTGATAGTATCATTTGTGTCAGTCTGTGCGTCATGACTATTGAAGTTACATACGTGTATGATCCTTTCCTTGCTGATGAAGCTCCTATGATTATTGATTATATTGAAACATTTTATTCATGTGTATTTTGCTTCTAAATTAATCTTTGACCTTTTAGTTACACAAAATCCCGTCAACTCAGCACTGTCCTCTCGAACTGTCCTACCTGCCGATCTTCCTTCCCACCTACCCGCACCACTCTCCCCTCCGACTACCACTATCACCTCCCTCCTGCATTAATCAACTGCCTTCCCATCTACCACCTCCCTCGCCCTACCCTTCCACTTATCTCTCAGTCACGTTCCCCCCACCCACATTCCTGATGAAGGGCTTATGCCTGAGATGTCAATTCTCCTGCTCCTCGAATGCTACCTGTCCTCCTGTGCTTTTCCAGCACCATTTATCGACTCTGATCTCCAGCAGCTGCAGACCTCACTTTCTGCTCCTTTCAAATAAACCTGTTGGACTATAACCTGGTGTGATGTGATTTTTAACCACGAGGTTAGGTTGAGGAAGTTGGGGCTCTTTCTACAAATTTTGAGGTTTCCAACTGACATTCTGAAGATAACCCGGGAAAATTATTTCCTAAATGCATACCTTTAAATCCTGAATAATTACTGAGCATCAGCAGTAAGTGAGGGAGTTGGAAGGTAATTTTCCCCAAAGGACAAGAGAATTGAGGAATTATTAAAACAGGCAAGTGGAGACTAAAACTGAGGTGAAAGGAAATTCAGGTATATTTCAATAGAGACTGGGGTTTGGGGGATATGGAGAGAAGGCAGGGAAGTCATGTTGATCTATGGAAAAAAGGCTGCTGTTCTGAGCTCAGTAATATTTCCTGTTCTTTAAATTTCTTAGGTTCTTTCAGTAGATTTTAGAGTGACCTAGTTGGTTCTTTTTTGTTATTTCTTTCAACTGCT
This sequence comes from Chiloscyllium punctatum, assembly GCF_047496795.1. Classification (NCBI taxonomy): domain Eukaryota; kingdom Metazoa; phylum Chordata; class Chondrichthyes; order Orectolobiformes; family Hemiscylliidae; genus Chiloscyllium; species Chiloscyllium punctatum. Next base: position 43,345,218 of record NC_092757.1, on the reverse strand, counting down.
GTCTCTTAAAACAACTTATCCTTGAAATAAAAACTGCTGTTTATTGAAAGTATTCCCATATTTTCATGATACCATTCTGCAGAAACAACCTGCAGAGGAAATTCAAGTAAAAAAAAACATTTAGGAAGAGTTTGAAGCTGAACTGAAATACCCAACGGTGAAGAATGGAGAAATAAAGTGAAATAAGCTCACTAATGAAGGTTCTGGGTGTAACACTGATATGAATAAAGCAGACATTCCAAAGTGTTAGAATACTTACTTCTTTGCACAATAGGCAACACAATCTCTGCCCACACTTTCACTCCAAGCCACCTTATACAGCACCTGGAAAATACAGATAATAGGTAAAGCATGACCTTTAACGCACATACAAACAATCGGCAAATTCCAAGGTGAGATACTAAATTTGCTGACTTTAATTAGATTCTGAAATATGTTTAATCAGCACAATCTGTATCGAGAGGATCCATACTGTGGAGCTGTAGCATATGACGGATACAAGAGAGATATCTGAACAAATCACTAACACACAGGCAGTGAGAGCTGGTTTGGAACAAGAACATTAATCATAACTGGCCACTGGGATTTTGCGTGTTAAATGTTAGACGGCAGCTTGGGGGAGTTTGCTTCACCTTTAGCAACCTTTCTGTACCATGGGTCTATGACATCAGGATATTGATCGTGCAGGATTTTATTGTTTGCGCATGGGAGATGGGACATTGCTGGCTAGGCCAACACTTATTGCTCATCATGAATTGCTGCTTGAAATAAGTGCCTCGATTGGTGCATTTCAGAGGGCAACTAGAGTCAACTACACTGGCAGTGTGTCACATGGCAGTCAGATAGGGACACTGGCAGTGTGTCACATAGCAGTCAGATAGGGACACTGGCAGTGTGTCACATAGCAGTCAGATAGGGACACTGGCAGTGTGTCACATAGCAGTCAGATAGGGACACTGGTAGTGTGTCACACAGCAGTCAGATAGGGACACAGGCAGTGTGTCACACAGCAGTCAGATAGGGACACAGGCAGTGTGTCCCATAGCAGTCAGATAGGGACACAGGCAGTGTGTCCCATAGCAGTCAGATAGGGACACGGGCAGTGTGTCCCACAGCAGCCAGTCAGAGACACTGGCAGTGTGTCCCATAGCAGTCAGTCAGAGACACTGGCAGTGTGTCCCATAGCAGTCAGATAGGGACACTGGCAGTGTGTCCCATAGCAGTCAGATAGGGACACTGGCAGTGTGTCACACAGCAGTCAGATAGGGACACTGGCAGTGTGTCCAATAGCAGTCAGATAGGGACACCGGCAGTGTGTCACACAGCAGTCAGATAGGGACTGCTATCTGACTGCTGTGTGACACACTGCCAGTGTCCCTATCTGACTGCTGTGTGACACACTGCCAGTGTCCCTATCTGACTGCTATGGGACACACTGCCAGTGTCTCTGACTGACTGCTATGGGACACACTGCCAGTGTCCCTATCTGACTGCTGTGTGACGCACTGCCAGTGTCCCTATCTGACTGCTATGGGACACACTGCCAGTGTCCCTATCTGACTGCTATGGGACACACTGCCAGTGTCCCTATCTGACTGCTATGTGACACACTGCCAGTGTCTCTGACTGGCTGCTGTGTGACACACTGCCAGTGTGTCACACAGCAGTCAGATAGGGACACTGGCAGTGTGTCCCATAGCAGTCAGTCAGAGACACTGGCAGTGTGTCCCATAGCAGTCAGTCAGAGACACTGGCAGTGTGTCCCATAGCAGTCAGATAGGGACACTGGCAGTGTGTCCCATAGCAGTCAGTCAGAGACACTGGCAGTGTGTCACACAGCAGTCAGATAGGGACACTGGCAGTGTGTCCCATAGCAGTCAGTCAGAGACACTGGCAGTGTGTCCCATAGCAGTCAGATAGGGACACTGGCAGTGTGTCCCATAGCAGTCAGATAGGGACACTGGCAGTGTGTCCCATAGCAGTCAGATAGGGACACTGGCAGTGTGTCCCATAGCAGTCAGATAGGGACACTGGCAGTGTGTCCCATAGCAGTCAGATAGGGACACTGGCAGTGTGTCCCATAGCAGTCAGTCAGAGACACTGGCAGTGTGTCCCATAGCAGCCAGTCAGAGACACTGGCAGTGTGTCCCACAGCAGTCAGATAGGGACACTGGCAGTGTGTCACACAGCAGTCAGATAGGGACACTGGCAGTGTGTCACATAGCAGTCAGAGAGGGACACTGGCAGTGTGTCCCATAGCAGTCAGATAGGGACACTGGCAGTGAGTCACACAGCAGTCAGATGGGGACACTGGCAGTGTGTCCCATAGCAGTCAGATAGGGACAGTGGCAGAGTGTCCCATAGCAGTCAGTCAGAGACACTGGCAGTGTGTCCCATAGCAGTCAGATAGGGACACTGGCAGTGTGTCCCATAGCAGTCAGATAGGGACACTGGCAGTGTGTCCCGTAGCAGTCAGTCAGAGACACTGGCAGTGTGTCACACAGCAGTCAGATAGGGACAGTGGCAGTGTGTCACACAGCAGTCAGATAGGGACACTGGCAGTGTGTCCCATAGCAGTCCGATAGGGACACTGGCAGTGTGTCTTACAGCAGTCAGATAGGGACACTGGCAGTGTGTCACACGGCAGTCAGATAGGGACACTGTCAGTGTGTCACCAAGCAGTCAGATAGGGACACTGGCAGTGTGTCACACAGCAGTCAGATAGGGACACTGGCAGTGTGTCACACAGCAGTCAGATAGGGACACTGGCAGTGTGTCACATAGCAGTCAGATAGGGACACTGGCAGTGTGTCCCATAGCAGTCAGATAGGGACACTGGCAGTGTGTCACACAGCAGTCAGATAGGGACACTGGCAGTGTGTCACATAGCAGTCAGATTGGGACACTGGCAGTGTGTCCCATAGCAGTCAGCCAGGAACACTGGCAGTGTGTCACACGGCAGTCAGATAGGGACACTGGCAGTGTGTCCCATAGCAGTCAGATAGGGACACTGGCAGTGTGTCACACAGCAGTCAGATAGGGACACTGGCAGTGTGTCACATGGCAGTCAGATAGGGACACAGGCAATGTGTCCCACAGCAGTCAGATAGGGACACTGGCAGTGTGTCCCATAGCAGTCAGATAGGGACACTGGCAGTGTGTCCCATAGCAGTCAGCCAGGGACACTGGCAGTGTGTCACACAGCAGTCAGATAGGGACACTGGCAGTGTGTCCCATAGCAGTCAGCCAGGGACACTGGCAGTGTGTCACACAGCAGTGAGATAGGGACACTGGCAGTGTGCCCCATAGCAGTGAGATAGGGACACTGGCAGTGTGTCCCATAGCAGTCAGATAGGGACACTGGCAGTGTGTCCCACAGCAGTCAGATAGGGACACTGGCAGTGTGTCCCATCGCAGTCAGATAGGGACACTGGCAGTGTGTCACACAGCAGTCAGATAGGGACACTGGCAGTGTGTCACATAGCAGTCAGATAGGGACACTGGCAGTGTGTCACACAGCAGTCAGATAGGGATGCTGGCAGTGTGTCCCATCGCAGTCAGATAGGGACACTGGCAGTGAGTCCCATAGCAGTCAGATAGGGACACTGGCAGTGTGTCCCATAGCAGTCAGATAGGGACACTGGCAGTGTGTCACACGGCAGTCAGATAGGGACACTGGCAGTGTGTCCCATAGCAGTCAGATAGGGACACTGGCAGTGTGTCCCATAGCAGTCAGATAGGGGCACTGGTAGTGTGTCACACGGCAGTATGGATTGAGAAACTGTTAGAGTAAATGATGTGGTCATTAACTAGATACACTGATTTAACAGATCTGTGGAGTGTGCAAATCTTGAATACAAAAGGAACAAACACACACAATAGTCAGGATACCTGCTCTCAACTATGAACTTAGTGGGACTGAGTTAATACACTATGTCATCAATGAAAGCTTGGAAGTTTAAATAAAGTCATTACCCTATAAATTACTATTGAATAGGCCGGTGCACAAGAGCAGCAGCTGAATCTGGAATTACTATGGAGGTACGAGACTACAAATGATTGTAGTTTTATTGCCCCACTCTGTATTCAATTGCAGTTAACTTAGCACCACAATATTCTGTTTTACAGCAGCTTGAAACAGTGTGTTATGTTCTGTCACTCTGGTTTCTAATGAGTTCTGCTCTGTCATACCAGCAGCAACTATGCTCTAACTCTCTGCCCTATTGCATTGGTACATCTGATTGATTGTAGCACCAGTACAGACACCAGCACTGAAGCTTAATAAAACCACTTACAAGAAAGACCAGGCAGTGCAGCAGCACTGTGTAGAAAAAAGCAATAGTGCGAGCCAACTTGTTAGAAAGGATGACACGGCCCTGAAATTAAAAGAAAAGGCTTTATAGAGCTTTCAAAATAAAGAGTTCCAATCATTTTAACAGCTGAAAGTGAACTGCACTCACCATACTCAGAGTAGCTTTATCCCAGGGGCTGAGACTCAGATATCGGCGCTGACGCTCCTAGATACAGTACCAGAAAAGCGTATAAGAGACCAGACAGTCACCAAACACTTCTATCTTTTATTAAGGAGTCATTTTCGGTTGGGATTGAACCATTAAAAATCAAGTGACATATTTCTAATGCACACTTTTTAGGTAATTTGTAAAGGGAGGTAATATGAACTTTGAAGATTTACACACACTTTTCTTGAAACATGACCAGGGTCATTTCACAGCAATGAATTTTGAGCACCTGCAATATCGTTTGAGAAAAAAATACTTCAACAGTATCCAACTCGCTCAGGGTTACAACAGATGTAGCTAGCACCAGCTTCAATCCAATTCAGTTTCATTACCTGCTCCACTATGAACAGGCATCCTTTTATAAAACACTGACTTGGCCTCAGGCATTGTGACATCTTTAGGAGTATAAGACAGGGTGAAGAGGAGACTTACTGATCTGTACCTGGGATGAGGGATTTCAGTTGTGGGGTGAACTTGGAGAAGCTAGTGTTAAGGGGAGATTTGATACATGTACAAAATCGTGAATGGTTTTATTGGAAAAATAATGAGGAATTGCTTCCATTGACAGCAGAGAATACAGATTTGAAGGCACTGACAAAACAAATTGGGTTTGTTTTCCCAATTTTTAAAAATACGCTCACTGGATGTGGGCATCACTGGTGGTTCTCCCATGTATCTGCTGCCCTTGTCCTTCTAGATGGAAGTAGTTGTGGGTTTGGAAGGTGCTGTCTAAGGAACCTTAGCAAAATTCTAGATGCATCTTGGAAATGGCACACACTACTGCTACTGTGTGTCAGTGGTAAAGGGAGTGAATGTTTGTGGATTGGGTCTTAATCAACAGGCTGCTTTGTCCTGCATGATATCAAGCTTCTTGAGTACTATTGGAGCTGCATTTATATTGACAAGTGGGGAGTTTGCCAACATATCCTGATTTGTGCTTTGTAAATGATGGACAAGCTTTGGGAAGTCAGAGTTGAGTCGCTGTCTCCACAATTCCTAGCCTCTGACCTGTGGCTTGTAACCACTGCATTTACAGAGGAACCCTGATTATCCAAATTATGGATTATCCAGCAAGATCACAAGGTCCCAATGCTTGGCTAAACTATGTTATCCAGCATTCGATTAACCGAACAAAATATTCCCCACCAACATTCTTTGGATAATCAAGGTTCCTCTGGATATGGCAAGTCCAGTTAGTTTCTAGTCAAATATAATGTTCAGGATATTGACAGTGAGGGGTTTCACTGATGGTGAATTAGGTCTGGAGGAACTATCCTGAACTACCTCACCCAAGAGGAACCCTTTAGCAGGCTAAAATCAATTACGTTTGGGCCCTCTGTGGTTTGTTCTAGGTGATGCTGGCAAACACATGACAGAAGCACAGATAAACATTTCAATGACACCCTTGCTGCTTGGAATTAAGGTTTAACACTCCTCCCAACACCCTAGAATTAAAATACTGGCAAAAGCGAGGGGTTAAAATTGGTCCTTCATGAAATAGGACAAGCAGATTGTAAACCATGGGTTGACTGTAGAATCATGTTTAGTTTTCACAAGAATCAGTTACTTTCCATTATAACTGTAGAAAGTAATGGAACTGACAATTAGGCTCCTGCATTTCCCACGGTAAAGCAAAGTGGCTTCCTTGTTGGAAAGACCCACCTTTCTGCTGAAAGAGGCAAAGGGATCCAGACGCTCTTCATACTGAGAGGAGTAACGCAGCTCAGTGTCATCACTGCTTGCTCCCTGCAAAATCAATAACATCAGGAAATAGGGCATCTGTTAATCTGCATTCCTCCAGCTACATTATCAATAATCCACAGCGGCTAAGTAGCTTGCTCATTGTACGGTATTTCATCGGTTGTTAGGCATTTCTGATGGGCTGAGACTGTGAAATGAGCTATATAAATGTTGACTCTTTCTTACACCTATCAATCATCTACCCAATACAACAAACAAAGATGGATGAATTACCTGTCTTAATATTTTAGAAATTGGTTCAATTTTGCTTCTCTTGCATTGCCATATTCTTCCCTGCAACTCCCCATACCACCTTAAGGCTATAAATTGTCACCTTTCCCAGGGTGCATGGCACCAATCCATCCAATCACATACCAACAGCTGTATTATTATTTATTGATCAATAATATACAATCTTTAATATTGAACCATGTAGCTACATAGAACTGCTTTCTCTATCACCTTTGCTTATATGGAGGAAGCAACCATAAAGATAGCACCTCCAGACAGAATGAGAGATTAGCATTTTGGAAAGTGGAGAATTTGGTGCAGTGAGGGAAGAGCTGCTGTTTTGGCTGTAGATGCAGTGGGCTGAGAATGGGAGACAGAGAACAGTAGTTATAGAGAAGTACAGCACAGAAAAATGCTTTTTGGCCCATTCTGCGGTCAAAGCAACTATCTAACAATTGCTTGACCTGTCTACATCCCTCCTTGATGTTACTTTTGCTGCTTGCCTTCCCACCTATTTTTGTGTCATCTGCAAATTTAGCGATAGTCTTCCATCATCCAAGGCATTTGTATGTATGGTAGATAATTGTGCCCCAGCAGTTGTGCCCCTATGGCACTGACCCATTGGTTGTAGTTTGTCATCCTGAAATTGGCACCTTTACCCCTAATGTCTTCTGTTAGTTAGCCAATCCTCTCTCCATGCTGACGTAATGCACCAGGCTCCACCCTCTCTTACCTTATTAAGTGGCTTTGGGTGCAGTACCTTGTTGAACACCTTATGAACGTTTACTGGTTCTCCTTTATCTATCCTGCCTGTTGCCTCTTCAAGGAATGCTAGCAAATTTGTCAGGCATGGTTTCTTCTTCATGAAGCCACGCTGACTCACTTGATTATATTATGTTTTTCTAAGTGCTCTGCTTTTACATTCTTTATAATAGACTCCAACACTTCGATCCCGAGAGGCAACTTGATAGAAGTATATAAAATTATGAGAGACATGGACTGAGTCCATGATTGGAAATGTCAAATACTTTCAGGCATAAAATGAGAGGGGGAAAGTTGAAAGGAAATGAGCAAAGAAAGGTTTTTACGCAGAGGGTGGTAGGTGTCTAGAACGTGTTGTCAGGGGAGGTGGTAGAAGCAGATACGACAGCACCCTTGAAGAGACATTTAGACAGACACATGAACAGGCAGGGAATAGAGGGATGTGGAGCATGGGATTAGTCTAGACTAGCATTTATATGGTGGTCTGTTTCTGTGCTGTACTGTTCTATTCTAATCAGTTTCCATCATTTGGCCATAGCCTTGTCTGATTTGGCATCACAAGTGCACATCAAAACATTTCAACGTTATGAAGGCTTCAGCCTCTACAATATTTATAGGCAGTGAATTCCAGATTCCCACCACCACCTGAGTGAAAACGTTTCTCATTTAGGCCTGCCCCTTACCTTAAATCAATGTCCCCTGATCATTGGTCATTTCATCAAGAATATGATTTGCAATATTTCTTTGGATCCCATGGGCTGTGAACAGCATTCAGCCTTTTACGCAGGATCTTCAAAAGTGCTGAAAGAGGCCATTCAACTCATTGACCCTCCGAAGAACATCCCACCCAGACCCCCTACCGTATCCCAATAATCCCACATTTCTCACAGCTAATCCATCTAGTCTGCACATCCCTGGACACTATGAAAAATTTAGCATGGCCAATGTACCTAACCTGCACATCTTTGGACTGCGGGAGAAAATCAGAGCACCCGGAGGAAACCCACACAGACATGGGGAAAATGTGCAAACTCTACACAGACCCTAGGCTGGAATGGAACTGGAGTCCCTGACACTGTGAGGCAGCAGTGCCAACCACTGAACCATCATCCAAGTAGACTACATCAAAAGCATTTCCCTCACCTACACACCTGGTTACGTATTTAAAAAATTCAATCAAGTTGATCAGACATGATCTCCCCTTAGAGGATTGGGACTTTTTTGTTTTTAGAAACCAGCTGCAGTTGACTACACAGTTATTAAAGAAGGAGAAAACTGAATATGAAAGTAAATTGACAAAAAATATAAAAACAAATGGCAATATCTTCTACAGATATACGAAAAGAAAGACTAGCTAAAGTAAGTGCAGTACCTACGAAGGGTACAACTGGGAAATTAATAACAGGGGGGCAGGGAAATGGCAGATAATTTAAACCAATATTTGCGCAGTCTTCATGGTAGAGGGCACTATAAACATCTGAAAGATAACAGGTAAACAACATATGAATGGGAGGAATGATCTTGCACATGAGGGACAAATAATTTGACAAATTTATGGGACTAAAGACAGTTAAGTCACCAAGACCCAATAGCCTACACCCAGCAGTTTTAAAGAAATGGTTGCAGAAATAGTGGAGGCATTGGTCAAAATATTCTAGAACTCACTGGATTCCTGGAGGGTTCCAGCATAATGGAAAACTGCTAATGTGACACCCCTGTTCAAGAAGGAAGGGGAACAAAAAGCAGGAAGCAACAGGCCAATTAGCCTGACATTGGGAAAATGTTAAGAGTCCATTATTAAGCAGAAATAGCAGGACATTCAGAAAGTTTTAATGCAAACAATCAAGAGTCAACATGAACATAGAACATAGAACAATACAGCACAGAACAGGCCCTTCGGCCCACGATGTTGTGCCGAACTTCTATCCTAGATTAAGCACCCATCCATGTACCTATCCAAATGCCGCTTAAAGGTCGCCAATGAATCTGACTCTACCACTCCCTCGGGCAGCGCATTCCATGCCCCCAACACTCTCTGGGTAAAGAACCCACCCCTGACATCTCCCCTATACCTTCCACCCTTCACCTTAAATTTATGTCCCCTTGTAACACTCTGTTGTACCCGGGGAAAAAGTTTCTGACTGTCTACTCTATCTATTCCTCTGATCATCTTATAAACCTCTATCAAGTCACCCCTCATCCTTCGCCGTTCCAACGAGAAAAGGCCGAGAACTCTCAACCTATCCTCGTACGACCTACTCTCCATTCCAGGCAACATCCTGATAAATCTTCTCTGCACCCTCTCCAAAGCTTCCACATCTTTCCTAAAGTGAGGCGACCAGAACTGCACACAGTACTCCAAATGTGGCCTAACCAAAGTCCTGTACAGCTGCAACATCACCTCACGACTCTTGAATTCAATCCCTCTGCTAATGAACGATAATACTCCATAGGCCTTCTTACAAACTCTATCCACCTGAGTGGCAACCTTCAAAGATCTATGTACATAGACCCCAAGATCCCTCTGTTCCTCCACCTGACCAAGAACCCTACCATTAACCCTGTATTCCGCATTCTTATTTGTTCTTCCAAAATGGACAACCTCACACTTGGCAGGGTTGAACTCCATCTGCCACTCCTCAGCCCAGCTCTGCATCATATCTAAGTCCCTCTGCAGCCGACAACAGCCCTCCTCACTGTCCACAACTCCACCTATCTTTGTATCATCTGCAAATTTACTGATCCACCCTTCGACTCCCTCCTCTAAGTCATTAATAAAAATTACAAACAGCAGAGGACCCAGAACTGATCCCTGCGGAACTCCACTTGTAACTGGACTCCATGCTGAATATTTACCATCTACCACCACTCTCTGACTTCGACCGGTTAGCCAGTTTTCTATCCAATTGGCCAAATTTCCCTCTATCCCATGCCTCCTGACTTTCCGCATAAGCCTACCATGGGGAACCTTATCAAATGCCTTACTAAAATCCATGTACACTACATCCACTGCTCTACCCTCATCCACATGCTTGGTCACCTCCTCGAAGAATTCAATAAGACTTGTAAGGCAAGACCTACCCTTCACAAATCCGTGCTGGCTGTCCCTAATCAAGCAGTGTCTTTCCAGATACTCGTAAATCCTATCCCTCAGTACCCTTTCCATTACTTTGCCTACCACAGAAGAAAGACTAACTGGCCTGTAATTCCCGGGGTAATCCCTATTCCCTTTTTTGAACAGGGGCACAACATTCGCTACTCTCCAGTCCCCTGGTACCACCCCAGTTGCCAGTGAAGACGAGAAGATCATTGCCAACGGTACTGCAATTTCCTCTCTTGCTTCCCACATAATCCTCGGATATATCCTGTCAGGCCCGGGGGACTTGTCTATCCTCAAGTTGTTCAAAATGTCCAACACCTCTTCCTTCCTAACAGGTATCTCTTCTAGCTTATCAGTCCGTTTCACACTCTCCTCTTCAACAATACGGTCCCTCTCGTTCGTAAATACTGAAGAGAAGTACTTGTTCAAGACCTCTCCTATCTCTTCCGACTCAATACACAGTCTCCCACCACTGTCCTTGATCGGACCTACCCTCGTTCTCGTCATTCTCAGGTTTCTCACATACGCATAGAATGCCTTGGGGTTATCCTTGATCCTATAACATGGTTTTATGAAAAGGAATTTGCTAAACTTCTTGGAGGATATAACAGGTAGAGTTGATGAAAGGTAATTGGCAGAATCAGTGTATTTGGATTTCCAGAAGGCTTTCAACAAGTTATTGCTCAAGACAGAAGACTGGGGTAATAGCATGAATCCAGGACTGGCTAACACACTTAAGACATTGAGTTGGGATTAATGCTTGTTCAGTTTGGAAAGATCTAACTAGTGGAGTGTCACAGGGTTAAGTCCTTACTTTTCTTTTTACTATTTTATCAATGACTTAGAGGAGGGGCATCATGTTCTATATTGAAATTTGCTGAATATATAAAAACTGGTGGGAGAGCATGTGAGAGGAAGAAAGAAGGATTCTGCAAGTAGATCAGTGAGTAAGGATACATTTAGCAGGTGGAGTTTATTGTAGGAAAGTGAAAGCATTTCGGTAGGAAGAATTAAAGAGCAGACTATTATTTAAATGGAAGGAGACTTCAAAGAATGCAGCACATAGGGATCTATGTGAAACACAAACTATTTTTATGTTCGTGCAGCAAATAACTAAGTGGGCAAATGAAGTTTTGCCCTTCATTGCTAGGGTTTAGAGTTTTAAAAAAAGGGAGGTCTTGTTACAACTGCGCAGGGTGAGGCTGCTCCTGGTCTCCTATGTACAATTTTGGTTGCCGTATTTAAGAGATGATATACTAGCATTGAAGGCAGTTCAAAAGAGATTAACAAAACTGATTCCCTGGGATGAAGGGCTTGACTTTTCAAGAATGGCTAAACAGGATAGGCCTTTATCCATTTGAATTTAGAAGAATGAGAGCTGACCTTATTGAAATATACATGATACAAGGATATTGAAATGTTGTTTCTATTTGTGGGGGAATCTGAAACTAGGGTAAATAGTTACAGAGTAAGGTTGTACTCATTTAAACTGAGATGTGAAGGATTCTTTTCTCCCAGAGTGTAGTGAGTGCCTGGAATTCTCTACCCCAGAGAGTAGTGGAGACTAGATTACAAAGTATTCAAAGAGGATGAAGATAGATTTCTGAAATATTAGGGAGTTGAAATCTATGAGGAGCTGGCATGAAAGAGAAGTTGAGGCCTGGGAAAGATCAGCTGCAATATTACAGAATGGTAAGGCAGACTTGAAGGGTTGAACAGCCTATTCCTGCTCCAATTTTTTTTGCTCTTCTGTTTACCAAGTCAACAGATTAAAGCCATCTCGGGTGATTGAAGGGTAAGCAACAGTGAGTTGAGAACTAAAGTTTGCTAAATATGGTGAAGATAACAGCAAATTTATCTCAGGATAAAAAGGACCGGAAGGCGTTTAAGAAATGATTGTGATAGCTTTGCTAATGACTAAAGTGATAAGGCAAAGCAGCTATTTAAGTGTGGATAGAAGTTGATATGGAGGACAGTTCTCATTGGGTAGCAAACTGATAGGTGACTATATCCATGGGCACAGTTGAGGGAGATGATATGGATGGTGACATGAGGACAGCCAAAGAAATAAGAAGAATGTGACAAGCAGAATTCAAATGAAGGTTTAAATCATCCTTAGGGCTTATGCCCGAAATGTCGACTCTCCTGCTCCTTGGATGCTGCCTGACCTGCTGCGCTTTTCCAGCAACACATTTTTCAGCTCTGATCGCCAGCATCTGCAGTCCTCACTTTCTTCTAATTTTTAGAAGGCAAATGGAGGAAGTGGCAATGGTAATTTAGGATATTTTGACTGAAAGACACTCAAAAGGACATATCCACTGATGGGAAAAAATGTTTGCTCGACCCATGAGTAATTCAGATAAATCATTCAAGCAAAACGAAGGAAGCCTTACTCTAACTGAAGCATGTCACATTTGAAACGTTGGGCATCAAATGTTCTGTTCATCAACATCTACATTCTGTACCTTCATACATAGATTTCTTTCCACATTCCCCAAAACAGATTAAAATAAAAGCACAAAAATGCGATACGTAAAGTACCAATAGTGTCCTCAGCCATATACACATAAGGGAGGCATGCAAAATGCTGGTGGGTATGCATGAACATGTCTGGCAGCTCAAATTTACAAAATTGATTAATCGCTTTTGCTTGTGTACTCTGTTACAATGCATCGCATAGTACAAGTTGAGTAACAGAATTTCATCTCAGGAGGCAGGTTATTTAGTAAAACAAGTTAATACTCAATTTACACCCTCTAATTCGCCTTTACCATTGAATTTAACTATCACCAAGGGAAGAACTATTTGTCATAGAAGTGAATCTCTTGTGAACTATGATTTTATTTTGCATATTTATAGAATAATCAATGATTATGGATGATAGTTCAGTTATGCTTAATACTCACAATGAGTTACAACTGAAGCTTTGTGATAAAGCTGATTAAGACTAAACTTTCAGAAATTCCATTATAAAATTACTTTGATTGAAATGCAGGTCAGTCCTTATGGAGCAGGGCCATCAAGAAGACAGTCTGAACCAAATCAAGGTGCTCCCTCAAACCTTCTAAGCGTTTGGCCAAATGCCCAACAGCACATGACTAACTGTTTAATTTTGCTTTTTTACAATCCTGTGAAGGGTCAATGCCATGAATATAATAAAACACATTGTAAATCTAAACTGCTGTTGATTACAACTCAATTCCACTAGAAGTGGTGGAAATATTGTCCATCAGTATAATTAGCTGAATTACTGGAACATTTTCCTTCTGCTTTTAAAAACAGCTTAAAAAGGACAAATGTTTATTCAAGTAAAGTTTATATTGAAGTGAACATAACTTCCTTGTCACTCATGTTCATAATAAACACTTCATCACTTAAGTCACCACTAAATCTTCTTCTAGCCCGCACTACTGCTGTGAAAATGGTCCTGGCATCTCAAATCTCTCCTCATTATTATTAAGGAAAGACAGAGAGAAACTGCAATGAGACAACAACAGAAAAATGTAAAACAGAAACCACAGTCCCATATTTAATGAATATCACACAAGACCACACGAAGATTATTAAAGGGCTTGCATAGAATGCATAATTTCTAACCAAATACCTTTCTTTGTGTCATGACTTTTGGTCATACAGTACTTCTCTGTCACTTTATTGTGGCAAATTCTTGTTACTTTGCTGTCCACTTAATTTTATTTTGTTAACTACCATAATGTTGTTTCAGGCTGTGGCTATTAGGTGACACTGCAGAACAACTTTTTCAAGAACAATTGGTTATCTCATCTCGGTCACCTGCATATAAAGACCTATACTGTATAAATCTACTTGTTTGTTTAAAATCAAACTATTTCATGTCTAATTTAAAATATGTCCATAACTCTTACTGACAGAGTATGCCATTTTTGGCAATGCCTTTAAGTTGAAATTCCACAAAACTGACTGAGATGAAATTACAGAAATATTTAGATTAAAAAAAAGAGATTTGGATTTATACAATTTGCCTCTCATGGTCTTAGGATGTTCCAACCTATTATAATTGACATCATTTCAAAAGTACTTACAAGAGAAATGTTGTAACGCAGGTAAATGAACAGAGGTACTATAGTGTCAGTACTAAACCAGAACCCCAAAAGGATGAGAGTTCAAATTAACCACAGTAAATTAGAAAATTAAATTCAATAAATCTGGTAATTAATCGGCTGGAATTAGAAAATAAACACCACTTCTTACTGCTATTTACAGAATAATGGACACAGTGCCCTGGAATTATGATAAACCCTAGAATGCCACTTACTGAAACAAGATTATTTCTAATCTCTGTAAATAAATGGTCTTGTGGGCAATAAACACCCAGTGTTGTAAAACAGACTCATAATGATCATGTGTGTAAATAAAGGGGTTGGGGCATTAAGAGTGAAAGTAAACTATGAAAAAATATTTCCTCACTTACAGTGTAAGGCCAGTACTTAATCTGGATTAGCCTTACTCTTTTTACAGGTAGTTGGTTGTTGCAATAACAGGTTAACACATTATAAGTTTCCATCATGTTTTGAAGATTACACTCACTCTGCCAGGGTAACTTTGCAGGAATTTGATTTTTTCATAGAGTTTGATATTGTCAGCACGCAGATTGTCCAATTCGTTCTGAAGTGCATGCAACGTTTGCTGCATCATACGGTTATCCTGGAACACAAAATGACAGGTTCGGTAAGGATACCACAGTAAACCAGTGCCAAATAGAGGTTTGGTAAAACCGTTTCCCAAAGTATTAAGAAGGATACATACAGCAGATTAATTATTGCCTTTGAAATCCGAATGACAAGTAAAACATTGTGGAAGCTTTAGAGAGGATGCAGAGGAGATTTACCAGGATGCTGCCTGTACTGGAGGGCATGTTTGATGAAGAAAGATTGAGAAAGCTTTTCTCATTGGAGCGAGGAAGGTGACTTGATAGAAGTGTACAAGTTGAAGACAGGCATAGATGGAGTGGATAGCCAGAGGTTTTTTTTCCACAGGGTGGAAATGGCTATCACAAGGGGCACCATTTTAAGGAGGAAGGTTTAAGGGACATGTCAGAGGTTGGTTTAGATTAGATTAGATTACTTACAGTGTGGAAACAGGCCCTTCGGTCCAACAAGTCCACACCGCCCCGCTGAAGCGCAACCCACCCATACCCCTACATCTACCCCTTACCTAACACTACGGGCAATTTAGCATGGCCAATTCACCTGACCTGCACATCTTTGGACTGTGGGAGGAAACCGGAGCACCCGGAGGTAACCCACACAGACACAGGGAGAATGTGCAAACTCCACACAGTCAGTCGCCTGAGGCGGGAATTGAACCCGGGTCTCTGGCGCTGTGAGGCAGCAGTGCTAACCACTGTGCCACCGTGCCGCCTTGGTTCTTTGCACAGAGAGTGATGGGTGTGTGGAATGCACAGCCAGGGGTGGTAATAGAGTCAAGACATTATGACGTCTAAGCGACTCTTGGATAGGCACATGGATGACAGTAAAGCAACAGGTATGTAGGTTAGAATTGAGATTGTGGTGGTGGAAAAGCACAGCAGGTCAGGCAGCATCCGTGGAGCAGGAGAATTGACATTTCGGGCAAGAGGCCTTCATCAGAAATGAGCCTTGTGAACCAAGGGGATGGAGAGATAAATGAGAGGGAGTTGGGGGCTGGGGGAGAGGCAGCTGAGAGTGCGACAGGTAAATGGAGATAGGGGTAATGGTGATAGGTCGGAGAGGAGGGTGGAGCGGATAGGTGGGAAGGAAGATGGACAGTTTGGACAGGTCATGAGGGTGGTGCTGAGTTGGAAGGTTGGAACTGGGATAAGATAGGGTAAGGGGAAAATGAGGAAACTGGTGAAATCCACATTGATGCCATGTAGTTGGAGGGTCACAAGGTAGAAGATGAGGCATTCTTCCTCCAGGCATCAGGTGGTAAAGGTGTAGTGATGGAGGAGGCCCAAGACCTGCATTTCCTTGATGGAGTGGGGAGGGGGAGTTGAAGTGTTCGGCCATGGGATAGTGGGGTTGTTTGGTGTGGGTGATTCGGCCACCACATTCCAGAAGTTCTGAGTATCTGGCAGGCTTAAAAGTAGATAGGGCCGGATGAAATGTATCTCAGTTTGAATGTGGGAAGGGAGGAACTAAAAGTGAAACTTGCAAAAAATTTTCAAATCCTCCCTGGCCACAGGAGAGGTGTCAGAGGATTAGAGGCCAGCTAATGTGGTACCTTTATTCAAGAAGGGAACAAGGGATAAATCAGGAAACTATAGGCCAGTCAGTTTAACCTTGGTGGTGGTGAAACTATTGGAAGCAATTCTGAGGAACAGAATTAAGCTGCATTTGGAGAGACAAGGATTGATTGAGAACAGTCTGCATGGCTTGTTCAGAGGTGGTCATGTCTGACCAACTTGATTGATTTTTTCCAAAGAAGTGACCAGGTGTGCAGATGAGAACAATGCTTTTGATAGGTAGTTCTTCTATAATGCGTTGGTTGCATCCTTGTGCATTCCAGTGTTATAGAAAAATCGTGCTTTAGAAACAGCGCTTAAAGTGTTGGTGATGTAATCCTGTCACAGCCAATGCACATTTTAAAGGTTTGTGCTTTACAAACAATGCCCCTAATTTGTCAATCACGATATAGTGAATTCATGATAACGAAATGTGCATTATAGGAGAATGATCTGTAACTCACTTAACCAGAATGAGGGAGTCTACCTTGTGCACCATTAGAGGGAATGCTGAAAAGATTAAAGCTAGCTGGAACAAGTCTGTGTGCCATCTAATTGATGAAGATGACTACACCTTAGATCAAATCTTTAATTTGGATGAGACAGGTTTATACTGGAAGCGATTGCCAGTAAGAATCTACATTTCTAAGAATGAAGCACATGCTCCAGCCTTTAAGGTGGCAAAGGATCGTATGACTGTGCTGCTGGGTACCAGGGAGAAATTGAGGACTGCAAATGCTGGAGATCAGAGTTGAGAGTGTGGTGCTGGAAAAACACAGCAGGTCAGGCAGCATGCCAATGCCTGGGGGGACTTCAAGCTTAAGCCTGTGATGGTGTACCACTCTGCCAATCTCTAAGCCTTGAAAGTTTACCTTAAGTCCAATCCAGACATCTATTTCTGGTCAAGCAAAAAAGATGGAACAATGAGGCAAATTTTTTTTTTGACCTTACTGTTGATGTTTGGAAGATGTTTTTAGACAATATTGCAGGCAAACAAAATTGGATTCCAAGGCTCTCCCCATCCCGGATAATGCGCCAAGCCACTCTGCCGTCATTGGTGAGCTTTCTGAAAACATCAAGTTGCTTTTTCTGCCTCCAAACCCAACCTATCTCATTCAACCCATGGAAAAGGGGGCAATATCAGCTTTTAAAACTTATTGCTTAAGATACATTTTCAAGAGGTTGATTGCAGCTACTGATGGGGATAATAAGGACAGTGTTCTTCAATTTTGGAATAGCTTTAACATCAGGAATGCCACTGACATTATTGTGGGGGCCTGGGGTGATGTCAGTAAGGACTGCCTGCATGCAATTTGGATGCAGATATTCCCAGATTATTTTTCAAGATTTTAAAGAATGCAAACCATCACAGCAACTCCCAAAAACCAAACATCATTGTGTTGCCCATGAAAAGTAGGTTGGCTTTGAAGAAGTGGAAAGTGAGGATATTGAAGACCTGCCCGAGTCCCATTGTGATGATCTCTCTACAGCTGATCTACAACAGGTTTATAAATGACCTGGATGAGGTCTTAGAAGGGTGGGTTCGTAAATTTGTGGATGACGCTCGGGTTGGTGGAGTTGTCGATAGAAGGATATAGTATAAGGTTGAGAAGTGACTTAATAGAGACATACAAGATAATCAGGGGGTTAGATAGGGTGGACAGGGAGAGCCTTTTTCCAAGTATGGGGACAGCAAACATGAGGGGACACAACTTTAAAGTGAGGGGAGATAGGTATAAGACAGATGTCAGAGGTAGTTTCTTTACTCAGAGAATAGTAAGGGTATGGAATGCTTTGCCTGAATCGGTAGTAGATTTGCCAAGTTTAAGTGCATTTAAGTCGTCATTGGACAGGCAAATAGACTTACATGGAATAGTGCAGGTGGGATGGGCTTCAGATTAATATGACAGGGTGGCGCAACATTGAGGGCCGAAGGGCCTGTACTGCACTGTAATGTTCTATGTTCTATGTAGGTTGATGCTGAAGGGGAAGTGGAAGCTGGAGATAAAAATGAAGAAGTCCAGGATGAATCACCACGAGAGCTTTCCACTTTTCTTTTGTCTTCTGTCCTCAGGAAAATTGAGAGGCAGTTGCAGGTTTTAGAGGAGAATGCTAACATTCTTGCCACTATGCCTCTCCATTGTTGTAAAAAAAATGATAATTTAGGAGTAGATTGTGAGATATGCAGGTATAAGAAAAAATTAGAAAAGCAAATGATATGTATAAGAGTAAGGCAGTCCTGCAGGAAATATACACGGCTTATACAGGAATTATACAAGAATGTTCTCATTTTACAGGGAATGCAATGAACACTGATTAGTTTAATTTTTAA
This sequence comes from Chiloscyllium punctatum, assembly GCF_047496795.1. NCBI lineage: Eukaryota > Metazoa > Chordata > Chondrichthyes > Orectolobiformes > Hemiscylliidae > Chiloscyllium > Chiloscyllium punctatum. Next base: position 43,326,292 of record NC_092757.1, on the reverse strand, counting down.
GATGGAATGAATGGCGTTGCACCTCTCACATGCTCTGACGGCACCCGACATTAGTGCATGCACAGAACAGCGCACGGACTTCGGTGCTGACATTGGTGCATGAGCAGAATGAAGCGTGCAAAATGACTGCTATTGGAATCACACTATTGCAAACAGGTGCATGCATTCTCGAAAATATCGTTCCCTAATTCTTCAACAACGTTATAGCTAAGTCACACTGTCAAAACACGCTTGATATGAGAACTACTTGTATATATGCTGGAGATGTGAGGATGGGTGGGGGTAAAGGCGGATACGATAGGTGGATACAGACCCTGGATAGAAGGACAATTTGGTAAACAAGGGAACTGATAATGACAAACCAGGGAGAAAGAAGACCTCCTAATGGGTAGCATTATTGTATTGATAGTGGGGGAACTGGGTGATGGTAACGCCATTGAATGCCAAGAGCAATGGTTAGAATGTATCTTGTTGGAAGTAGTAATTGCCTGGCATTTGTATTACTTGCCACTTATCACCTCAAATTTGGATATTGTCCGGATCTTTCTGCATTTGACACAGAGTACTTCACTATCTGAGAAAACTGTGCTATCATCAGAGAAAATTCCCAGTTCTGATCTTATGAAGATGGTTGGGCCTAATACAATACCCTGAGGAACTCCTGCAGAGATGTCCTGGATGACCTCCAACAGTCATAACCACCTTCGTATGTGTCAGGTAAAACTCCAAGCAATGCAGTGTTCACCCCACCTGATCCCCTAATTTTTCTTGATGCCAGACTTGGTCAAATGTGGCCTTAATGTCAAGGGCTGTCAATCTCACCTCAACTTTGGAATTCAGCTCTCTTGTCCGTGTTTGAACCAAGGCTAAAAGCTGGGGGTGGGGGGGCACAGTGGCTCAGTGGTTAGCACAGCTGCCTCACAGCACCAGGGTCCCAGGTTCAATTCCAACCTCAGGCAACTGTCTGTGTGGAGTTTGCACATTCTCCCAGTTTCTGCGTGGGTTTCCTCTGGGTAGTATGGTTTCCTCCCACAGTCCAAAGATATTCAGGTCAGGTGAATTGGCCATGCTAAATTGCCCATTAGTCAGAGGGAAATGGGTCTTGGTGGGTTACTCTTTGGAGGGTTGGTGTGGACTGGTTGAGCCGAAGAGCCTGTTTCCGCACTGTAGGGAATCTAATCTAATCTAAAATGAGGTCAGGAGCTGTGTGGCCATAGTGGAACCTAAACTGGATGTCACTGTGTAGGTCACTGCTGAGCAGGTGCTGCTAGATAGTACTGCTGATGACACAAGCCAATGCAAATAGCCTGCTTTAGTTGACCATGTGCTCTGCATAGCTTCTTTACAACCAAGACCCTACTCCTCCAGAAAGACAAACATAAAACCTTGTGGAGGCATCCGGTTTGAGCACTGCTGTCATTAAGGATTGATTGGACAAAAATGAAGTAACTTCATTGACATGCATGAAGACTTAAAGGTGTTTGCCAGTACCTGCTAGAAGGATGCCTGAGTTCGGGAATCTCAAACAAGGGGCCACTGTCTCAGGGTAAAGGGCAGATCATTCAGCATGAAGATATGGAGAAATTTCTTAACTCAAAGGGTTGTGAATCTTTGAAATCCCCTGCATCATTAATCTGCAGATGTGTACTCATGGAATACATTTAAATCAGAGTTTGAGTTTTTTTGGATACATGTGAGTCGGGGACGTGGGGGTGTAGCTGATCAAATCTGATATCACTGAATGGTGAAGCAGGCTCAAAGCTTCAAGCAGTCTGCTCTAATCCCCATTTCTTATATTACTATGTACTGCTCTGCAGAAATTGAATCCAATCAACACTTGAGTGTCACACTTGGAGGTTTCTGGTTCAGCAGCTCCCGGACAAATTAAAATGATGGATGGAAATCTGCAAATTAACCAAAATTGCATGGAAGATCTGGACTTTTAAAAGGCCAATTTATTAGCATTGTACAAATCTTGTGCTCATTTTCACCGTTTAGTCAAGGATTATTTTCACTTGGTCAGAGAAGGTTGAGATGAGACTTAGTTAAAAATTTTAAGATTATGAATGGTTGTAGGTTAAGATTGTCACCAAGTGTGTGGGAAAAATACTTCAGGAAAAACATTGTTCTGTAGATAAAATTGTGCAGTGAAATCAGGAATATTTTCCCCAGGAAGAAGTTGGGACAGAAATTATTTCAACTTTTATGACAAAATTACTGTAAAGTAAGGGTCTGTGGGTTTTGTGTTTGGTTGTTGCATGAGCATGATGGATCAAATGGCCTTTTTCAAGCCCGTCACTTCTATGGTCCAGCTGCTTTGTGATCCAATATTCCTCACAGGTGGAAAAACATGGAGTTCTTTTCAGAAATTCTACACAGTATGAAGTGCTGTAGCATACGTACAGATTCCAACTCTTGATTTCTGGCTCGAAATCTTTCTCTCTGACTTGAGATGATGGAAAGCAGAGAGTCCATCTGTCCCTGGGGAAGTTCGGAGGTTGGAAAAGGGCCAGAACCTTCAACACAGAAACACAGTTAGTGAGCATATTTGTAAACATTTGTTAAAAGGAATCCCTTTGCATTATATTAAAGCACCAATTTCTTCAGCACAGGTTAGAGATTCCAACCACGGTCAATGTATTCTGAAAGACATCCTGCTTACAATCCATCCCAGCCCACAAGCCCATTGGTCATTGATATTTATCCTTGTGGGTAACTGGAAAACTAAGTGTGTCTTCACTACAGACTGAATGACTCCAAACCAACAGTCAACCTGCCAAGTCTTTCTTGCTTTGGATATTATTATATCAAACAAAAATGTTCAAAGAAAACACACACACAATTATATTTAGTACCTCTATGATTTTTTTTCTCCTGGGCTGTTTACAATTAAGACAGCAGGAGAGTCTGGAGGGTTACTAACTCTACCACAGCTACACAAAATAGAAGAAACCTCGTTAAGGTAGCACAAACCACCAACAAATGCAGTTTCAAAGCTGGGAGGGAGGGAGGGACAGAATGTTAAGAGAGGCATCACCATTCAATGTGTAGCTCCATTAATGGCTTCTCTGACCCTCCACATTCAGCTCATTATCTCTAGTCTACCCAAGACTTCTTTCCATTTACAAGAAGCTATCTCACTAAACTCTCTCTTACATCCCTGCCTCTCTCTTTGATTGACTTATATCCATTCAATGTCATATTCCTTCAACTCTTCCCCACAACTGCTTGTCAGATATGTTTCTCCGTGAAATACAATGTAATTAAAAACATTGCATAAATGCAAATTATTATTAATCTCACAACTAATAAAATTTGAAAAAATACAGTTGAGGATTTGTAAGAAGAAACAACAGTATATCAGATTCAATATTTATATCAACTGATCACAAATACTTCAATGTCTTACATTCAGCTTGTTTTAACAGTCAAAATCTATCATTAGCTTTATGAAAACATCTGTTTCAGACACTAGGTATTTTGTTTGTTTTTTTCAATTCTTACCAAAGAGGGCTGTAGCTTCTTTGATGGGTTCTGGAATCTTTCCCATGTTGCTCAGATCTGCTCCCTGAGATCAGTGAGAAACCAGAATTTTCAGTCAGTTCAGCAATAAGATGCTGGTTAGACCACAGTTATACACCCGTGGGCACTATTAAAGTTTAACAGCTTGGATTTAGGGAAATATTCAATGGAGCAACACTAAATTAATGAATGCTCATAAACAGGCTTTCCCACATTGGAACATGCAAGCTAGGGGAAAGGACAAGAGCTGCGATTTATTTTAGAGCAAAAAAAGGTAGTGAAGTGGACAGTAAGAAAGATTCAAGGAGAAAATTCTTAAGTTTAAGACACTGATGCTGTATACAAGACTATCAATGTTGGAGTCACAGAAACTGGATGTGAAGACTACCTAATTATTTTTCTGAGTATTTGATTGTGGACTGAAGTGGGGAAAGGACTGATTTAAAAAATAAAGATTTTTTTGTTGAATGACTGCTGCACTTTTTAAAAGCAAGTTACTGACTTTCAGGAAGGTGATGGCCTAACGGTATCATTGAAAGAGCATTCATCCTGAGACTCAGGTGACTCTCTGGGGACTGAGGATTGAATCCTGAATTTTGCTATGGTAGATGGTACAATGAGAATTCAATACAAGTCTGTAATTAAGAATCTAACAATGACCATGACACCATTGTCAATTGTTGGAAAAACTCACCTGGTTCACCAATGTTTAATCTGTCATCCTAACCTGGTCTGACCGACATGTGATTCCAGACACTGTCCTCTGGGCAAATAGGGGCGGACAATAAATACTCTTGCCAGCAATGCCCACATTTAGAATGAATTAAAACAAAAAAAAGTGTAAGTGCTATTTATACAGCTGTGGGTTCAAATAGTGGGGAAAGCCTAGTTACAAATGAGCTGGGGGAGCCAGGTGGAGCTATATATGAGATCCAGCCACCAACAAATAGCTGACTAGCCTTAGAGTAATGGCCAGTTATATCCTTGACATTGGCTTACTGCTGGCCAAAAACTGTGATTGGCTCCCACATGGCTGAACAGCTTGGTGGAAAGAATGTTCAGTCAGAAACAGCAGACCTCAAGCAGTTGTTTTTGCTCTGCAGTAAAAACAACACAAGTCTGAAGATAGCAAATTTATTTCCTCGCAACAGTTGCTGTAAGCTATGACTTTTACTTAATAAGTCAGAGATTTTTTTATAAGTGTGAACCAGTCACTCAGTGTCTTGTGCAAATATCAAGAAGCAACATTCTAACCAGCAGGATCACCTCACATATCCCGTGGATCAGGAGTGATTGAGCTGCATTACCAGATTTTCCCTCCACTTGAAACACCCATGTTTTGTTTTGTATATCTCTGTGTGTGTCTAGAGGGAACATTTTATAAGTGGGTTACAGCTTTAACTAGTAAAGTTATTGTAAGATGGTTCACATTTTTTATTCATTCATGTGGTGTGGGCATTGCTGGCTAGACCAGCATCTATTATCCATCCCTAATTGCCCACAAGGCAGTCAAGAGTCAACATACTGCTGACAGTCTGGAGTCACATTTAGGCCAGACCAGATGAGATGATAGTTTCCTCTGAAAGGACAGTCATGAACCAGATGGACTTTTCAGATAGTCCACAATGGTTTCATAGCTATTGCTTAACTCTTAATTCCAGCATTTTGAATTCCAACATCTGCCATGGCAGAATTCAAACACAACCCCACAGAATATTATCTGGAACTCTGGTCTAGCAATAATGTATTTATTTATAAATATGCTGTTTTGTTTTCCAGTGCAATACCCAAGTGAGATGTAACCCTAGACATGTACAACAGGCCAGAATTAGAGAAGTTCAGGTTTCTCAAGAGGCTGTGGGGTTGGAAGAGATCACAGCAATAAGGAGGGGTTGAGTCCATTAAAGGATTTCAAAAGTACAATTTTAACATTGAGAGTTTGCTTATCTGGGAGCTACTGTAGGTCAGCAATGATAGGTCTAAAGGCAACAATGGCATGGATGAGGGCTTCAGCAGCAGATGAGTTGAGGGAGAAGCTCAATAGATTGATGTTTTGAAAGTTAAATGTAGAGTAGATCAGGTTGAGGTTCCCTACAGTATGGAAACAGGCCCTTCGGCCCAACTAGTCCACACTGACCCTTGGAAGAGTAACCCACCCACTCCCATTCCCCATATTTACCCGTGACTAATGCACCTAACTCTATGGGCAATTTAGCATGATGAATTCATCTAACCTGCACATCTTTGGACTGTGGGAGGAAACCCACGCAGACACGGGGAGAATGTGCAAACTCCACACCAGACAATCGCCAGAAGCTGGAATCTAACCTGGGTCCCTGGCGCTGTGAGGCAGCAGTGCTAACCACTGAGCCACTGTGCCACCCATTATGTAGTGTGAGCAATGCTGAGCAACGAGTGGATGTATGGTCAGAGCCCATCTCAGAGTCACAAATGATACTGAGATTGTGAATAGCCTCAGACAGTAGCCATTGAGTGGGGAGGAGGTGGCTGTATGGAGTGGAGATTTTGCCTGGCACTGAAGACAATGGCTTTGGTGTTTCCAATACTTGTCCTCATCTACTACTGGACATTGGACATGTAGAATGATAGCAGTACTAGCGGTGGTGAGGAAAACTTTGTCATCAGCAAGTATGTGGTATTCTATCACACTCCTCATTTGTAGCCTTGTGGAGTTTAAGGAGACAGGAGGTGAATTACAAACTGTAGATTACTCAGCCTCTGACTTGCTATTTTTGATTACAGTATTCACATGGTTGGCCCAGTTAAATTTCTGGACGATGATGGCCTCCAGAATGCTGCAAAGTTCATTGACGGTAATGCTGTTGAATGTCAAAGGGAGTTGGTTATGTAGGAGATGATGACTGTTCAGCACTTGTGGGCCACGGTATCATCAATACATCACCCATACCCATGGAAATCTGTGTACCTCAGTATCAGGGCGTTGCAGGGAGGACATTGCTTGGATAGTGCTGAGGTCTTGTTCCAGCTTTATGATCAGCTCCTTCTGTCCTGTCGTGGTTTTCACAGCCTCAGTGAACTGCATCTGTAACTCAGCACAGCGAGCTGCAGTAACACAGCAGCAATACAAATCATTAACATGAATCATAATCTGAAACACACATTAAAAGATTTTCAACATCTGAGTCAACATTTAAGGGGAAAAATAAGGTTATTTCATGGTGTGAATTGATTAGCATATGGAAAGACTCAGGGTGGAAAGAAAACACTAAGAGGGCAACACAAGCACAAGAAATTACAACTGATAAGGAAATAAAGAACAGTTTGAAAAGGAAATCGCATTAGAATAAAAGGTCACTGGCAACAGGAACACATGTTGGCATGTGGATAAAGTAGCTAAGTTAAAGGAGTTATTTAAATCAAGATGTACGATGAAAAGAGTAGGAAGTGCAAAGGCAGAATGAGGGATGAAACATCCATATCAATAATCGGATACTTGAAAAGGCCAGATGTGAATCATGAAGGTGTGCTTTGAGTACTGTTGGAAAAGAAAAACCATGCCAAAAGCCAGTACAATGTGAAATGCAGTGAATTCACTAAAAGAAGAAACTGCAGAAGACTGCAGGGTAACTGCAGACCAGTTAGTCCAATGGCAGTTTTAAGAATATTACATTTCTATCTTTCTTCAGTTCTGTTACAAGGTCACTGGACTGAAATGTTAACACTGTTTATCACCACAGATGCTGCCTGACATGATGAGCTTTTCCAATAGTTTTATTTTTATTTCAGACTTTTATTTCAGCCATTTTTAATATTGTGTTTAAGTATTAGGAACAATTCTTGAATCAAACACATTGGATGACTTGGTGAGATTTAAGTAAACTGGAAAGAACAATCACAGAAATACAAATGGTGGTCATGCCAGAAAATGGAGTATTTTAATAAAGTGACAGAAGGTGAAGTTGAGCAGGATTATTGAGAAGATGCCAAACTAATTACTAATCATACTACAGGCTTCAATGTGCTGAGATGGTCTGACAGGGTCTATCTAAATGAGAAGTATTCTATGTTAGGTGGTAATGAAGAGTATGATCTTGCAAGGGATAGTGTTAACACTAATATTCATCAACATTATCATTTCAAATTTTGCAGATAGCAAAATAGGAGAAATATCTGATCAAGTGAGCTGTTGCGAATTTGGGCATGTTATTGGAAAATAGAGTTTAATGTTTAACGCTTAAGAGATTAGAAAATTAATTGAAATCACTGACACCTATCAGGAATAGGATATTATATCAAACAACAGTGAAATTAGTGGAATATTTGATTACACTAGATGAGGACGGAGGACAGATGGGAAGTACTAGAAAGCCTACATGAAAAGTGGTGGAAGCTGATTTTGTAATTACTTTAGGATGAGTAATTTCTATGATTATGACAAAAAAAATTGAATGTGTCTGACTAAACATGACTGCTTTTTCAACAAAGTACAACAGATGTATTGCCTCCTTTTATTCCATAACCTTCTATGTCTTCATGATAAGAAGGCTCAGCAGACCAATTTTGTGTATGGCTTTGAAATTCACAGAAAGAATGAAATTAAATTGGAACAAGGATGAATAGGTATTACATCAAAAGGGCTATGGAATGAAACATATTCAAAGATTCAGGACAATTTATTAGAAAGAAAATTTAAGGGACAATAATAACATTTGAGGAAGCAAATCAGTCAAGGCTTTTCTACATTGGCAAAAGATGGCAGATTGAGAGAATGAGCTTAATACGAGAAGACAAATATTTAAGTAGGAACCAACAAAACATTACTTTGCGAGCAGATTGAATGGCTACTGGAACAATTTTGAATATTAAATTAGTTTAAATCTTTTTAAATATATGATTTTGAGGAAAAGCACATTACTAGGATAGCAGAAAGAATGCATAGATGGACTTACAATTCCTTCCACCCTGAGATTTCTACACTGATTTTCCATTCTTCTGAGATGCTGACTGACTACCCGTACATTTCTGTTTTTTTTTCAATGACAGGAATCATTAGTGTATCATCTTTATGATTAGATTAATAAACTGGAAACTGTATCCCTTTTACTTCAGTAAGGAGATTAACTAAGATGCAAAGTGTGACCACCTCTGAAAATCAAAGCAGTGTAGCATTTATTCACCACTGTAGCCATTGTCACGTAAACAAGTGTCCAGATTCTATCCTGTGATATTCACAACTCAACTCCTTGAGCTGAAATTCCCTTAAAAATCATTAACTAAGTATTTAAAAAGTTAAAATAGATTCAGTCAATTTAAAATTCTTTCTTCAGCTATGCTGTTCTTTACCTTTTTCTGGAATCATTTATTATATATTAATATCTGGACAGATCAGCCAAATATATGTACTTCTACCTGTTAATGGAGATAACTAATCATTCATAAAAATTTTCTAGACCTAGATTTCTGCAATGTCATGCTTTTCCTAAGGCAACTGTTTAACAGATTAAACAACAATTCTAAATTAAATATATGCTCGGAAATGAGTAGTTACTTTGTTGAATTCTGCCTTTCTTTGACATAAGAAATAGGAACAGAAGTAGGCCCCACACAAACTTTCCAACCTGCTTCAACATTCTACAAAATCATGACTGAACCAATTGTAGCTTCAATTCCACTTTCCTGCCTGTGCTTCAATAACCCTCAATTTTTGTTAATCAAAAGTCTGTCTAACTCAACTTGGGATACATTATGCAGCGTAGCCTCAAATGACATCTAAACACAGTGACTTTCAGAGAGGGGATTCCTCCTTATGTCTGTCCTAAATGGCAGATCTTTATTTTTAAACTCTGCACCCAGTTGTAGACTTCTCCCAAGAGAAGGAACGTTCTCTTCATATCCACCCAGTGAAAGCCTCTCAGAATCTTATATGTTACAATAATATCCAGTCTTAATCTTCTAAGCTCTGAACAGTTTACCCCAACCTTTCCTCACAACTTGCTGTCCTTGTTGTTTTTGTACCAGCAGCAAATTTGGCTGCAATATACTTATTGCCTTCATTTAAGTGATTAAACCAGAGCACAAATAAGATAAGGAGTGGGAGTATAATGGCACTATCTCTGGGGCCTGTGTTCTGGGATATAGGTTAAAATCCCACTTTGGCATGTGGTGAAACTCAAATATAATTTAAAAAAAAGGCAAACTGGTGGCCATGCTAGAATTGTTGTAAAAATCAATTTGGGTCACTGATATCCTAGAGAAAGAAAACTGCCATCCTCATCTTGTATGGCCTACATGTGACTCCAAACCTACAACTATCTTAACTGTCCTCTGAAATGACAGAATAATCACTCATTTCTAGGGTAGTTAGGGATTGGCAATGAATTATAGCTCAGCCAGCAATGGCCACATTCTAAGAACAAATGCAAAACCAAGCTCTGGCACTGATCCCTGCAGCTAGAATCTATTTACCTTCCTGCAAATGACTTATTTGTCTCAACTCTCTTGTTTCCTTTTTGTTAGCCTATCTATATGATGATGTCTTAGCCCCAACACAATAATCTCTTATCTTGTGTGGTAACCTTTTATGTGACACTTTATTATTGGCTTGATGAAAAAGCAAACTGACTTTCCGATGTCTCATGTTTTTTCAATGATTCAATTTAAAGAATAAGATAAATATCATTAAAGAGTCCCTCAAATTTAATACATCTGAAAAATTGAAACATGCCAAACATCTGTCACTGAAGAAAATAAATTTGGAAAAGATAGGGACCCAGTAAATTAATATTTCGCAAATTGTGAGTTTTGAGAAGAAAAATCAATCTTACCTCTGAACAAAAAGGGGCAGTGACTTCCATGATTAAAATAATAGTTAACGTTGTGTCTGAATCAACAATAAATTTCTATAAATGTAAACATGCTACAAAATGCAACAATTCAGAGACTTCTTAAACATGGTATATACAGACTGGGTAATAGAACACTTAAAGCAGACCTTGTTGGAGTACATTTCCAATACTTATTTTGTTCACAGCCAATTTTGTGCACATGCATCCCTTTTTAACATTGAAATTTAATCATCAATACCATCACTGATAATTTCTACAGCTGACTCCCTAAAACTGTTATTGTGAAATTCAAGAGAGATATTACATTTTCTGATTAGGATGAAGGAGCCTCTGTCTGTTTTGAGCAAATAAAGCCTCAATTCATGAATGGCAACTCAAAAACTTTTAATTACTTTAATAAACACATGAGGGTGCAGGTCTTTATGCCACTTTTCTAAATACCACTTGAAAGAGCTGAAGAAAGTAAGTGTAAATGCAGATTCGATTCTGAAAATAAAGCAGCGTGCAGGTCCTGTCACTGGGCAGCAGGTGGTGCACTGCAAGAAGCACCAACCATCTTTACACAGTATACACCATTTCTTGCTTTCAATTCACTGCAGAACAAAACAGAATAGGCATCAAATACAAGAAAGCTTATATTTTCCCACAATTGCACTAAACTTACTTTCTCATTAAGTCATTTTACAGCCTCATCTAAAGAAAATTCATTTTCAAATGGATGGGAAACCCATTTGCTTTAAGTCAGTAACTGCATCTGTGACTGACATTTTCTGTTCTTGATATATTTTTCTTGCACCCTGTACTGAAAAGCAGCTTCTGCATAAAGTAATATTTTGTATCCACTACTATGCAATCCACCAACAATAGAAGAGGGAGAAAATTAGGTAGTGAGGAACAGGAGTAAGGTCCTGAGTTCTGAGGCTTGTAACTGCTTAGAGATGAGCACAGCTTCCAGGTACTGTCCAAACAATATCCTACCACGAAAGCATTTGAAGAAGTTCATGTAGACATTGGACCAAAGTGAGGACCATGTCTTCGGGAGGATCTTGAATTTTAGCAGAAATGCTTTGACACTAACTTTTCTGAGTGTTTACACTAAAGATAAAAAGTAGATTGAATTCTAGACTCTGAATCATTATTACTAAGTTGGGTACAAAACTGCTATTCACTGAGTGAAATGATGCAAGTTGCTAAGTCTGTTTCAGTAAAGACTCAGTAATGGGTCAATTTATGTCACCAAATTAAAAACCCACTCACAAAACAAAATTGACATGAATTTTAGAACCAAAGAGGAAAAGATTAAGATTGGGTTAATTTTAAAATTCTACCAACTTGAAACTCAAACTGAACGCACTCTCTTTGTGAGTATACGGGAGGCAGGACAGGAGGTGGACAGTCAATTCAGTCCACGGATGCAGCTGGCAATTTAGTATTTTAATGAGGCTGGCTTCCAATTATTTGGGCTGCTTTGCACATTTATTTCAGCCAAGAAATGCAGCAGCTGAATATAGGAGGAATGCTTTGGGGAGAAGGTCACTATCTTCCCAGCATGGCTCAAGAGTTGGAAGCAGCAGGAATGTTTCCCTTGTGCCCATCCCAAAGTTGACTGACAAGAGTGCTGACTGACCCTAACTGCCCTTGTGGCTTGATGTTGAGTCCTCCCCACCTGAACATAAACCAACTCTGGCAATCAGACTGACTTCTAGATGGAGAACCTGCAAAGTTCAAAAACATGCCTCCAAAGAGTTAAAACCCCACTGTGTGCAGGGAAACTTGGTCTTTCAGACTTGCCATCAGGAATTCTGTTCCCTCCTACCCATATCCAGCCACCTGATAAGGTGACTGTCAGGGTGATAAAATTCTGTGAGTGTGGTGTTTCATGAAAGAAATAAAGACATGGTTTAAAGAATACCTCTCATGGCCTCAGGATGTCCCTGTGGGCTTTATAGGCAATTATATACTTTCTGAAGTGTAACCACCATCGTAATACAGGAAACACAACTGACAATCACACACACTCAACTTCCACAGATGTTACTGAAATACTTGACTCAGTCCTCTATTTTTAATGCTAATTGAGGAAGAAACATTGCCAAGTTCACCAGTGAGAACATCCCTGCTTTTGTTCAAAGAAAGCCCTCTCTGAAAAGATATGGGACTTCCTTTTTAACATCCAACAATCCAGCGCACCTTCAGTATTGGACAAGGAAGGTTAGCCTAAATTATAGGAACATTTTACAGAAGTGGACAACAAAGAACTCCAACTCAGAGCTTACAGTCCTACCACATGAGCCACAGCTGACCTCCAAATAATGGTCCAGAATTTGCTGCATTGTGGTACTTCATTTCTTAATTTGTTATGCATCTGGGCACAATGGGAGCATGTGAGAGTGGGGTGTGTCTGTGTAAGGTGCGTAACCAACAGTTCATAAAGTCGTAACAAGACTTGCTGGCTCCTATATTCTATGCCCCACCTAACAAGGACAAAATTCCTGTGTGCCTCCTTCCATCCTGTCTACCTTCAAGGACCTATGGACTTGTACAACAAGGTCCCTTTGTTCCTCAGTACTCCCTAAGGACATATCATTCATTGTGTGTATGCTTCTCTTGATAGACCTCCCAAAATGAATCACTTCGCATTTATCAGGATGAAATTCCATTACCTATCCCAATTTACCAGCTGTTAAATATCAGGCCATAGCCTGAGACCAAACTTTTCACGTCCAATAACATCACTAATTTTCCTGTCATCTCAACGTACTAATTACATCTACTACATTCACGTCCAAATCATTAATGTAAATGACAAACACCGCTAGTCATAAGCTTCCAATCACAAAATCAATCCTCTTTCATCACCCTTTGCCTCCTATTTGCAAACCAATTTGGTTTCAGTTTGCTAACTAGCTTGGATCCCGTGGGCTCTCATCTTTGGAATAGCCTTTCATGTGGGATCTTGTCAAAGGCCTTACAGAAATCCATGTAAACCACATCAATTGTGCTATCCTCATCAATATATTTATTGAACCTTTTTAAAAATTTAATTAAGTCAGATAGGATCTCCATCGAATAAATCCAGGCTAACTATACCTGATGAATCTCTGTTTTTCCAAGTGTTGATTAATCCTGTTCCTCAGACATCTTCCCAATAATTTCCCTACCACTGATGTCAGACTAACTAGTCTTTACTTACCTGGCCTATCCCTGCTGCCCGTCTTAAACCACATTTAGACAGAGTGTTCCTAGGATTAAGGTCAACACATCTGATTCAGACTGAAGAATAATACTAATTTCAATTTAATAATTTGTCAACTAAAAATAGATATTTCCACTTACTGAAATTAAAAGTATAAGCAGGTTGGAGACGCTTACCGGATTATAACTAGAATGGCCTAAGCTATTGATCAGAAGATTTTCATCTAGCAGGTGCAAAACATTCAAGCCTTTACTGTATGGAGAGAACAACTGGACTTCTGCTCCTAGTTAGTGAAGATATAAATATGATCCACAATATGAAACAAAAATAGTATGAACTTGCCAGCTGGGACACAAATGCCATGAGTGCTAAACTAACAAGGTTACAGTGAGTGTTGTTATACCTGGAAAAAGAGTAGACTTATAGCCAAAGAAAGAATCTTAAAATGACAGCAGAAATAACATGCAACCATATGACCTCTGTGTAATGTAAAAAAGTGTTTTTTGTCAAGGGATTATGCATAAATAAAGACAATGCAGGCCATTGCTGTGTTTGTATAAAAGATATTTACTTCAATTATCACACCTAGGGTGCTAGTGAATAATACATCATGTGAGTTTCATACAGTGATATTGCTTCTCCATATCATATAGGGACTGTTTACAGTGCTGAGAACAGAGTATGCTATATGGCTAATCACCAGAGACAGAAAAAAAAGCTAGTTCTGCCAATGGAGGGAGTAGATTCCACTACTGCCTGCCATACAGAAAAGTTTCAACCAGTTCTAACAAATACCAAGAAAAAACAGTTACGAAACATGGATCACAGTGAAGAAAATGGGAGGTGTAAAGCTGTGTGTACAAAAATTACAATTTTTTTTTGGTCAACTGGGTTTATTATTTGTGAAATTTTTTTGTGACTACCTGTGAATAGCAAATTCTAGAAAAGTCTAAGACATTTAGTGCGTGATGGCAAAAAAAATGAAATACTGCTAAACTGTAAGACACCACAACACACTTGGGGTGGGGTGGGAGAGCAGAGGGAGTAAAGACAATAAGCGTATTAAAATAGTCCAAGTCAGTGTTTTATACACATGTGCTGCAGTACTACATGGAGCAATTCAGACATGGTCTATCAGTGGCAAGTCATTATTGCACAAATGCTTCATGAGTAGTTCCAAATATTCCCATCACCTCCCTCAATTAAAAAAAAACTTTGTAAATAAAACCTTCTTTTCTTTCTACTCCGTATTCAACAACTTGACTTGCAGGAGGCTCTAGGAGGCTGAAACAAAAGTTACAACCACTGTCTCACTTAAACTTATGAACCATAATCAGATGTACATGCTAAAAATTATGACCATGCAAAGTAACGGATATTGTCAACTGGCCAAACTCAGCAGAAATAAATTAAATTCATCTGCTATTAAACACTTTACAATTCAAAAGATAAAACCTGCAAATGATAAAATACGAAAGCAAAAATGCTAGAAACACTCAGCAGATCAGTCAGCATTTAAGCAGAGAGGTGGTAAGTTAAAATTTCAAGTGTAATCAAAATATTTTCTAATCAACATGATCAGAGACGTTATTACACACCTTCGGAGCAGGAGCAACTTGAACCTTATGACCCAGAGGTAGGGTCACTCACTGTCACTGCACCATAAGAACCCTTCAGGTGTTACTGATCATAGTTGAATGAATGACAGCTGACATGTTAACTTACTCGTCCTCACTAAAGGAGCATGAATAACTCATGCCTGAGAGGATAGCAATAGATGCTATTCTATTGCAACCAACCAAAATAAACTCAAACTGTTGGTAGTGAGCACTGCAGTACATTATTTTTAAAAAATCCCGTCAGGACAGCAGCCTTCAAACAGAACAAGGTGATTTATAAATGAGAAAAAGGTAGAATCAAGAATGTCACTTTATTCACATATGGGCTGCTAACTCTGAGCATGGTGTAGGTTTGGGCAAAGTGGGCCCTGAAACAGTCGTACAATCTTTCTTCATTCTATACAAATTAAAATTCAGAATTTCCTAACAGCCTTTGTTCCGAAGTATATTTAAACAGTCCAGTGATATCTGTTTTCAGGGTGAATTCCACTTGGTATAGGGACAATGAATTTGATCCCACATCTATCTAAAGCAGATCCCACAATACTTGTACCTTGCTATATCTGAAAATAGGATTGCTATACCTGAATGTAGGGCTCAGATGACATTTTTATAGCACTGAAGTAATGTTTGGAGTGAAGACATGGAAGCAGGTACATACTAAGACCAGTAAGCAAGCACTGGATATACCAACACTTCCAAACCTGGGATACAATGCTATCTTACAACTCATTAAATTCCCTTCTTCCCCAAGCGCTAGTGCTAAACCAAGCTTCTCACAACTTCGATGATACAAGCATTGCTCACTGGTAAATATTTGGTCAACAGTCCTGAGCTGTTGAAGAAACGGCTGTTTCTTCCACTAAAGAAAATGCAGATTTGAGCCTTTATCACATCCATTAAATAAATGATTCAGATTGTTAAATCTTTCCTGTTCTCAGCTAGATATCTCTGAGCTAATGCCACCTAACTTGGCAAAACAATCCATCTTGACTTTATTAATCCTACCCCACAGGAAGTACAGCTGCCACCAGATGGCCAGTGTGGAGACATTCAGAGCCAGCTTGAATGCTTATCGACCGAATAAATCAAGTGCTGTCATTAACACAAGGAATTGTGCCTTCCTGGTGTTTTAGGAGTCAATGTGATACTATCCATTTTATGTGAATATTATACATTACTCATTAAACCTGTGGCCTGTCCTCTCTTGCTCATCTGAAAAGTGATGTGTGCTCGTGAAGAAAACTAGAAAAAGAATGAGAAAAAGAATTCTGGAAAAATAAACCAGACTTCAAATTCTTATATCTTTAGGGATTCCAACAAAAGTAGCTTCTAACATACACATCAATCAGTACAAAGTGGTGTGAAACCATATGGTGCACCCAGTTATTGTTGGCTATGGTAGCTAGTCATGTGTAACTGCATCATTTTCATTTCTTGCTTTAGTAACCTTGCAACACTTTATATCTATAAAACACAGCTCAGTAAACTTTAAACCTTAGATGAATCTTGAACATCCTGGTGCCAAAATAACTCAAAAATGAAAACTTGAGCCTACATAAGCAAGGGAAAGAGAGACCCCCTGGAGACACATAGCATATCCTACCCATCATGATCAATACACTCCGACAATTGCAAACTCAGTGCAACTGTCTCCAGTGGAAGTACTATGTCAAAACAGATTTTCTGACCACAAAATGGTTCCTTTTTGTAAAAAGAATGGGTGAGAGTTTGTTAAAACCACAAACAGTACAAATTGCCTACTGAAACTATTTTGGAGTTCTTCCATGGACTGCAACCCATTTGCTGGAACAGGCTAAACTACAATGGAGCCTTGAGGGGAGTCTATAGTAAGTATAAATATGAATACATTGAAATTGTAGATGCTCTGTTTCAAACAGTGTGGGTTTCATTGGTGTTAAATGCAAAATGATCGATTGAAATAGAGAAAGCATTGATAGAGGAATCTTTGACAAGTAGGGAGCTTTACGTTTCAAATACTAGGAATTACTGACATCCCTATTATTGATCAAAATCTTTAAAACAACTGTATTGCTACTGGTTGCTTAAATGGATTACTAGCTAACTAATAACTGGTTTTCAACATTATCAAACTATTAAAAGGCCAGATCTTAAATCTTTTAGTGACTGATAAGTTTTCAATAAATTACAGTCCTTGTAACAGGTTAAACTGCAACGGAGCTTTCAGGGAGCCTATCATGGGTATCAGAAGCAGCAGGTTATAAAAATCTGATATTCTAGATGCATAAACTGGAAGTGAATTATAAACTTCTGGATATGCTGGGTATGATAATGTAGTAATTATTATTGAACAAATAATCGAGAAGCTTGGACATTAAAATCCATATGAACATGAATTCATATCTCACCATGGCTACTGAAGAATTCAAATTCAGCTTAATAAAGCTAGAAGAAAGAAAAATCTGCCATCGGTGCTTGTGAAGCTGCCAGACTGTTGTAAAACTTAACTGGGTCACTTGAGCCCTGCTTGCCTTTATCCCAGCTGTCCTTTTTGTGTCTCCAGTTTCCAACGAACATGATTTCACTTCCAAAGCAAGCTGCTCAGTTGCATCAAAGTACTTCAGTAAACTGAAGTTGAACAAGATGCACTTTCACTTTCTTAGCATGACTAAAAAATTGACAATAAATGGCAACCTTGCCAGTGATCCCTATATTAAATTGAAAAGAAGCTTCATTTGAAGTTTGTGACCCTGGCTATATATTTGCTGCTAGTTCTCAGCATTCAGCAAATCCTGTCCACAGCTTAGCTTTTAATGAATACAATAAATACTTCACGTTTGTCGATAAAACATGAGAAACTAACCCTTTCTAAAGCAACATACAACAATAAAATCCTGACTTCTATATAGCGCCATTACAACATTCCAAATAGTCAAAAAACATGACTTGGGCAGTTTGAAGAGATCACCAAAAGTATAGGCGAAAACCCATGGGGGTTTTAAGAATATATATAGTTTGGGGAAAATGGTAGAGTTGCCACTCAATGCTAATGGGTAGAATGCAGAAAACGAAGTAACTTGTGACTCAACATGATGATTGAGGTGGTTTTGGAAGGAAGTGGATAAAGCTATGACGGGATGAGGATGTTTGGGGCTGGATGGGGTGCAGGGGCAGATAAACAAGTGGCCAAAATGAGGAGGTTCCTGAGGGACACGAAGACTGCCCCTCTTGGGTGTTGAAAGGCTGTGTATGTCATCCAACAATTCTGGTTTTGAAAGTATTTTGCTTGCTATATTTCTCTTCATTTTATTTGTTATTTTTATTCATTTTTATCAAAACAGTCACTGACTCTAATATAAAATCCTTTTGTTATACATTTACATATGGGGAAAGGTACAGGAAAATTGTATCTGTGATGAATTTGTCAGTTGACTGAACTGTACTATGTGAGTTTTATTGATACATTCCTCAAAGAGAAAAAAAATCAAGGTTATTAGGACTATAGAAAATGGAAGGAACTAAGTATCTCCTGCAAATAAAGTCCTTTAAGTGAAACATATTAATTTGATCTATTGTTAGCTATTTCAAAAAACCCTAACATTATTTACCGATGAAGCAATGGTGGGCTCACTTGCCTCAAATCAACCTTCCGTTCCTGATTTTCAAATAGCAAAAGGTCAAAATATAACTTGCTATTTAAGAGAAAAGCTTGCTCTCTAAAGTCAACTTTTTATGTAAAGAGAGCTAGGCAGCTTTTGATTGAAATGTTACAAATACCAAGGGATGCACTGGGCATTTTTGTTTTTCTGATAAAGATGAGAGTTGAAGTTTTATGGAAGAGAGCAATGATGAAATAAATCATTGAAGATGGCAATGAAGGAATAAAAATAGAATGGAGTAAGAAGAAACAGAATGCAACAGTCAACTAAATAAATAATGGAGCAGCACTTCAATCCCAGAGGGAGAGTACTGATTTGTGTCTGAGTTCTTAATTGTTTGAGGAAAGCCTTGACTCTCCACACCAAAGAGAAGAATTACAGGAACTTGGTCATTTTGTAGTTACTTCAATCAACCGACTCAATTTGTCTTTGAAGTAAATTTAAAAGCAGCAGTTGTGAATATGGGCAAAATCCTTTCTAATTTTCTGGCCATGCAGCACAAACTAATCCAATACAGACCAAGTAAATCCTAAGGGAGACATTTCACACTGAAGGTGGATAAACAAGCATACTAGTGGCAATGACAGCTATTAGAACAGAATATTCTTTAGATTAATGGTGTTACTGATTCAAAATTCACAGATTTAAAAACTCAAATGTTAACTGAAAAGAAAACATCTCCAAACGTGGTGCAGGTAAGTGCTTAAAAACAACCTAATTCTAAAGTACTTATCTGATTCCTTCCTTAAAATACCATTTTTATCATTGGCAGCTCATTGGGAAAACTGCATTCTACGTCACACATTTAGCTAATGTCAATCCCATTTCTCTATGTTTCTAAATACTAAATTATGAAATCAATAACAGGAAACTTATTGAATGCAGAATACAGTGTAAACTGGAAATCTGCGATAAATAAAGAAAATGCTGGAAATATTCAGCAGGTCAGGCAGCATCTGGATAATGAGGGTAAAACAGTTAAGGTTGATTACCTTTCACCTTTTTTGAACTAAAATGTTCTATTAACTGCTTCTCTCTTCACAGATACTGAGTACTTCCAGTATTTTGTTTTTAATAGGAAGATTTAGATGTGCAAGAAGTGCACATTAATTAAACCATTAATGCTATAATCTGGATACATTATAAAAAAATGCCAATTTTGTGTCATCTTAAAAACAGACAGCAGAAAACTTCTGATTTGATGAAGAATTACAACAGTGCTTGAAAAAATGCATAATAATTACATTGGAAGCAATAATGGTAAAGCACATTCTCAGGAAGTCTACCAATCTTTTTAAAGGTTCTTAAATAAATCATGATTGAAGAACAAGTTTACTTTTGAGGTTAAATGTAAAGTTGAATCTAGACTACTTTAAGTTTGAGAAAACAGTTTCAAGAAGTAAGTGAAAAATAGACTCTGATTGCAATGTAGAAAATGTACAGATTCAATAAAAATTGACAACTATGTTCTTTGCGAAGCAGACCCTGCCAAAGAAAATGGCTGGTTTTGGATCCCAAAATATCAACATGCTACATGAAAATGACGTAGTGTACGCTATGTGTTACTTCAATAGAAAAGTATTGCCAATAAAAGGTGGCCAATTCCCAGAACGTACAGTCAAAGATTTATTTACACGTGGAATTTTAGCACAGGTATAACCCCAATCTATGACTGGGCTTCTGTACTTGTCTATTCCAAGTCACGCAGAATTGAGTACATTTTCGCTGTTGAACAGCAAACAGTTCCAAAGCATCTTTTAAAGAATTCAGAGTAAAAAGATTTTTTTACAAAAGTTACAATTAAAAATCTATGGAATGTCAGTATTGCTTTTTATAATAGTGCTTTTGAGAGAAAATGTTCACCAAAATATGTTGGCGAAGCCACCAACAGGAAGGGTTTTATAGAAAAATACCTCTAAAGCTCTGAACAGAATTTATTCTCCTTCCGTAAGTTCTGACTTTACAAATTTTGTGCTTACATAATTGTATCACAACAGATTTTAAAAATATATTCTTAATAAAATATGCTCTAAGTGCTTTGGGGGAATGTATTCCAATTATTTTGGCTGTTGCATGTATTTCTGTCAGTGACAGCAATCAAAGTGACCTATGGGTATGACAGAGTTTGACTCTTTCACTCCTAGCGTACTATCCTAATCAAGGCACACAATCAGTTCTGCTGTTTTGCTTCTTACTATTTGAAGTAGCTTGAAATTTTAGCATTCAATGCCAGCATACACAAACTGAGCAAGGGTTCACAGGAATATCTGCTTTAATCATTATCTCTTAAGGTGGCTTGATAGTGCAGACAGCAATCTCAGAAGATTTGGGTGCAAAGTCACCCAAAGCAAAGATTAGGGCAGGGAGAGTTACAAAGATTGGTATTTCCTGATAGCTATGTGGGCTGAAAGTGGAATGCGTGTTGATAGTCTCAACCTAGTATCTAATGGACAAAACTCTTCAATGCAAAGCCTTTGATGGCAGGCTTTATGAGTAACAAGCTTAGGTTTCAGGAAGTAGATGGAAATGGTTCATACAAAGTACCCCAGCATAGGATTTAAAATTTCAAATAGAATCCAGCTTTTCTGTAGAACTGAAACTTATCAGAATTACAAATATTTTATAATACTGCAGCAGCACAAATATAACAGGCATCAATTAATGACAGTGGAAA
This sequence comes from Chiloscyllium punctatum, assembly GCF_047496795.1. Lineage (NCBI taxonomy): Eukaryota > Metazoa > Chordata > Chondrichthyes > Orectolobiformes > Hemiscylliidae > Chiloscyllium > Chiloscyllium punctatum. The sequence goes on along the minus strand of NC_092757.1, from coordinate 43,304,813 downwards.
ATGCCACCAAGTCCAGTCAGCTTTTTAGGACCTTTTAAACAGGGGATGTAGCTCAGTATGTGATTCCCTCCATTCTTACTGCTAAACAGATCTATGGCTGCCAATGTGTTTGGAATTTTCCAATTATATTACTTCACTCTTGAGAACCGAAAAGCTTTGTTGCCAAATTGTTTGCAAGCAAAATTTACAAGTATTTCAAGTTTGTAAAATTAGAGGGGGGCCACAATTAATGCTAGGTTCCTCAGAAGGCATTGGATTAAACACAAAATCCATAAATACATACTACCAAAATTGTACGTTACAAATTTCTTGTTCTGACCAGGTTATCTGGTGAGATTAAAAGGATGTACATCGTCAAATGAAATAAAGCTTACTACTTCCACCAAACTATCTAAATTTAAAAAAAAGTAAAACTTTAATTTGAATATATATATATATTTATACTGTATATAAAATGCCTGGAAACCATCCCCTTAAATGCAAATTGAAACACAGCATCGGAATATATTTAACAGATTAATATTCACTTAATGAAACTGAAACACATCACCTGAATTGTAAATCTTCCAGCTGAAGCAGCCTAAAAGTGATTGTGAATGGGAGGGAGGATTTCTATCACAGAGAGGAAGAACAGAACTTTTTTTTATGGTTCTAAAAAGAAAAAGTATAGATTTCCCAATCAGTTGGACCTAAATTCCAAATGAATAAATTAAGAAAATGGAAATAAAGTAAAATGCCTATATTGTTCTCAGAAAATCAGCTTCAGGAATTAGTTATAAAAAATAAAATATTTTTAAGACTTTTCTACAGAGGATACTTCATTCCAATAGCATTAGAATTAAACTCAAACAACTCTGGTTATTGACTGCTAAGTCTTGCATATCAATGAAAAATATTTGCTTTTAGGATCTACACATTTTCTAAGGCAGTGATCTGCAGTTTGTAGTTATTAAACTTAGTTTTATGTACAAATTATAATGAGCATTGTATGTCTTATGAATTACCACGCAATACTAAAACTCAAACAGCAATGACAATGTAGAGGCAAAAACTATGATTAATTATGGAATACATAAGGGACAAAATAAAGATTAAAATGAATAAAACCACATGTCTGCCTGCAAAAAAACACTGCTGCTAATACAGCATTCCTTTCATCATTCTATGTAGGCTGTATAGACAATGTTCTAAAAAATAATATCTCAGCAAGATGTCGGCTTTCGATACTATTCCAAGTTTTTGCAATAATCACTGTGTTACAGTGGCTCTGGGACAACCGTACAGCTACTTTTAAATCCCCTGTGTGGACCCTGCAGAAACAGACACTACTGTAAACGTTCCTGGGATAAAGTTATTACATTCTAAGAAACAGTATCAAAATCTGAAGCTTCAAGTTACATTTACATTGATTATATTATGTTCCAATTAAGTTTTAATTTCCTGAGTTGTCCAGTCTTAAGCACACATTACAAAGTAGACTATGTTAAGAAGGGACATGAGTGCTTTAGAAGAGGATGAAACAACAGGTGGACAGGCTACCATTCCTCAAAGATATTTACTTATGAAATTTTTCTTTGCCAAGTTAGCAAAATGAGAACATTGTCAAAAACGTGGGCCTAGTCCCTGATCCTCCTTCCTTTCTTCATAAGGATGCCAACTCGGGCACGATGTCTGGCAATAGCCTTCCTCATCTGCAACCAAGGGCAAACATCCAACGATATTATATTGTGCAAAATTATGTTTAAGTGATACGCAAATTATGGTGCAGAATTACAAGGAGCAGTAGTGCTGCTACAGCAGTTAGTCTAATGCTTGTGTTAGAGAAGGTTGGAAACAGAAAACTGTGTATGGTAAGTGTCAATTGTTCTGAAATATTCTGTTTGATCACCATTTTATTCACTACAGTCTCAAGTGCAAAGACTAAAAGTAGTCGTAGGGCAGGAAACTAATACATTAATGAAGTGCAGCGTTACCTTTTGTTCTCTGGTTAACTGGGGCAAGCGTGTGTAGTGGGCAATACAGAGATCAGAATGGGAGGGAATGGTCAGTTCTCTGATTCACTGAGATTCTGATCTTTGGGCAAATCATACTACAGAGTGGACTCCTCTTCAGGAGGTAGGGAAATATCAGGATTATCCCTGATCTTTCCTCAGAACTGCCCAACAGAGCAAAAGAAGTAGATTCTGTGCATCACTCATCCTTTTGGACCTGGCTGGTGAATAGTAATTGAAACTTGCCCTATTTGTCATATACAGCTTGATATTGAGGAATACTCTCTTGTGAACATATATTTGAAGGATTCATTCTAACTTACTGCCTGGCAGCCTCCTAGAGCCCTTCCCTATGACTAGCTGGAGTTGAATCAGCACCATCTGTACTTAACAGCTAAGTGCTCAATCTACGTGTACAGTTTTATGTATGAAATATATGATTATTTAACATATCATGCAGGTAATGCATTTTTCCCTATAAACAGTCATAATCTGCTACAAAACTACACACAACTCACTGCGGTGCAATATCAGGTATATAACTCCTCAACCATAATTATTATAGAAAACAGAATTCATATATTATAATTAAAATGACAGGTTATGATTGTGCTACACAGTTACTTCAATGGATTCTGACCTAAAAGACCAACACAAAAATCATGATGCAATTTACACTGAGAAACAACGTCTAATCAATATTTTGGAGCTTGAAAGATGTCAAGGAGCCAATATTTATCCAGTGAAACTTGTAAAATATCCCAAATACTGCCGGCAGTCTGACCATCTAGAACAAGACTTGCTCCCTTTCATCCCTTCCTAACAATGGATAGAAAAAAAAGCACCTATAAATAAGCACAAAAATATTCTTGTATACTGAAATCATCTACTGTTAGTTTTAATTAAAGATATGGCAAGAAAAAAATATGTAACTTGTGACAAGCTAACTCATACATGCCTTACTGATGACACAGCTTATTGAGAAAAGGGTGGCAGTAACGCACTTTAAATGTGCATTGGTACGTATGAAATCAGTCAGACCTAAGAATTCACACATACACAACTTTCTCTCTCTCACACACTCTCTCACACACATAAAGACAATATGAGGTCTGATCAGCGTGCTTTGTGGTTTAGAGGTTAAAAAGCAGGTTATAAAATACCTAGGTTCAGATCTTGTCCTGATTTGGCCTAAAATGGAGTGTATTAAACAAACCCTGGCCTGCAGAGAAACCAGAGTCAGTTAAAGCTATGAAACAATGTGCACTACATATCATTATCCTAAATTCACATACAAGAAAACACTAACTCACCTACCACATCTTTTTTGACAATTTTTTTAAACGTGACCTTTTTTTAAAAAATAAGTGGACTAAATGTGTTTTTTTTCCTCTTTCAAAGTTTAAAACAGCAAGAATTCTCAAAATATCTAAGAAACCAAACTAGTGTGTTTAGAGTCAGATGACTGTGCAATCTCTCAGTGGCAACTGAACAGCTACAAAATTCTAGTCATTTGAAAATTCTCCAATCTTTTTCTGGTTAAGAAGTTAATAGTGTAATATCGCTCTGCTGCCATTTTATGGCAAAGGAGACCCCTCTTTAGCCGATGGGTGTCGCTGCTTGAAGCCCACTTGGCGGAGGGAGAAGGCAAAGCTGTAACAGTTAATCCCAGACAGTTTGAAAATCAGTCATGACACAAAAACACTTCGGGGTACAAAAGCTTAACTGCATGTTTCAACTCTTGCTTTGAAAATGCAATGATGAACGGAACTTAATGCTCTCCTTTTCTATATGCACCTTGGCCTATGGCATTTTTGCCCTGTGGCCTGCAGGGCATTAAGTGCGTGACAGGATAAAATGAGTAAAGAATGTCCAAGGTCTCTTAATACCTAACTCTCAGGAGTTGTGCATAATTAATAATTTAATCTCAAAATTCCCATTCAATGGGCTCTTCCCGACTTGCAGCTTTCTCCAAACGATGAATAATGTTGTTCAAGTTTGCTGCTTTCTTACGCCTTAAACTGTTCTCACGCAGGCTTGTTTTTTGGGCAGGCGAGGGGGTGTCAGAAAAGTTGAACAGGCCTTTCTGGAAGCCTTTTGCGGAAGAGGACGTGGTGCCTCTGCAATCTGTGTTCGTTCCAATGCTCGCCTGCTGCATCAAAGAGGTATCTTCTTTCAAATCTCGGGAGGTCTCTGCTACAGTTGCTGATGTGGAGGCGGATGAGGTAGAGTTGTCCTCTTCTACAACTGACTGGGCCGAAGGCTGGTTTGTTTGGAATTCCTCCAGGGATGTTCCTGACACATGTGCTTCTCGCTGTAATCTCTTATTTCGGCCCGGATGCTTCATGATGCCCTCATCTTCACTCTCAGCATTAGGAGATACCATGGCATCTCCTTCTAAATGGGACGAGTCCTTTGTATCAATCACTGTGGCATCTTTAATGTCAGGCTGCACAACAGACTCTGCATCCTCATCGCAAACTGACTCCATCTGCCCTTCCTTAGGGGTTACACACCCCGTGCTGTAATTTTCCATTCCCATGGCATTATCCTTTTCTTCAGTCACTGCTTCCAAGTCTCCTCCATCACAGCTTTCTCCTTCTGAGCTGTGTCCTGTCCTATTTCCTCTGACAGATGGAGAGCCACTGGATCCTGTTTGACCATGAGGCCCTGCCTGCACTTCTTCGATGAACAGCTCCCTTCGAATGCGGGACCTGAAACATAACAATATATGAATAAATTATTAAACAATACTTACTTATTCCAGAGATTTTCCTGAACTTTTATTACATTTACAAAAGACCTCTAAGGAACAGACACATAGGTACAAGGTTAACCAAAGGTAGAGGCATTTAAATCTAAACTCTGGAATCCCCTTCTTGTAATGTTCACCTCTCTACCTCATTTTACTGTTTACAGGCTTCTTAAAAACTACTTCTCCGAAAAGATTTCTGATAACTTTAACTAATAAAATATTCACAGAGCTCAGTATCATGCTTAGGTTTACAATGATCCAGTTAAGTACCTTTAGTTACAGTCATGGAATCATACAGCATGGAAACAGACCCTTTGCTCCAACTTGCCCAAACCGACCAAACATTCCAGCCTGGCGTAGTCCCATTTGCCAGCATTTGGCCCATAGCCCTCTAAACCCTTCCTATTCACGTACACATCCATGTGCCTTTTAAATGTTGCAACTGTACCCACTTACACCACTTCTTTTGGCAGCTTGTTCCACACATGCACCACTACCTGTGTCAAAAACATGCCTATCAGGTCCTTTTTAAATCTTTCCCCTCTCAGCTTAAACATATGCCCTCTAGTTTTGGATTGCCTCACCCTTGGAAAAAGACCTTGGCTATTCACTCTGTTCATGTCCTTCATGAATGTATAACCTTTATAAGGTCACCTCTTAGCATCTGACTCTCCAAGGTAAAAAGCCACAGCCTATTCAGCCATTTCCTATAGCTCAAACCCTCCAGTCCTGGAAACATGCTAATAAATCCTTTCTGCACTTTCTCAAATTTAACAACATCCTTCCTACAGAAGGGCTCTCAGAATTATATGCAGTATTCTAAAAGTGGCCAGACCAATGTCCTGTACAGCTGCAACATGATGTCTCAACTGCAGTACTCAATGTTCTGACCAATGAAGGAGAGTGTATCAAAAGCCTACTTCACCACCCTACCCTGCAACCCCACTTGCAAGGAAATACAAACCTGACCCCTTGGTCTCTTTGTTTGGCTCTACCATGATTTAAAGTTGCTACATAATTATAAAAATTGCTGCTATTCAACATTATGAATGTTTACGTAAGGGTAAATAGCTGTTGATTATTTCCACGAGTGACACAAGGGTCAACTTTAAGATAAGCACAGAAATTAAAGTGGAGGTTAGAAAACTAGCTTTTTACATAGAAGACATCAGACTCTGAACAGAAGTTCAATGGATTTCTCAAAGTGTAATTCATTGAAAGTTGAACATTTGGTGTTCTTAGCAGGACTTATACACTTAATGGTAAGGTCCTAGGGAGTGTTGCTGAACAAAGAGACCTTGGAGTGCAAGTTCATAGCTCCTTGAAAGTGGAGTCGCAGGTAGATAGGACAGTGTTTGGTATGCTTTCTTTTATTGTACAGTATTAAGTACAGGTGTTGGGAGGTCATGTTGCGGCTGTACAGGACATCGGTTAGGCCATTGTTGGAATATTGCATGCAATTCTGGTCTCCTTCCTACCGGAAAGATGTTGTGAAACTTGAAAGGGTCCAGAAAAGATTTACAAGGGTGTTGCCAGGGTTGGAGGATGAGCTACAGGGAGATGCTGAACAGGCTGGGGCTGTTTTCCCTGGAGTGTCGGAGGCTGAGGGGTGACCTTATAGAGGTTTACAAAATCATGAGGGGCATGGATAGGATAAATAGACAAAGTCTTTTCCCTGGGGTCGGGGAGTCCAGAACTAGAGGGCATAGGTTTAGGGTGAGAGGGGAAAGATATAAAAGAGACATAAGGGCATTTCACACAGAGGATGATACGGGCATGGAATGAGCTGCCAAAGGAAGTGGTGGAGGCTGGTACAATTGCAACATTTAAGAGGCATTTGGATGGGTATATGAATAGGAAGGGTTTGGAGGGATATGGGCCGGGTTCTGGCAGGTGGGAATAGATTGGGTTGGGATATCTGGTCGGCATGGATGGGTTGGACCGAAGGGTCTGTTTCCATGCTGTATGACTCTATGACTCTATAACTCATACACTCGTCTCTTTCTTAAGGATATGAAGTAGCTCTTGTAGATGGGCACCTATTGAAGATGATAGTAATTAGTGAATGATCTAGCAAATTGTTAGGTTCTTACATGGAAATGGAAAAACCGAGTCATTCTACCCATCAAACCATCTCAGTTATTCAACATGATCATAGCACCATCCTCCTGCTCTGTTAGTCTCTGGAAATATATTTCATTCTTAAAGCTGTTTAGTAACTTTGCTTCCATCACCTTCATGCGTTAAAAGAACTACAAAAGTTGACCACCCTCTAAGTGAAGAAATTTCTCATCTCAGTCCAAAATAGCCTACCCAGTATCATTACCCTTTTTTTCTGGATTCCCTAGGCAGGGGGAAAAAACTATCCTTTCAAGTCCTGAGCTCCTAGTTGCAAGACTTAGAATTTCATTTATCTGCAAATAAAATTGTACCAGCTTTTCACAATGAACCTCACTATGTTATTAAAACTTTTTCACACCTGCAACAGAGTTTGAGATGCGATGAAAGTATCTGATGTGTTATAGGCATGTGTCATGCCTTCGGTATTCATATCAGCAGTTCACCACTGTGATACTCAGGCCTGTCTTCAGTCTGAAGTGCCCCAATACTGAAATTAATGGTTATAACATTGAAAGGGTTCAGTTCAATTGGAGGCAAATCTCAAGGGTATTACTTTCATCGTATGAGGTAAGGTGCACTGACTATAGCACACCTAACACAAGGGAGGGTTACACCCAAAACATCGACTTCTCCACCTCCTGATGCTGTCTAGCATTTCTCCTACCTCCTGCCTGTCCACTTCAGACACTTCACAGACAAATCATCAATAAACTACTGCCATAGAGACAAACAAAGAGATACTGCAACAGATAACCTAAAGCTTGGTCAATTGCATCTTCGAGGAACTGAGAAAGATAGAGAAGTGGAGAGATTTAAGTGGGAGGCAGGGATTCCAGAGCTGAAGGCTCAGATGAAAGCAACATTGACTGATTTAATTATCATTATCTTATGTTTCTGATGAGTATGCCAAACAACAATGTTAAAGATTCCTGCAAGGCTAGATTAAGATAAAGACTACAATTATACAGAACATAATCCAAAATGTTCATAACAACAGTTAACTAGTTTACATTGCTGTAGTAGCAAACTGACTTATTTAATTTTCACTGTTAAACTTTTCTCAAGCCTCTAAAAAACAAAAGCAAAATACATCATCAGCACTTACACATCAGATTTTGTGAAATCTAAACAAAAAAATTATTCTAGTTAAGGTAAATATCCTCGCTTTTCAAGACTGGTCTTCAGGCCAGGAAACTAGGTCATTACTTCACTGCAACAAACGATTAAAATTCTTCTGGCAAATCTCCCATGTAACACTCATAGGCAGCCTGGGACCAGACATACAGTCTTGCTGCAGACTAACTGCAGCAAATGGGACGAAAACAATACATCACAAAACTGATGGAAATCTCAAAAACCCATCTTTTATGTACTGGAAGAAACCAGCCTCTCTCGTCTAATGGCTGCATTTTTAATCTACCTTTTATAGTACTTGTTCCAGAAATCAGCCTGAAACAGAAAATATTCTACACCTTAAAAGAATTTAACTCGGAGAGCAGGGAGAGGTCCTATGTACAATTGAGAGAGACAAAAATAGCCAACAGGATAGACAAGAAATGATTGGGAAAGATGGTCTGCAATAATAGCAAAAGCTTTTTCGGCTACAACTGGAAGACTATTATGAATTATAAGTGGATACTCAGAGACAGTAGGAATGATTGAAAATGGTTCTCAGGTTATGCAGAGCTGCTAAATAAAAATGTTTGCATCAAGCATGTTTATATTTAAAATGAAGGGTACTTTGCACTGAATTTTTAAAATTTCATTCAGAGGTTGTACACACTGCTGGCTGGGCCAACATTTATTTTCCATTCCTAATTGCCCTTGAGAAGGTGATGATGAGGCATCTTCTTCAGTCTCTGCAGTCCACATGAAGTTACACCATATTGGTGCTGGAGAGAGATCCAGGATTTTGATCTAGCAATGATGAACGAATGACAATATAATTCCACGTCAAGATGCTGTGTGATTTGGAGGGCAACTTGCAGATAGATGCGTTGTCTTGGAGGTGTCCACCACTGCTACTGGCAGGGCATTCCATGAGCTCACAACTTGCTGAGTAAAATATCTACCCCTAACATCTGTCCTATACCTACCACCCCTTAATTTAAAGCTGTGTCCCCTAGTAACAGCTGACTTCATTAGCGGAAAAAGGTTCTCACTGTCAACCCTATCTAAACCCCTAATCATCTTGTACACCTCTATCAAATCTCCCCGAAACCTTCTTTTCTCCAATGAGAACAGCCCCAAGTGCCTCAGCCTTTCCTCATACGATCTTCCTACCATGCCAGGCAACATCCTGGTTAAACCTCCTCTGCACTCGTTCCAATGCCTCCACATCCTTCCTATAGTATGGCGACCAAAACTGCACACAATACTCCAGATGAGGCCGTACCAGAGTCTTATACAACTGCAACATGACCTCAGGACTCCGGAACTCAATTCCTCTACCATTAAAGTCCAGTACACCATATGCCTTCTTCACAGCACTATTTACCTGGGTGGCAACTTTCAAAGATGAAAGAAGTCCCAACATTACTGGTCTGGTTCAGTTTCTAGGCCAATTGTAACCTACAGGGTGTTGATAGTGAGGAATTCAGTAATGGCAATCCCATTAAAATTCATAAAGTTATGGTTAGATCCTCTCTTTTTGAAGATGGGCATTGTTTGGCACTTTTGTGATATAAATGTTACTTGCCACTTGTCAGTTGAAATCTGGATGTTGACTTGAGTGTCTTATTCATTTGTAGGTGGATTACTTCAGTATTTGAGGAGTTGTGAATAGTGCTAACCGTTTTTCAATCATCCACGAACATAATTTCTGACCTTATGATGGAGGGAAGGTCATAGATGAAGCAGATGAAGATGGTCAGGTCAAGGAAATTATCTTGAGAAATTCCTGTAAAGATGTCCCTAGAGCTGAGAAAACTGATCTCCAACAACCACAACCATATCCCATCCTGCTAGGTATGACTCCAACCAGCAGCGTTTGCCCCCGGTATCCATTGATTCCAGTTTTGCCAGGGCTCCTTGATGACGAAGGCGATCATTCTCACCTCACCTCTGGTTCATGTTTAAACCAAGGTTGTAATGAGGTCAGGAGCTGAGTGGCCCTGGTGGAAGCCAAACTGGGTGTCATTGAGCAGGTGAAGCCAGATAGTACCAGTTGATCACACTTTATTGATGACTGTGTGTATACTGACGGTGTGGTAATTGGTTGGGTTGGATTTGTCTTGCTTTTTTTGAACAGTACAAACCTGAGAAAATTTCTACATTATTTGGAGATACTAGTGTTGTAACTGGATTGTAACAGCATCACTGGGGGCATGGGTGATTCTGGAGCACAAGTCCTCAGCACTATTGCTAGAATGTTGTCAAGGGTTCAAAGCCTTTGCAGCATCTAGTATCTTCTATCATTTCTTCATGTCATATGGCCAGAATTGAAATGGGACATCAGGAAAAGGTTGTGATGTAGCATTCACTCAGCACTTAAGGCTTGCAAATGATTCAGCCTCATCTTTTGCACTGATCATCACTGAACAGGGGATATTTGTGGAACGTCTTCCTCCAGCGAGTTAATTGTCCACATCATTCACAACTGAATGTTGCAGAATTACAGAACTTAGATCTGATTCATTGGAAGTGGGATTGCTTAGATATATATCTATTATTTGCTGCTTATATTATTTGGAATGTAAATTGATCATCTGCCATCATTGAATTCAAACTCATTTACCCAGTAATTATGCTTAGGTCTCTAGATTATTCGTCCAGTGACGATATGTATGCCTGGTGTTGTTTCTGGCACATTGTCCTGCACTCTTCATTGATCCCCTGGCTTGATGGTAATGATAGGATGGGGAATTGCTGGACTATGATGTTACAATTCTGCGGTTGCTGATAGCCCACAGTCTTGTGTTGCTTGATACATTCAACATTTAACCCATTCACCATGGCAGTATTGCCATGTACATGATGGATGGTATCCTCAATGTGAGAATGGGATTTTGTCTCCACAAAGATTACATGGTAATTAGTCCAACCAATGCAGACATGGAAAGATGCATTTGCAATTGGCAAATTGAGGACAAGGTCAAATAAGGTTTCCCCTTTTGCTGGTTACCTCACGACCTGTGACAAACCCAGTCTAGAAGCAATGTCCTTTAGGACTTGCCAGCTCAGTCAGTAGTGGTGCTGCTAAGTCATTCTTACTAATGGACATTGAAGTTCCCCATACGAAATACAGTCTGACCTCTTGCCAGCCTCAATATGACGTTCAACTGGACTTCAACATTGGAGGGAGTACTGATTCATCAGCTGTGGCAGCAATATGTGCTAATCAGTAGGCAGCTTTCTGACCCATTATTTGACTTGATATCATGAGACTTCATGGAGTCTGAAGTCAATGCTGAAAACTCCAGGGCAACTTTCTGTATACTACTGCACTGCCACCTCTGACAGTTTTGTCAGTGGCTCAGGATGTACCCAGGGTTGGTGTTAATGATGTGTGGGATATTATCTGTAAGATATGATTCTGCAAGAATTACTATGTCAGGATGTTGCTTATTTAGTCTGTGGAACAGCTCTTCCAATCCCTCAGATGTTAGTAAGGAGCTCTAAAAAGGGTTGACAAGGTTAGAGCTTTTGGTGCCTTGATTGATGCTGGGTAATTCATTGGTTTCATTTCTTTCATCTGACTTTGCAGCAGTTAGATGCAACTGATTAGCTTGTTAGGGCAGTTCAAAGTCCATTTAAGAGTCAACCATATTTCTCTGCATTTGGAGTAATGCAGAGATCAGACCAAGTAAGGAATGCATGTTATCATTTCGTAGAGTTTGACATGGAATAGATGAAGATCATATGTTAATTAACAAATAATAGGGTGAGAGAAGGGTTTTTGTGCTGCAGTGGCATGCTCCTACCTCCGAGTTGGGAGGCCTGGAGTAAAGTCCCATCTGTTCCAGAGTAGTGTAACTGGGTGAGAATTTAACATGTATACACAGAGGACAAGTAAAAGTGTTGTTGGCATAAGGGAGTTAGAACACAATTCTGACTGGAAAAGCATATGCCTGGACTCTGTCTAACCAACCTTATAACCTCTGATGTTTTATGTAACATATATTTCCCCAAAGAACTTCAGTGAATTAGATTTTTTTTCAAAATAACAATCAAAAATGATTGTTAGGGTTAGGGTTAGGGTTAGGGTTAGGATTATTATTAGACTGGCTTTTAATTCCACATTAATAACTAAATCCAAATTGAACATCTGCTACAGTGGAATTCAAACTCATTTCCCCAGTAATTAGCCTTAAATCTCTAGATTATTCATTCAGTGACAACATTGCTATGCTCCCTAGGCTTCAGTTCCAGATTGTTATCTGTTCCAGAATGATTAAAAAGATGGGAAAGGTGCAATAGCTTAATACAGTCAGGGATACTTCATGTTCATGTACAAAACTGGCTTGATGGTAGGAGACAGAGGGTGGTGGTGGAAGCTTGTTTTTCAGACTGGAGACCTGTGACCAGCAGCATTTTACAGGGATCAGTACTGGGTCCATTTTTGTTTGTCATATATATAAATGACCCTGGATAAGAATATAGGAAGCACAGTTAGTAAGTTTGCAGATGACAGTGAAGAATGTTATCTAAGAGATCATGAAAAATTGTGTCAATGGGCTGATGAGTGGCAGATTGTAGATTTAATTTGGATAAATGTGAGGTATTTACTTTGGTAAAACAAACACGGGCAGGACTTATAGAATTAATGGCAGGGTCTTGGGTAGTGTTGCAGAACAGAGAGATCCAGGAGTTTAGGTACATGATTCTTTGAAATTTGCATCACAGGTGGACAAGGGTGGTTAAGGAGGCATTCAGCACACCCGCCTTCATTGGTCACACTTTTAGTATAGGAATTGGGATATAATGTTGAGGTTGTAAAGGACATCGGTTAGGTCTCTTCTGGAATACCGTGTGCATGTTTTGGTTGCCCTACCACAGGAAGGATATTATAAAGTTGGAGAGGATTCAGAAAAGGTTTACCAAGATGTTGCCAGGAATGGAGGGTTTGATTTTTAAAACTAGGCTGGATAGGCTGGGACTTTGTTCACAAGCTTAGGAAGTTGGGGGGGTGACCTCAGATGTATAAAATCATTAGGGACATAGATAAGATGAATAGTAAAGGTCTTTTCCCTAGGGTGGGGGAGTTCAAACCAAAGGGTATATTTTTAACGTGACGGGAGAAAGTTTTAAAAAGGACACGAGGGGCAACTTTTTTCATACTGAGTGATTTATGTGTGGAATGAACTGCTAGAGGAAGTGCTGGATGCAGGTACAGTTACAGCATTTAAAAGAAATGTGATAAGTAAATGAATAGGAAGGATTTGGAGGGATAAGGGCCAAATGCAAGCAAGTGGGTTTGGTTTAGTTTGGGAACATGTTGGCTTGGGCTAGTTGGACCGAAGGGTCTGTTTAAATGTTGTATGACTCCAAGACTCTGTGACTCTATGTAGACTTGAGTTAGCTAATGAGAAAGAAGAAATCTGAACCAGGGAACTTTAGGCCTATCAACCTGACGATTATTTCTGAGAAGTTGATTGAGAAGATTTGCCTTTGCCTATTTAGTTTACAGCAGCACAGACTTAGAGGTGATGGGTATACGAAATAACTAAAGGACTGTCTTACATTCCTATTTCAATCCAGTTTCATTTGAACAGATTGGGGAGCACGAGGGAACATAATGGAAAGAATGGACTTGAGCAATGAGTGGTTTGTCTGTTTCCAGTCAGCAAGGACCCTCTGGAGTATGCTGTCACTTGCCTTCAGACAGAACCAGACCACTTTCTAATTGGGAGAAAGTGAGGACTGCAGGTGCTAGTGATCAGAGCTGAAAAATGTGTTGCTGGAAAAGTGCAGCAGGTCAGGCAGCATCCAAGGAGCAGGAGAATCAACATTTCTTCAGGAATTGGGACATATTGAAAGCATCATTATTTGGGGTGAGTAATTTTAGACCAACCAATCTTTCCCTCTGCATCAATTCTGCATGACTCATGTTCAGACTTACACCGCTCCCTCAACAAACACCACCAAAGCAGATTAACTCATCAAGAAGCTTAACATAAGTTTGAGGAACAACATTTCATTGTCTTATCAGGAACGTCACAGCCTTTACAATTATGAGCTCAGTAATTTCAAATCATGCCCTTTTTGATGGCATCTTCTGTCCAATAACATTTTGTCTATGTACACCATTTCTTTAATTTTAACATTACTATCTTTTTTTTTAACCTTGGAGAATTATCCCTGGACACAGAAGCAAGAGCTCGTGTTTCAGAACTGAGACAACTCTGTTTCTCTTTCCTTCTTTCCACAGTTGCTATGCAACCTTGAGTTTTTCAAATACTTTCTATTTTTTATTAACTCAACATTATCGGTCCAGGTCCATTACACTCTACCAAGTTTATTCCCCTCAATTACCAAAGTGCCTACTTAATTTCCTTTTGAGATTATTCACCATCTCCATTTCCAACATCCTTGTGGGCACCAAGTTACAGACGGCCGCTTGCTGCAAAAACTGTCCTCACATCCTCCTGCACTTCTTGCCCAAAACTTTAAATCTGTTTCTCCTAGTTGATGTACCAATACCAATTCCACCTCCCAGAAACACCCATCAAATGTCTGGACAAAGATGCAGCTCTCGGATGGGCTCATCAACAACACAAGGACCCATGACAGGATACAGAATTTCCTAGGTGACAATCATTAGTGAATCATTGCTAACGATGACCATTAGCTAATGGGAACAGGTTTTACCTATCCCTGCAAACCAGTAATAATCTTGTACACCTCTTTTTAATCACTTCTTTGCTCCATGGAGAACTAAGTTGAGAGTGTGGCACTGGAAAAGCACAACAGGTCAGGTAGCATCCGAGGAGCAGGAGAATCGACGTTTCAGGCTTTAGCCCTTCATCAGGAATGAGGCTTGCGGGCCGGGAGGATGAGAGATAAATAGGAGGGGGGATGGTTGGGGGGCTGAGAATGCAATAGATAGAGGAAGGTGGGGGAGAAGGTGATAGATTGGAGAGACAAGTGGAGCGGATAGTTGGGAAAGACAATGGACAAGGCAAGAGGGCACTGCCGAGTTGGGAGGCTTGGGACTGGGATAAGATGGGGGGGGGCATGTCCTTGGTGGAGTGGGAGAGGGAGTTAAAGTGTTCAACCATGGAGTGGTAGGGTTGGTGCGGGTGGCCCAGAGATGTTCTCTGAAATGAACCACAAATTGGCGTCCTAACTCCCTGATGTAGAGGAGACCACATCGGGTGCAACACATGCAGTAGGTGACATTGATGAAATTACAGGTAAATTTCTGTCAGATGTGAAAGAATCCTTTGGGGTCTTGGACGGAGGTGAGGGGGAGGTGTGGGTGCAGGTTTTGCACTTCCTGCAGTGGTAGGGGAAGGTGCCAGGAGTGGGGTGTGAGCAGGTGTGGTGGTGGGGGATTGGTCTGACAAGGGAGACGTGGGGTGTGGGGGTAGTGGACTCTCTGAAATGCTGATAGGGGTGGGGAGGGAAATATATCCCTAGTGGCAGGGTCCTCACTTTCTCCAAGGAGAACAAACCACGTTTCTCCAACCTTATAGTTAATTCTCTCATTCCTCGAGCCGTTCTTGTAAGTGTCCTCTGCAATCTCTCAAATGTCCTCGCATCCTCTCTGAAGAGTGGTAACCAGTACTAGTTATGGCCTAACTGGTGCTTTTGTAAAGGTTTTGTAAATCTTCCCTGCTTTAGTATTCAAAATTTCTATTTAAGAAATCCGAGATACTTTGCTAATGGCTCTCCCAACATGTCCTGTGTGTTCGCAAATCTGTGTACTCGGATCCATTGGTCAGTGCTTAAACTTTTGAACTGTGCCATTAGGTCTGTATTGTCACTCTCCATCTCTTTGCGAAAAATACATCACTTCAGACTTCTCTCTATTTGCTACTTGTCTCTTCATTCCTGTTGCAGTTGATTTGCACCATCCTCTGGGCTTAACAGTTCATTGGTTGTGAAGTATGTTGAGGAATCTGGAGATTGTAAGAAGTGCAATATTTCTTTATTTGATTATACTTGTTCCCTTCATGCCTCAATAGTGGCTCCTTGTAAATTTTCTGTCTGGTGTCAGAGTGCAGCTGGGTATTGTAGATCTGCCAGTATTAGGTGGAAATTACAATGCTCTCTACAAATCTCTTCATGGATGTCTTTTCTTTCTCTCACTTACACAAAACCTAGCTTTCCTGAAATGAGCATTGATTATTGAGCCTTTCAGTGTGCACATTGTGCAAATTGTTGAATGCTTCTCATTCACTGACTTGCTGTGCTCAATATTAAGGACATTTGTATTGAAAGTCAAGTAACAAAGAGGCACTCACCTGTAATTATGAAACCAGTTGATGACAGTGCTGGTTTTCAGATTCAACTGAGCAGCAAGTTCTTCTATAGTTTTTGGGGATGGATATGGCTTTAGCTGGTAAGCTCGCTTCAAAGCTTCTTTCTCTTCAGGGGCCAACACCACCCTAGGCTTCTTCAGATGAACCTGTGGCTGGGGACTGGCGCTCTGACTGTAGTCAAGCCCAGCAACTGAAGAGTCACTACCATGACCGTCACTCACTGAGCTATGTCGGCGTTTCATGTAGGCTGAAACAAAAAATTAAACTTCCAGTTCATCTCATTGTTAAGAAAAAGCAATATTTTAATTTTTTTAAAGAAAAAAAACATATCAATCTTACAACTAAGTATTCATCAAACATTCTTGGTTTTAAGTGAGTTTAGAACCTGAAGTTTCACCACATGGAAGATTCCTTAGGGGACTTGAAAAGGTGGAGGTGGAGAGGTTGTTTCCTTTTGTGGGAGATTTCAGAACCAAAGGGAATAATCTCAGAATAAGAGGTTGCACATTTAAGACATGGGGAGGAATTTCTTCTCTATGAGGGTGGTGAATCTATGGAATTCTTTACCACAGAGGACTATTGAGGCTCGGTCATTAAGTATATTCAAGACTGAGATACACAGATTTTTAATCAGCAGAGGAATCAAGGGTTATGGGGAAAAGGCAGGCAAGTCGATTTGAGGAATATCAGATCAGCCATGATCTCATTGAATGGAAGAGCATACTGCTTGGGCTGGATAATCTACTTCTGCTCTACCATCTTAAAGTCATTAGAATGGCACAGAAGTCACTTAATCAAGACCAGATAATAGTCAAAGGGAAGGAGGGTTCATTAATAACTCCATCGCCAGGTTAGTGGTTGTGCTGTGGAATCACAGAACTGGACAGGATCCTAGGCTGGCTCTTTGAATGAACCACCCAATCAGTCCCACTTTCTTTGTTTTCCCAGAGCTCCATATACATTTCCTTTTCACTTTGTGGGTGGCACAGTGGTTAGCACTGCTGCCTCACAGCGCCGGAGACCCGGGTTCAATTCCCGCCTCAGGCGACTGACTGTGTGGAGTTTGCACGTTCTCCCCGTGTCTGCGTGGGTTTCCTCCGGGTGCTCCGATTTCCTCCCACAGTCCAAAAATGTGCAGGTCAGGTGAATTGGCCATGCTAAAATTGCCCATAGTGTTAGGTAAGGGGTAGATCTAGATGTAGATGTAGGGGTATGGGTGGGTTACGCTTCGGCGGGGCGGTGTGGACTTGTTGGGCCGAAGGGCCTGTTTCCACACTGTAAGTAATCTAATCTAATCTAATCTATAGTCAGTGGAAAATTGAGAAAAATATTTGAAAGGAGATCTCAGTTAACTATAAGAATAATAGGGTGGTTTTAGTAGGGGATTTTAACTTTCTAAACATAGTCTGGGATTGCCATAGTGTTAAAAGGTTAGATGGAGAGGAATTTGTTAAGTGTGCACAGTCTGATTCAGTATGTGGGTGTACCTACTTGACCTACTCTTGGGAAATAAGGGAGAGTAAGTGACTGAGGAGCACTTTGGGGCTAGCGAACATAATTCTATTAATTTAAAATAACGATGGAAGAGGATAGAGTGCATCTAAAAGTTAAAGATCTAAATCAGAGGAAAGCAAATTTTGATGGTTTTAGGCAAGAACTTTCAAATATTGATTGGGGGCATATGTTCGCAGGTAGAGGGACAGCTGGAAAAGAAAGTCTTCAGAAATGAGATAGCAAGTGGTCACGGTCAGTATGTTCCTGTTAGGATGAAAGGCAAGGCTGGTAGATGTAGGGAATGCTGGATGACTAGAGAAATTGAGGTTTCAGTCAAAAAAAAGGAAGCATACGTCAGACATAGACAGCAGGGATCGAGTAAGTCCTTAGAAGAGTTTAAAGGCAGTAGGAGTATACTTATAGAGTCATAGAGATGTACAGCACAGAAACAGACCCTTCGGTCCAACTTGTCCATGCCAACCAGATATCCCAACCCAATTTAGTCCCACCTGCCAGCACCCAGCCCATATCCCTCCAAGCCCTTCCTATTCATATAACCATTCAGATGCCATTTAAAATTGCAATTGTACCAGACTCCACCACTTCCTCTGGCAGCCCATTCCATACACGTACCACCCTCTGCGTGAAAAAGTTGCCCCTTAGGTCTCTTTTATATCTTTCCCCTCTCACTCTAAACCTATGGTCTCTAGTTCTGGACTCCCCCACCTCAGGGAAAAGACCTTGTCTATTTACCCTATCCATATCAGCAGTGCAAAAAAGGGGACACGAGAAAGCTTTGGCAAATAGGATTAAGGAGAATCCAAAAGGATTTTACAAAACATTAAGGACAAAAGGGTACCAGGGATAGAACAGGGCCCATGAAAGATCAGCAAGACCACCTATGTGTGGAACCGCAGGAGATGGGAGATATACTAAATGAGTATTTTGCATCAGTGTTTACTGTGAAGAGATATACAAGATAAAGGGCAGCACAGTGGCTCAGTGGTTAGCACTGCTGCCTCACAGTGCCAGGGTCCCAGGTTCAATTCCATCCTCGGGCAACTGTCTGTGTGAAGTTTGCACGTTGTCCCAGTGTCTGCCTGGGTTTCCTCTGGGTGCTCCAGTTTCCTCCCACAGTCCAAAGATGTGCAGGTCAGGTGAACTGGCCATGTTAAATTGCCCATAGTGTTAGGTGCATTAATCAGAAGGAAATGTGTCTGGGTGGGTTACTCTTCGGAGGGTCAGTGTGGACTTGTTGGGCCAAAGGGCCTGTTTCCAAACTGTAGGGAATCTAGTAAGGAATCTAGAATCTTAGAATAAAAAATTGGGGAAATAGCTACATATTGAAAAATGTCAATGTTACAGCAGTGGTGGTGCTGGATGGCTTAAAGTGTATGAAGGTGGATAAATCCCTGGGACCTGACCAGGTGTACCCTAGAACTCTGTGGGAAACTAGAGAAGCCATAGCTGGACCCCTTGCTGGGATATTTGTATCATTGATAATCACAGGTGAGGTGCCAGAAGACTGGAGATTGGCTAACGTGGTGCCACTATTTAAGAAATGTAGTAAGGAAAGGGAACTATAGACTGATGAGCCTGATATCAGTGGTAGGCAAGTTGGAGGAATCCTGAGGTGAAAAATGTGTTGCTGGAAAAGCGCAGCATCCAAGGAGCAGGAGAATCGACGTTTCGGGCATAAGCCCTTCTTCAGGAACCTGAAGGTCAGGGTTTACAAGGACTGGCAAGGCAAGAACTGATTAGGAATAATCAACATGGCTTTGTGCGTGTGAAATCACGTCTCACTAACTTGATTGAGTTTTTTGAAAAAGTAACAAAGAGGATTGAAGGGAGAGTGGTGGACATGATTATATGAACTTCAGTAAGGTATTCAACAAGGTTCCTCATGAGAGACTGGTTAGCAAGGTTCGATCACATGGAATTACAGGGAGAACTAGCCATTTGGATACAGAACTGGCTTGAAGGTAGAAGACAGAAGATGGTGGTGGAGTGTTGCTTTTCAGACTGGAGGCCTATGACCACAAGGATTGGTGCTGGGTTCACAGATTTTCATCATTTATATAAATGATTTGGATGTGAACATAACACATATGGTTAGTACGTTTGCAGATGATACCAAAATTGGAGGTGTAGTGGACAGAAAAGAAAGTTACCTCAGATTACAACGGGATCTTGATCAGATGGGCCAACAGGCAGAGGTTTGGCAGATGAAATTTAAGTTAAAAAAATGAGAGATGCTGCTTTTTGGAAAGGCAAACCAGGGCAGGTTCATAGTTCCTTGAAAGTAGAGTTACAGAGAGATAGGATAGTGAAGAAGGCATTTAGTATGCTTGCCTTTATTGGCCAGAGTATTGAGTATAGGAGTTGGGAGGTCATGTTGCGGCTGTACAGGACATTGGTTAGGCCACTTTTGGAATATTGTGTGTAGTTCTGGTCTCCCTGCTATTGTGAAACTTGAAACAGCTCAGAAAGGTTTTAGAAGGATGTTGCCAAGTTTGGGGAGGGTTTGAGTTATAAGGAGAGGCTGAATAGACTGGGGCTATTTTTCCTGAAGCATTGGAGGCTGAGGGGTGAATTTATCAAGGTTTATAAAATCATGAGAGGCATGGATAGGATAAATAGACAAGGTCTCTTACCTGGGGTGGGGTGGGGTGGGGTGGGGGGTGGGGTTCGAAACTAGAGGGCATAATTTTAATGCGAGACGGGAATGACTTAAAAGAGACCTTAGGGGCAACATATTCACACAACGGTGGTGTGTGCATATGGAATGAGCTGCCAGACGAAGTGGCGGAGGTTGGTACAATTACAACATTTAAAAGGTATCTGGTTGGGTATATGAACAGGAAGCGTTTAGAGGGAAATGGACCAAATGCTGGCAAATTGGACTAGATTTATCTAGGATATCTGGTCGGCATGGACGAGATGCTGTACATCTCTATGACTCTATTTGCTAATTTACTTTTCAACTTTACTTGTGAATCTCCTTCCACCACACATTCAGATAGAACATTCTAGGTCATAACAATTCATTAAATCATTTCTTCTTAGCCTTTCATCAATTCTTCTGCACACCTAATTTTCATCCAACAACAAGGAATGAGCAATCCACTTCACGAGGCAATGATTCTGAGCTGCTGGCTTGAAGGAAATACAGAATCCATCCATAGAAAATTAGATGAATAATTTGCTGTTTAATATAAAAGTAGTGTCATAAAATTAACTTGCTCCTGTTTTGTAGCCTCCTGAGCCTAATTTCCCTGGAGGCTCTCCTCCCCCAATACTGAACTCATTTCTTTGTCTTGTCTCTCTCTAATTATTGCTCATGCCTTCCCTGAGATTCTCAGTTTGTCCCTGAGGTTCACCTCCATCTCTCTCAGCTCCTTTCCATCTTAACTACCAACTAAGTAAATTCCATTCCTGATGCGTTGATTAATGTTCTCGCTTTCGGGTGTATCATTCTCTTCTCAAATGTTGCTGTGGGCACTGCTCTCCTTAAGAAGCTAAGCCTTGACATATTTCAAATTAATGCCCCTTTCTTCAACCTCATTTTCCTCTATGAATTCCTTGAATGTGTGTTACTTTTCAAACCCATGTCCATGTTTCCTGAAACTATTTTGAATCCCTCCAATCAGGTTTCCACCTCTGCAGCAGTAAAGCAACCAATGACATCCTATGGATTTGCAACAAAGGCAAATCGTTTTTTCTAACCAACATGTCAGCAGCCTCTGACAGAGTTGATCATATTATCCCTCCTCCAGTGCCTCTCATGCTATGCGAGATGGCATTCTCCTCACTCCATTCTTATCTATCCAATCATAGCCTGAAAACTATGAGTGGCTTCTTCTTCTGTTCCTGCACCATTTCCTCCAGAGTCCCTGAAGGATCCTCTGGTCTCCTCTAGATTCAAAACTATGTACTGCCTTTTGTTCCGTGGTCTGAGGACTCTGTGTTCATTTTCACATATATGCTGACTAGACCGTGTTTTGACTTACTTTCTCTCAATCCTCCACTGTTTCTAAATTATCAGACTGCTTATTCAACATCCAGCACTGCATGAGCAAAAATGCTATGTACCGAAGGATTGGAAGACTGAAGCCTTTGCCTGTTGTTGCTTCCACTGACTCCATCCCTCTTCCTGGTAACTGTCTGAAGTTGACTCAGACTGTTAATAACCGCAGTGTCATACTTGAGCTCAACACGAATCTTCAAATGTGTAATCATACGATCACTAAGACTACATTGTTTCACTTCCATCACATCAACTGACTATTGAACCCTGCTTCAACTTCCATGCTTTGAAACTCTCATGCATGCCTTTGTTATCACCAGGCTTGGCTGTTGTAACAAAGGTCTGGATGGCTTTTCTTATTGCATTCCATTAACCTGAAGCCATCCTAAACTCTGCTGCCCATATCTGAACTGTCACTAAATCCCAATCATCACTAATTTGACTATCATACAAGCAATGCTCAATGTAAAAATTCTTGTCCTTTTTCTCTATGGTTTCAACTGTCCCTATCTCTGCAATGTCTCAAAACAATACGAGCCCCAGAGATACCTGCATTCCTAGTCATCTCTGATTTGGATTACTTCACCAATGATGGTTGTGCCTTCATCTGCTGAGATCCTAAACTCTGCAATTCCCTCCATAAGTCTATCCATTTCTCTACCTTCCCTTGCTCCTGCAAGACATTTCTCAAAACCCTTTTACTTTGAACAAGTTTTTGGCTATTTACCCTAAAAATCTACCTACGGGGCTCAGTGAAATATTTTGTTTGAAAAGCCCTGTGGGGTATCTCAGGATGTTTTATTAGTTAAAGGCGTTATGCTGTTATTAAGCTAATAATTAAAATATTCAAGGAGCAACTGCTGAGATTTACTCTGACATATTTTATGAGGAAGTAAATATAATTGGATGGGTAATCTTATTTACTACCCAAAAAACAATTCAGTAATTTAAAAGGCTTATTCTATCTTTGAAAGTCATTGCAATAAACAATAACGGTGTGCTTTATTTTTATCAGATTCTTATTAGAATTCCTACAGTATGGAAACATTTCCTTTGGCCCAGCAAGTTCACACCGACCCTCCAAAGAGACCCATTCCCCTACATTCCCCTTAATAATGCACCTAACACTGGGCAATTTAGTATGGCCAATTCACCTGACCCGTACATTTTTGGAATGTGGAGGAAACCGCAGCACCCAGAGGAAACCCATGTAGACACAGGGAGAACGTGCAAACTCCACACAGACAGTCGCCCGAGGTGGGAATTGAACCCAGGTCCCTGCAGCTGTAAGGCAGCAGTGCTAACCACTGAGCCACTGTGCCACGCACATTAGATTCCCTATAGTGTGGAAACAGGCCCATCAGCCCAACAATCCACAACGACCCTCTGAAGAGTGACCCTCCCAGACCCATTTCCCTCTGACTAATGCACCTAACACTATGGGCAATTTACCATGGTCAATTCACCTAACCGGCACATCTTTAGACTGTGGGAGGAAACCGGAGAAAACCCACGCAGGCACAGGGAGAATGTGCAAACTCCACACAGGACAGCCGGCTGAGGCTGGAATCGAACCTGGTCCCTGGTGCTGAGAGGCTGCAGTGCTAATCACTGAGCCATGCCATGTCATGGAAGCACATTCTAAATAATCTTTACTTCTGTGTTTGCTCCTTAACATGTTGTGACTAATCATGTGTCACACAGGAACTGTTAAAGGAGTCCATGTGAATAGGTTATTCATTGCAAGTGAACTACCAAATGAACAGTAATGACTACTCAATCTAGACTATCAACTAAACAATGTAAGTACTACAGATGATTGTAAGATAAAATCATCACTGAATGCAATTTATACTGAACTCCAGTCCCCTTCACATTACAGATCATTAAATTTTGTTCATCTTAACCTTCTATTATTTCTCCTTCATATTACCACCTTGCTTCTGGCTCAACTTTTGATGCAGTTATCATGAAAACGTGAGCTGTCACAAGGTATCAGAGTCCAGAGAGAGATAGAAGGTAGCTATGAGCAACAAATCTTATTAGTATTATTAGTTATGATTGTATTTAGTGGCAGAGAAGATTCGATAGGTTGAATGGGCTACTCCCAATTCTTGGAGAAAGTGAGGACTGTAGATGCTGAAGATCAGAGTTGAGAGTGTGGGGCTGGAAAAGCTCAGCAGGTCAGGCAGCATCCAGGGAGCAGGAGAATTGACGTTTTAGGCGTTTCAGGAACTCCCAACTCTTGTTTGCATGTTTAACAAGACAACAGTTTATGCCTGTCAACTTTGATGTGCATAATCAATTCAAAATGTTTCTCTTCAGAATAATGATGCATACTAAGCAGATATAGGAATGAGATTAGTCACAGAAGAAACTGCTGAGGAGGTATCTGAAATGACAATTAGCAAGAAAAGGTGAAGTAAAGTTCTAGAAGATGGAGTCACAGAGGCAAAAGAGAGATATGGAATACTAAGCAGTAAACCAAAGCAGGAAGAGTGTCAAGACGTTGGGCTGGAGACAAATCCAGTAAATCTCATATGCTCTTGACAATCAATGGACGGTGGAAATGGACTTTAAGAAGAGTGGCAGATACACAGAAATTATGGGAAAAAAAGATATTTTAAAGATGGTGAAAATTTTCCAGCATATCTGGTGCATACTTAACACAATTTCCTAAATAATTCCAGGCTTAGAATGACTAAGTGTACTAGATACATAGGCCAGATGTATCTCTGATAGCAAAGACATAACTGTGTACTATAACTCAGTTATTAATTCTAAACTAGAGTCAATAAATCTGGAGTGATCATTTAATCAAAGCCCTTCAAGTGGAGTTCATTGACATGCTTTAGCATCATACATGCCACATTAATAGACATATTACTGATAAACAATAGTTTTCTGTGTACTGGCCATACCAATGATCATTGTCATAAGATAGCTAAAAGTTTCAAAAACTTGAGACTAGAAATACAAATTGATAGTAAACCCAACATTTCTTGCCCTGCACTAGGTGCTCTTGAAAAGCTGGTGTGGAGTCACTGGAGTGCCAAACATTAATCTTTCTAAAGTTCTAAAGAATGTGCAGGGAAACTTATAGGTCATAGTGTTTCCATGCACTTGCTGTCCTTATCCATTGAAGTGGAAAGTGGAAAGAATAGCAGAATGACACCCCAAAGCACCTATTAAAAATCCTATTTAATTAAAAATACAATTTGATGACCACAAAACTCACTGAAGGATGATCTGGGTCTACTTTTCAAGCTTTGACCTTTCCTTGAATGACACTGCAGTATTAGCCACAGACACCATGAACATCTACTTGATCACTGTGTGAAGGGCATATATTAAAAGCTTAGCATTTTAACCAACAGCAGGCTGCCCTGAATAGCACTGTTGTGATGAGATCTAAGCTCTGGCCATGGCTCCCTGAACAGTCACTCACATGTCATCCACCCACAAGCCAATTCTCTCTATAACAGCATTTTACAGATGCGCTCTGAAAACTGAGCTTCTGAGGTCTGTGGACTTCATAGAGAACCATTGCTATGCACAGGCTACAATTCATCTGCAACAAGTGCGCTACATAATGTATTGTAATATTCATTCTCCAAAACTCATAATGCAGCTATACATTCATAACATTTGCACCAAAACCAATCAACATCACAAGTTATAATCAAAGCGCAACATACAAGTGCTGTAATAATCCTGTATCATTCATATGAACTAAGAAAAGAATTATAGATACGAAGAATGTCATATCAGACTCAAAACATTAACTGTTTCTTTCTCCACAGGTGCTGCCAGACCTGCTGGGTGCTCAAACATTTT
This sequence comes from Chiloscyllium punctatum, assembly GCF_047496795.1. Classification (NCBI taxonomy): domain Eukaryota; kingdom Metazoa; phylum Chordata; class Chondrichthyes; order Orectolobiformes; family Hemiscylliidae; genus Chiloscyllium; species Chiloscyllium punctatum. The sequence goes on along the minus strand of NC_092757.1, from coordinate 43,279,163 downwards.
CTGTTTGTTTAATGTAGTTGTGAACTACATTATGATGCATGCATTTTTAAAAAAAAAAGATTTCTCAAGGGCTACTTTGAATGTTGAAGAAATGAGAGACTCATTGCTGGGCATGCAGCCAAGAATCTCAAAACTGTTAAACCATTATCTTTCATTCACCCATCCGCATCCAGACATAACCCTTTGTCCTTCTTCAGTTGACTGAGTTCTTTTGAATCAGAAGATGATCCTGGGAAGCACCAGGATCAGAGGGACCTTGGAGTGCATGTCCATCGTTTCCTTAAGGTAGCAGGAAAGGTAGATACAGTGGTTAAAAAGGCATATGGGTTACTTGCTTTTATTAGGAGGAGAAAATGAGGACTGCAGATGCTGGAGATCAGAGCTGCAAATGTGTTGCTGGAAAAGCACAGCAGGTCAGGCAGCATCCAAGGAGCAGGAGAATCGACGTTTCGGGCATGAGCCCTTCTTCAGGAATCTCAAGCCATTCCTGAAGAAGGGCTCATGCCCGAAACGTCGATTCTCCTGCTCCTTGGATGCTGCCTGACCTGCTGCGCTTTTCCAGCAACACATTTTCAGCTACTTGCTTTTATCAGACAAGGCATAAAGTTCAATAGCAGTGAGACAATAAGATACAGGAGCAGAATTTGGTCAAGCAGATCTGCCTCGCTCTGGCTGATATGTTTCTCAACCCCATTCTCCTGCATTTTCCCCACAACCCTTAATCCCTTTCTAATTAAGAACCTATCCAGCTCTGTCTTAAATATATTCAATGCCTTGCACAGATTCATCACCCTCTGCCTGAAGAAATTCCTCCACATCTCAATTCTAAAGGGTGATCCCTTCACTGTGAGGCTGTGCCCGCAGATCCTTGTCCCTCCTATTAGTAGAAACATCTTTGCCATATCTAACCAATACAGGCTTCTCAATATCTAAGTTTCAATGAGATTCCACCCCTCAGGCTTCTGAACCCCTTCATGTACACACCCAGAGTTCTCATATGTTAAGCCCTTCATCCTGGGATCATTCTTGTAAAACTCCTCTGGACGCCTTCCCAGGTCAGCATATCCTTCTCTAGATATGGGACCCAAAACTGCTCACAATATTCTGAATGCAGTCTGATCAGAGCATTAACCAGCCTCTCTTTTCCTGGCCCTTGTGAAATGAAAGTTGATATTGCATTTGCCTTCCTAACTGCCAAATGATCTTGTATGTTAACCTTGAATCCTGAACTAGGTCCGCTTCGTGCTTCAGATTTCCAAAGCCTTTTCCCATTTAGAAAATAATCTACTCTAATAGCCCATTCTCCCAGCTTTCAAAGTCCTTCTGTAACCTCCCCATCTTCTCAACACAACCTGTCATTCCACCTACCTTTGTGTCATCTGCAAACTTAATAACAATGCCTTGAGTATCTTCTTCCAAGGGAGGTTATACTGAAACTGTGTAAAACATTGCTTAGACAACAGCCAGAGAATTGTGTACAATTCTGGAATCTACATTATAGGGTGGGAGCAATGGCACTGGAGAAGGTGCAGAGGAGATTTACCAGGGCGCTGCCTGGGCTGATATGTTTTAGTGATGAAAGGTGACTGGACAGCTTGTGGTTGTTAACCTTGCAGCAGAGGAAATCTGATGGGGGACGTGATTGAGATGAATAAAATTATGAGGGGCATAGACAAGAAGAAACCTTGATGGAGGGTTCAATGGTTATGGGGCATATATTTGAAGTTTACAAAGTTTAGAGAAGGGTTTGAGGAAGGAGTTTTTCACCCAGATGGTGATGGGAATCACTGCCAGTAAGGGAGAGACCCTCATAACATTTAAGAATCATTTATAAGTGCACTTGCGATACAAAGGTGTACAAAGCTAAGGGACAAATGCTGAAAAATAGAATTACAATAGCTTGCTGAATGTTTTTGATTGGCACAGACTCGATAGGCCAAAGTGCCTTTTCTTCTGTGCTGTAGGTCCCAATGAATCAACTGGACTTCTAACTTTTTATATACATCAAAGTTTAATAAACACACACATACGCAACTCACACCCACCCACCCCCACACACATACGCAACTCACACCCACCCACCCCCACATACACAACTCATACACACCCACACACACACAACTCACACCCACCCACACACACACAACTCACACCCACCCAACACCTCACACACACCCACCCACCCCCACACATACGCAACTCATATACACCCACCCCCACACACATACGCAACTCACACCCACCCACCCCCACACATACGCAACTCATACACACCCACCCCCACACACATACGCAACTCACACCCACCCACCCCCACACACATACGCAACTCACACCCACCCACCCCCACACACATACGCAACTCACACCCACCCACCCCCACATACACAACTCATACACACCCACACACACACAACTCACACCCACCCACCCACCCCCACACATACGCAACTCATACACACCCACCCCCCCCACACATACGCAACTCATACACACCCACCCCCACACACAACTCACACACACACCCACCCAAACCCACACATATACACAACTCACAGACACCCACACACAACTCACACACACCCACCCACTCCCACACACATACGCAAATCTCACACACCCACCCACTCACAACTCACACACACCCACCCACTCCCACACACATACGCAAATCTCACACACCCACACACATACGCAAATCTCACACACCCACACACATACGCAAATCTCACACACCCACACACATACGCAAATCTCACACACCCACACACACACGCAAATCTCACACACCCACCCACACACGCAAATCTCACACACCCACCCACACACGCAAATCTCACACACCCACCCACACACGCAAATCTCACACACCCACCCACACATAAATCTCACACACCCACCCACACACAAATCTCACCCACCCACCCACCCATACACAAATCTCACACACCCACCCACACACACAAAAATCTCACACACCCACCCGCACAACTCTCATACACACACACCTACACACAAACGCGCAACTCACACACAGCTTTTAAAAAAGCTTTAATGCATACTGACCCTTCTAAAGCAGAATTTCTTTTTTAAAAATCTAAGGCAAACAAAATAAAATGGATTTTTAATGACAATATTTTTTCTCCTGCACTGCTTTAAATCTTACTCTCAAAATAATATATTGGACAAATATAAAAGAGAAGAAAGCCCTTGGAACAGATTTTACTTTCTTTTGGGTATCACAGAAATACATTGTAAACAGCCAGACCCAAGAGGAGGATTTTAGATTAATGAGGTTTAAAGTTGGGGAATCATTGATACAACTTGACAAAAATAATTTTTAAGTGTGAGAGTGCACAATACGGCATTTTGGCCATGCCTTTTCTTTCTCTGGTTCCTCTCCAAGTTGTCCTCTTCCTCAGTATCTCTGGTTCTCTGCCTCTCTCCCCAACATACATACTTTCTCCTGTCCCCTCTGTGACACCACCAGAATTGCTTTACCTGCAGTGGAACGTGGTCTTCACTTATTGCTCTGCTGCTGCTGCTCCACCTCCACCAAATACATGTGACCCTCATTCCTGCCCTCATTGCTCCACCAAACAGAAAGATCACAATGGAGGGAAGCTGTGATTGGAGGAGCTGGAGCAGCTAGTATAGAATAGACAGAACCTGTAATTCGAAGAGCAGCACTTCAGAGTCTATTCACTTTCACAATCATTTGCTCCTCCAATCAAAGTCTGCATCTTTCTTACTCTCAATAAGATGCCTCCACTTGCAACCATTTAGCCCTGGAGCATGGAACAGCATATGTGGTATGAAAGTAAACTTTCTTGAACTCTCCATATCCATCTTTGCTTTATGCCTGGCTACTTGTGATATTTTGAAAGCAAATTTGCATGTTGCCTCCTTGCATATTAAACCCTGTTATGGTGTCACAGAATTCTACCTCATTACACAAATCTTAAATTTTTAACCTGATGTCCAGTGCAACTGTGAGAAAGGTGGTGCACAAGTTGAGTTTTGTAGAAAAAATGCTCTTTGTTGAAACTTTTCATTTTGCACGCATCAGGCAATTTTCAAGAATGCCAATTTATTTGGAAAGCCAATTTTTAAAATCTGGTTGGTAGAGGCTCAGCATCAAGAACGCATCTGTTAATAATGACTGATAGTAATGCCAGTCCTAGCTACTTGCCAAGCAGACAGCACTCTCCTCTCAAAATATAAATGTTGGCTTTACCTCCAACTTGGTATTCTTGTAAACTGTCCTGATGAGTGCAAAAGAAAACGTTTCAATAAAGTATGTCTTTTTTTCGCAATGCCAAAGGCAAATATATCAAATTACACTCTTACAATAACATAACTGCACACTGCTCAATATTTAAATGATTATTAGTTAAGTTGCTCTTGGGAAGCAGTGACACTGGTAAAACAGTATCACTGCCCTTTACTAGTTTGCCTTGTTGGTATTATGTCAACAATACAGAGAGAGTAGATCTGGTAGGCCGTCTTCCATTAATAAACCAGTGACTTTTTATTATACCAGCAATATTCTTATTTTCTATTTTCTAGCCCATGTATGACTACATTTATTGAATTCAATCTCACAACTTGTCATAGCTAATTCTGAACCAAGGACCACCAAGACTATAAATATAAGCCGATCATTGCAAAAACTAATCAAAGCATGCAATAAGAACATGCATTTTGAGTAGCTTTAATTTTACCATTTTAATACTAAGTTATTGCCGCAGATTATTTATGGAAAAGTTAATTGTTTATGATAAAGTTTGTTTCTTTCTGTTTAAAATGAAATTATTCTCCTCCTGTTATATCTTTCCTTCATCACTGAGTCCCTGCACCTGGTAATGTATTCCCAATTTTGTGCTACGGGCTAACTGAGCACTGACTGGACAAACAACTTTTGAGCAAATGCCTGTTATGACCAGTCCAGTAGGTGGCACTCCATTTCTTCTTAATTCAGTTTTACACAATAAAGCTTCAATTCACAATGGTGAGGTAAAACCACACATTGCACCTGAAAACAAACATATCCCCTCACGGTGGAACTGCCTTATTTTAAACATGTCAAAGAAGAACTGCAGCTATAACACTGATCTCTAATTCCCCATTCACTTCCAAAAACGTCACTGTTTAAATTTAGATTTGAATTCTTTGCCCTTTGCTAACCGAATACAATAGGACCATGAAAAACAGAATGGGGTTTTCATTGAGAAACATTAATGAATGCATTTATTTCAATAATCAGCATTCCAAATCTGCAAAACTGCACAAATACCAAGTTAGAAAAGACACAGGCTTTATTGCAAAGCTTGAACTGCAAAAGGACATTTAATGTTCACACTGACAATGGATCTTTCCTGATTGTTGAGTAGAGAAGGCACTAAAATAGCTGTATGCCAAAAGACCACAAGGCCTTTGAGCTCAAATATCTTTTTTCTTACGGTCACTCCTGACATACTCCTCAATAGGAGTTTATGCTGAAAACTTCAACAAATTAAAAACTAAATTTGAGCGAGCAAGTGATGTTTAATCCCTCCTTAAATGAATAATTTCCTTTGCCCCTGCTTCCTTTACACCTGGGAAAGCTGGAATGTTATGTGCTATTAAAAGACTCAGGTGACAGGCTTGGAATGGGGCTGGAATAATTTTTATATTTTATATATATATATAATTAGTGACTTTAAGTGTGCTCCTTTCTTGAATAGTGTACGGCTCAGCAGCAAAAAAAACAGTAAATTTTTTTTGTTTTTTTTTCTGAATTCAAAAACCCAAAAGTCCAAGGAAGTCAATTAAATTTAATGATACTTGCACAAAAATATGAAAAAGTGTTACCAGTTCATGGCCATTAACAATGGAGAATGCAAAAAAGAATATTAAACAGTCTGTGACTTAATACTGTAACAAAGGACTGGTCCACTAAAGTTCAGTTTAATATGTTGATTCATTTACCTTTCTTTTCCATTCGTTTCATGTCCATCAGCTTCTCAACATTGCTTGGGTCATTGAGCCAGAGCTGCATGCGGACAAAAGGCTCCCTTCCCTTCAGGCTCAGCTTGTGCCAGGGTTTGGGCCGTGCCAGCAGATCAGACACGGAACCTTGTGTCAGGCCAAGGATGGTCTCTCCAAACAGACGTTGGCCTGTTGGTGGGACACAGAAAACAATCAGCCTACTGAGGCACAAAGCTACATTTTACCAGTTATACAAAAACATTTTGCAGTTTTATATTGATAATTCTTAAATCAAACCAGGACTTTTGCCAGAATTGGGAATAAGGAGTTTGCAGGATTTTTTAAGGCAGTTGTATTCCATTTTCTCTATCAGTGAAGGCTAGTAGGTGACTGTGGGAGAGTTAATGCCCACCAAAACAAAGTACCAGATTGGAATCCTCCCAAACATAATGTGTCCATTGAAAGCAAGATCATCAAAATATTATAAAAACAGGTCGGTCATTCACTGCAGCAATTTGTTGAGAGTAATTTTCATGCGAGTAGTTTATATCAACACTTCAACATCGCAGACTGCTCACCCTGTCACTGAACCACTATCGCTGATTGCTCACCCTGTCACTGAACCACCATTGCAGACAGCTCACTCTATCACTGAACCACCATTGCAGAATGACCATCGCAGACAGCTCATCCTATCACTGCGCCACCATCCCTGACTGCTCACTCTATCACTGAATCACTATCGCAGACCGCTCACCCTATCACTGAACGATCATCGCAGACCACTCACTCTATCACTCAACCACCATAGCTGACTGCTCACTCTATCACTGCGCCACTATCACTGACTGCTCACTCTATCACTGACCCACCATCACAGACTGCTCACCCTATCACTGCGCCACCATCGCAGTGATATCGGAGTGAGTACATAGCAGATGTGGTGCAATGATATCGAAGGGAGCACACAGCGGGTGTGGTGCATTGATATCAGAGTGATTAGATAGCACTGTTCGTTCAATGATATCAAAGTGAGCAGCCAGTGATGGTGGTGCAGTGGTAAAGTGTGCAGTCTGCAATGGTGGCAGAGTAGAACATAGAACATAGAACATAGAACAATACAGCGCAGTACAGGCCCTTCGGCCCTCGATGTTGCGCCGATCAAAGCCCACCTAACCTACACTAACCCACTATCCTCCATATACCTATCCAATGCCCGCTTAAATACCCATAAAGAGGGAGAGTCCACTACTGCTACTGGCAGGGCATTCCATGATCTTACGACTCGCTGAGTGAAGAACCTACCCCTAACATCAGTCCTATATCTACCCCCCCTTAATTTAAAGCTATGCCCCCTTGTAATAGCTGACTCCATACGCGGAAAAAGGTTCTCACTGTCAACCCTATCTAACCCCCTAATCATCTTGTACACCTCTATCAAATCACCCCTAAACCTTCTTTTCTCCAAAGAAAACAACCCCAAGTGCCTCAGCCTTTCCTCATAGGATCTTCCTACCATACCAGGCAACATCCTGGTAAACCTCCTCTGCACCCGTTCCAGTGCCTCCACATCCTTCCTATAGTATGGCGACCAAAACTGCACACAATATTCCAGAAGCGGCCGCACCAGAGTCTTATACAACTGCAGCATGACCTCAGGACTCCGGAACTCAATTCCTCTACCAATAAAGGCCAGTACGCCATATGCCTTCTTCACTGCACTATTTACCTGGGTGGCAACTTTCAGAGATCTGTGTACATGGACACCAAGATCCCTCTGCTCTTCCACACTACCAAGTAGTCTACCATTAGCCCAGTAATCCATCTTTTTATTACTCTTACCAAAGTGAATCACTTCACACTTAGCTACATTGAACTCCATTTGCCACCTTTCTGCCCAGCTCTGCAGCTTCTCTATATCCCGCTGTAACCTGCCATATCCTTCCTCACTGTCTACAACTCCTCCGACTTTCGTATCATCCGCAAACTTGCTCACCCAACCTTCTAACCCTTCCTCCAGGTCATTTATAAAAATGACAAACAGCAATGGTCCCAAAACAGATCCTTGCGGAACACCACTAGTGACGGCACTCCAAGATGAATCTTTGCCATCAACTACTACCCTCTGTCTTCTTCCAGAGAGCCAATTCCTAATCCAAACCTCCAACTCACCCTCAATGCCATATCTCTGTATTTTCTGCAGTAGCCTACCATGGGGGACCTTATCAAACGCCTTACTAAAATCCATATATACTACATCTACCGCTTTCCCCTCATCTACCTCCTTCGTCACCTTCTCAAAGAATTCAATAAGGTTTGTGAGGCACGACCTGCCCTTCACAAAACCATGCTGACTATCCTTGATCACATCATTCTTATCCAGATGTGCATAAATCCTATCCCTTATAATTCTCTCTAAGACTTTGCCCACAACAGAAGTGAGACTCACTGGCCTATAGTTACTAGGATTATCCCTACTCCCCTTCTTGAACAAGGGAACCACGTTTGCTAGCCTCCAGTCCTCTGGCACTACTCCTGTAGACAAAGAGGTCACAAAAATCAAGGCCAATGGCTCTGCAATCTCCTCCCTTGCTTCCCAGAGAATCCTAGGATAAATGCAATCAGGCCCAGGGGACTTATCTATTTTCACCCTTGCCAGAATTTCCAACACCTCTTCTCTATAGAGTGAGCAGTCAGTGATGGTGAGCAGTGAGCTATGGTGGCGCAGTGATAGAGTGAGCAGTCAGCGAATGTGATTTAGTGATAGGGTGAGCAGTCTGCGATGGTGGGTCAGTTGCTGTGTGCTCACTCCGATATCACTGCACCGCACCCGCTGTGTGCTCACTCCGATATCACTGCACCACACCCAGTGTGTGTTCACTCCGATATCACTGCACCACACCCGCTGTGTGTTCACTCCGATATCACTGCACCACACCCACTGTGCGCTCCCTTCGATATCACTGCACCACACCCGTTGTGCTCTCACTCCGATATCACTGCACCACACCCGTTGTGCTCTCACTCCGATATCAGTGCACCACACCCACCGTGTGCTCACTCCGATATCACTGCACCACACCCGCTGTGTGCTCACTCCGATATCACTGCACCACACCCGCTGTGTGCTCACTCCGATATCACTGCACCACACCCACTGTGTGCTCACTCCGATATCACTGCACCACACACACTGTGCGCTCCCTTCGATATCACTGCACCACACCTGCTGTGTAGTCACTCCGATAACACTGCACCACACCCACTGTGCGCTCACTCTGATAACACTGCACCACACCTGCTGTGTGCTCACTCCGATATCACTGCACCATAACCGCTGTGTGCTCACTCCGATATCACTGCACCATAACTGCTGTGTGCTCACTCCGATATCACTGCACCATAAAAGTTGTCTCCTCACTGTGGTATCACTGCACCATTAATGCTTTCTGGTCCCCTATTCTTTTAAGACGTCAGTTCTGCATTGTGGTAAATTCACAAAGTCTGGATGTGCACCAAACGCAATTTAACTTTCATTCCATCAAATAATAAATGTTGGGTGATAAATTCAAGCCTTAAAGTCAAACATAACTTGAAGGACTAAATCAAAAAGCCACCAAAAATGTGGACAGAGATTACAATACCTGATGTGTGCCAAACACTTCAACAAAATGAGAACTTTGTAATACCTACTTATATCAATGTTTCCTGTGACCAGCTAGTGTTGTTCAGCTGGATGCATTAAAAGAGATAGCTACTGGGATTGGATATCTCATTTAAGGTTAGCTTGTGGAATTTAAGGGCAAGTGTCCTGTCGCTGCAGCAGGTGCTGGCACCCATGTAAAAGAGACTCTTACATCGATTAGTTACACAATTATGGGAGAGTGCACTTCCAAAGTTTTTTGATACAGCTTTGGAGGCTTTTTTGGTGGAAGCGGCAAGTAGGAACAATATCCTGTAACTCGACAGGATAGAGTCCAATTCATGATGAGAAGTCAATGGATGTTGACAGCCATGAAGGTCAATGGCAACAGTTTAGCACTGAGAATTTGGAAGGAGTGCTGCAAGAAGGTTATGACCTCACCTAAGTGGTCAGGGTCTGTGATTTCAAATTCTACTGTCATATCCCACCAACTATAGCACTATCCTCAGAAACAGCTGAGCCTATCATACATCCCCATCATTCACTTACTGACAACCTGTATCAGGACTGTCCTCTCAATTATGTAGCACTACTTCCAAGTCTCTCTCTCACACCTTACAGGGTACACCCAAAGTTTTCATCATGATCAGTGGCACATTCCCTTCCTTTTTGCAGAACGAGGTTACATATAACAGGAGATAACCAGAAGAGGAACACCTATCTTTCCTAATCCATATGGAGGAAATGATGCAGACTACCACTAAGAAGCTGATTGCTGAGGTTCTGGCCAATGGCATGCCTCAAATCATAAACCTTATGCTTAATTTTCTTTTTGAAAACCTACTACTTCCCCATCTCATCAATCTCCTGTGATTCGCAAGCTGCATCAATTACTTTCCACACTGTAATGTTACTTATGACTTTTTCATTTTAAATACCAAAATTGAAAACAACCCAGGCAGTGGAGAAATAGCAAGTAGACAGTAATGAAGAGGACACAGTCTGACTCAATTTTACACTTGTAATCACCAACTCACATAGTGGTGCTCAGGTAATTTAGGAGCATGATACAGAGGTAGAAAGTGCATCTGGTGAGGTACAGGAAGAAAGTAGACTGCAGCCATGACTGAGAGTAGAATAATGTAGCTTCCAGTTTTCCTGAAGACAAGGGTGCAAACAAGTACAGCTGCATAAAAGCAATTTGATGGGTAAACTATAAAAGAATGCAATGGATAGGTACATTGCAATGCAAAGCTTACCAGAAAGCCAACAGTCTAATTCAAAGAGCGTGAGGAAGTTCTCTGTCAACCTAATACAGGATGTGGCGCAGGACCTGAAGCCCATTCTTTTCAGCATGGAAGTGATAGCCAATTCCACTCAATGAGCCAACCAATGCAGAATACACACAAGAGCTGCCTAGCACTGGATGTTGCATGGAAACTCAGACTGCCCTGTATAGATTTAGACTGCAGCTAACTGTGAATGAGGGTGCAAAGAGATTGGAATTTAAGGGAAGGTGCCCTGTAGCTGCAGCAGGTGCTGGCACCCATGTAAAAGAGACTCTTACATTGATTAGTTGCACAATTATGGGAGGGTAGTACAGAGTGTTACAGCAGTCCGAACAGCTTCCCTCAGACTGCTGAAGTGCATGCCTAGGGAGTGACAGTGAGTTCCATGGAGCACGAACCTATTGTCCTTCAACAGAAAAGCAACATTTGTCTTCTCCCCACTGCCATCTGCCAGTGTTCAGCCTCCAGTGCAGTCTTCGGTTCCATCCACTGAAAGTCAGCAGAATTCCACTAATTATGCTGCAATTGTTAGGATAAAACAACATCAGAGAACTAGAAAAGACGGACACTAAGGCTCCACAGGAGGCTCCCAAGCACTGAGGATGTCACCTAGACAGGGGACGGAACGTTTGCAAGACAAATTCCCAGCTCGGTGAACAGAACCACAACTAAGGAGATTCACAAGTATGATTAGTTTACTCGTGAATACGAGATCACTTAATTTATAAATTTGGTTTGAGATGTCTTGTGGTAGCTTAAATTTCTGTACTAAAACCCAACTATGTTAAGGAAGATCAATGATAGAAAGTAATACATGAAACTGTTAGATGATGGAGGCAGCAGGGTAGATGGTGTTTGGAGTCTTGCTCATCTATCCCTTCTCACATGACTGACGATATCCTTTTTTATAATTATTTTCTTCATTTAACTTTCGAATCAAATTCATCATTCTTCTTTCTGAAGCTGCAATGGAGATAGGTTGCGAGGAGCAGTTGAGTGGTGGGTCTTGTTCATTCCTCATGGCCATGGCAGGCACAGCTTGGGAATATGTTCCAGCATTGATGCATATGGATCCATTCCTTATCTCTGATGTTTTGATGGCATCTGCAACATTGGCAGAGTGAACAATTTTTTGGTGAGTGATCTCTCTGCCCCCTGGAGTTCGTTTGGACAGTCAAATCAGTTCTTGGAAGTTGAGATGGGCTCCGGTCCTGGAGAGTTGAGACAGTCTCCTGGCTACGGTGGTGGCTGTAGTATTGGCAGCAATAGGCTGCTTTGGCAGAGGCGGAGTTCTGGGTCTGGTCACTGGTAGTGGGGGCTGCTTCAGCGTACATTCTCTTTGGTGCTGTGGCCTCAGGGACAGCTTTGGCAGCTACAGAGTGTGGCAGTGTCCTGTAGTCACTTTGAAAATCAGGAAGCCATTGATGGAACAAAAAAACAAAATTTGTCCGAACCTTGTATGATTTTTTAATATAAGTTATGTCATTAAAATGGTGCCAGCTAATGGCAACTTATATGCATTTTACTGTTGCATATAAAAGCATGTAAAAATAAAGTACTATTGCTATCTGAGAAAGGGGAATTAGAGTGGAGATTACTGGTATCAATGACAAATGAATATTTCATAGATGTTCTTGCTTGAGAGCTTTTCTCCTCTTGTCCTCATGCCCCTATTACTCCCCCTCATTACTTGGTCACCCTAAAATAGGTGACAACGACTGTCCCCTCAAAATGAGATATGATGTGCAGCACGTAGCAGATATGACAAGTATGGAACCGTTTATGCTGATACTGTAGGGCTCCTCTGAGCAGCAAAAATGTTTTCACTGTATGCATGCTGTAACATGTGCTTGAATTGCAGACTGGAGTCATCAACCATGCCTTCTATGGACATCTTTTGTAGTCAAGCAGCATTTGCTACTCTAACTCAAATGGGGTTGACACAGCAGACTGTTACAGAATGAAGGCATAAGGACTTCTGATTGGATAGTGAGGATTAACCTACAGTGATTCTCTGCATTTGGTCACACAGCAGCTGGATAATGTTGGAACAGGATCACTTTTGTTTGTAGTTTAGGTCCTAGTAGATATGCAGCACCTACCAGCGTGTGCAGCTTATGGCACCATTCATGAACAAACCAGCAATCTTCTGACCGTTTCTCTCGAGCGAAAGAATATGAAATACCGTCGGATTTCAATAAATAGAATACATCAGTTACATTAAAGTGATCGTGAGATACTACACGTTTCTCCTGCTTAGCCTGAAGAAACCAAATGCAAATGCAATGTTAATGACCGCAGTCACTTTCACAGCCACTGGTACTGCCATCCTGGCTCTTCTGAAGGAGCTGCCATGCTGTGTCAGACTATTGGACTGTAAAGTTACCAATAACTGATTTGTAAGTGTAGTGAATAAATGTTTAACTGAGCACCCTTTCAGTACTGGGTTTAACAATCCCTTCCAAAAAAAAGCCAATGATATCACTAGTCCTCACTTTCTAAACAGAAGAACTTCAAAAGGAAATATTACCAGTGAACGAAATTAATGAAAGGATGGAAAACCTACTTTTTGTGGTTATTTTAAATTAGTTCTATTAATGATATTCGTTTCAGACAACTTACCTGAAAATTAGTCCAACCATTTGCACTTAACAATCAAGTGCAATAAATTTTCGAACAGCTTTGGGGATTTCCTGCTAAAATATTACTCCTCCAAAATCAATGGAAGCAATGAAAGGCAGTTTACCAAATTAATTGATCTGCTGTGTCAGATTAACATTCAGGCAGCAAGGTGATAAGCTACCCAAACACCAGCTAAGGTATAGTTTTGCCATTTAAACACCAATAACAGAACAGACTTCATTATTGCTGCCACCATTTTAAACTCTTCAATCAGTGACACTCAATGAATCAATGCCAATTCAAATAGGCAATTTAATCCAATATAAGACTTGGCCCGTACTGGTTTAGTGATTTCTCGTAAAAAAACACAAGCAACCAGTGAAGTGATCATTTAAATGCATGGCTCTGTAACAGGTTATCAATCATTAATGGGTAGCTGTGCCCCTCCACTAGGATAGGTTTGGCAGCATTGTTTCCATGCATGTCAGAATGACTCACTATCAGTGACACTAAGCCTTGCACACAAAAATCAAGACTGACACGGCAGCATAGAACTGAGTGAGCACCACACTGTGCTCATTTTCTGTTGTGACAACTGACTTTGAAGTGATTTAATTACTGCTTTCAAGGTGATAAAAATGGACAAAAATCATCCAAGAAACTGTGTTCAATATACTGATGGGTTCAAAGGGTAAAAGCTATGGCATTAGATGTAGAAACAGTCAACCATAATGTGTTCACGTATAGAGTGACAGAGACAAGTTGCAAAGAAATCCATTGAAGCAAGAATCCTGAGTGTAACCGGGAAGCAATGAGACACTGTTACAGATTAAAAAGGAATTGTGGCATAAACTGAGAAACAAGAGTTTATTTCATAAAAATGAAGGTTTTATTGCCATTCCTAAAAGTTCTTATATTCCAAAAATGGATGAATGTTTACCAGATCACATTTCCTGCAGCAAGCCAGAAAGCAGTGAACTCTTCATGAACTAATACAACGGAACTTTGATCTTAATCTTATTTAAATTTGACTGTTTTCAGTACTGGTCACTGCCAAGTGATGCAAACGAAACAACAGATAAAAGTGGGAAAATAGCCAGGAAGAAACAAGGGGGAAGAAAAATTATCAAAAGTATTGACAATGCTACTTTAGTAGGATTACAAATCTTTCAATGCAGCACCATTTTGTTTATCTTGCTAGAATTAACATCACATAAATAGAGAAACGCCAACAAATTATGCTCTACTGACAAAACTTACTATTCTCAATTTTGGAATGAGATTTGCTTATATCATAGAAAATTTACTAAAGTTCTGTTGTTAAATGGTTAGATTAAAAAAATCAACTACTTTTCCTTATCGTTGTCGGCATAAAAGTTTTCTTGTTTTTATTGTTAAGTATAAAATGATCACATGACTAAGTGTTATTTTTAGTTTCTTGTTAATGACTATGTGAACTTCTTTTGACCGGTAATCGCTGCAGTTTTCATTTTAGATGTAATCTGTTCTGAATGTTGATGAGTTCCAGGGGAACTGTTTTTAAGTTCCCAAAGATAAGATGTGTTGGAACAATTTACACAGTACCTTCTCTTTGTAATTTCCTGGGGAATAAACCCTTGTGCAGTTTATGTTTTCACCACATCTTTCATTCATTTGCTGTGGAATCCCTGGGCCCACTGCTATCAGAAGCACATTTCAGTAAGCCAGTGGTTTCAGCTTTTGCCAATCATAGCCGAAGGCTGTCTATGGCCCCATTTCCAAGGGCAGCAAATATATTCAGAATAAGAAAAGAAATTCAAGTGCATATTTCCTTGTTTATTTTCAGAAAATGCAACACATTGAACTTTCCAATAGACCCTATTCATACTAACAAATTTCAAAACAGCTAAATAATAAATTCGGAGAATCACAGAGTCCCTACAGTGTTGAAGCAGGCTATTTGGCCTATCAAATCCACATCTATCCTCCCAAAGAACATCCCACTCATACCCACCATGAACCCTGCATTGCCTATAACTAATCCACCTGACCTGCACACCTTTGGACTGTGGGAGGAAACACACGCAGACACGAGGAGAATGTGCAAACTCCACATGAACAGTCGCCAGAGAGTGGAATTGAACCTGGGTCACTGGCAACATGACACTGCAGTGCTAAGCATCGAGCCACCGTGTCCACCACGATTAAACGTCAAATATTTCTAACATTTTCTTTTACATGCTTGCTATTTTCATGGTATTTGGTTTTTATTATGCAATTCAATGGTGCATAGCAACATACAACTTTGCTTACACAAAGTGCCAAGTAGTCACATAGATACATATATACATACATACATACATCAACAGCAGATTCTGAATTATCTGCCAGCACTCAGCATTAAGCCAAAGAATAAAAACTTGCAGATTGAATGCATCATTACGTCAAACACCACAGCCACAATACGGTTCAGTTATCAATTCAGTCAGACAACAATCTCAATTATTGTCTTTCATGGATTTGATCTGGATATTCTGGGTATGAAGATCTCTTGTAATTAAGAAGGATCAAGTAATCTAGGACTACTAGCTAATCAAAAAATGGTATATTTGAAAATTTCTATTAGTAACTTTAACTGTCAGTTTGTTTAAAAACCAGAAAAATACTTTATTTACTCTTTTGTTCTCCACACAGATACAAAGTGAACATGCAACATAAAACAAAACTACTAGATTCAGTTCTATACACACAGAGGGTCATAGATTGACTGACCTTTACTGGAGCAATGGTAGAGAGTGTTATCATTAGTGTCAGAAGCTTTGGTCTACAGAGGGGTAAAATGACATGGGTTCACACTTTTGCCTCAACTGCATCTATTATAAGTTCAAGCACATGAACATTATAGAGGCAGGATCAGGTGTGACGGTGCAAGCTTCACAGTTGCTTGGCCTGCTAACATTCCCATTCAATGTTTACACAGGAATAATGGCTGACCAGCACCTCGTCCCTGTGGTACAATCTTTACAAAACATCATCAAGGGATTCAGTACAGGAGAAGTAGATCACCAAACAAACTGGGAAAAGGTACTAACCAGCCAGCATTTTGTAGCTGTGTTAGAAAGAAAGATTATAGCTTAAATGGCACAAGAACTACTGGGAATTCTTACAGCTAATAAGTCTTTGTGAACAGATTGTAACCATATTCTCTCTCTCTCTCTCTATAATATATATATATATACTCTAGCTAATACTAGCTAGCTTGCATGTGGAAATATTTTCTGGGTCAAAGTAAAGTTAATGTCTATATTTTAAAAAATGCAAAAAAGTCAGAAGGATACAACAGGACAAAGAGGAGAAAACTGGAAAACATAATTGTGGAAGAGAAATAAGCAATGCAACAGCATTAGCAGATTTCCACATTGCTGTTCACAGTAAGTCAGAAGCGACACAGTTTGGAGGGTGGGTTGATAGTTTATGGGATGCATTCAGTGCATTGTCTCTCTCGCTTTCTTTCAAACTTCTTTACAAATCCTTTCAATAGCTCTTTTCATCATTAAAGAGATCTGGAAATCGGTTAATCAGAGATACAATAAGGTAAAGTATTTCACTAAAATAAAACAAAGAACTACAGACTCAAAACATTAGCTCTGTTTTTCTCTCCTCTCATATGCCACTACACCTGCTGACTTTCTCTAGCAACTTGTCTGTGAAAGTAAAATAGCTGTTTTCTATTTGGTTCCTTGAAAATTAAGAATATTTGCCTTACGCGTAACTGGTCGAAACATAATAACTAAAATATTAAATCATGATACATTTTACTAATAATTTTCAGAACACAAATATACTTGGAAATGATTCTACTTGCTGAAACAATTTATTTCAGTTGCGCCATACCTTTAGTCTTCCAGCATTTTTTTTATTTTTTGGATGGTTATTTTTGTATTCTGACTAAGTTGAAACATATTTGCTCTAATCATGTGGAATCAAAGTAATTAAAACAGTTATAATATATAATATTACAGAAGTAGGAAGACAAACTTATGAAATAAAGAAACCTTTAAAGATAGTCATAAACATTAACATTACAGTTACGCTTGTTCTTGTTTTGAAGATTTTATCCAGGGTGGGGGGGTGGGGGGTGGGGAAACAAAACAAATTCCAGCTATTTCATCTACTTGTAAAAACTTTTCTCAGAAAACTATCACTACTATTTTGTTAACAGAAGTACATTTTGTTAACAGTGGTTAGCACTGCTGCCTCACAGCGCCAGAGACCGGGGTTCAATTCCCACCTCAGGCAACTCTGTGTGTGGAATTTGAACATTCTCCCTGTATCTGTGTGTGTTTCCTCCGGGTGCTCCGGTTTCCTCCCACAATCCAAAAATGTGCAGGTCAGGTGAATTGGTCATGCTAAATTGCCCGTAGTGTTAGGTGAAGGGGTAAATGTAGGAGAATGGGTCTGGGTGGGTTACGCTACGGCGGGTCGGTGTGGACTTGTTGGGCCGAAGGGCCTGTTTCCACACTGTAAGTAATCTAATCTAATCTAGTAAATAGAAAAGGACCAGGGGTCAGAAAGAAAGTCACACTCTGCAAGCAAGGATTCCTATTAATAAAAAAAAATTGAGATGCTTGCACATAAAAATTTGGGGTTGTAGGCTGTTACTCTGTTGAAAGTTGAATGATGGTCCAGGAAGTTTCATAAACCGAAGCCATAGGTTTCTCAGAAAAGAAGCACAAACCTCTGATGGAAAGAATTTTAGGGGAGGCTGTGGTGCACTGCTAATGCTACCAGAACAGTAATTTAGTTCTGGGGACATGGGTTTGAATCCTACAATAACAGATGTCAATATTTGAATTAATTTTTGAATATTCAATGAAATTTTGGAATTAAAAATTTGTCTAATAATGACCATTTAACCATTGTCACTTGTTGTTAAAAAAAACCATCTGGATCATCACTGTCCTTTAGGGAAGGAAATCTGCCTTTCCTGGTCTGGCCTTTATGTGATTCCAGATGCACAGCAATGAGGCTGACTTTTAACTGGCCCCTGAAACATCCTTGCAAGCCAGTCAGTTTAAAAAGCAATAGGGATAGGCAATAAATGCTGGCGCACCCAGCAGCATTCACATCCCATGAACCAACAACAAAAAACACAAGTGGCTACGATCTACACAAGGATAGGTTAAACTCACTAGCAGCCAACCAGTTGTGAACCTATGAGGATGTAATTGGAACCCATCAGGTGTGACCACACCACAGAAATCTCCTGGTGCAACTGACTGATAAAAACACATTAGACACGCAACGGATCATTCCATCCAAATAAAAACCAAAATAACTGCGGATGCTGGAAATCAGAAATAAAAACCGAAATTGCTGGAAAAGCTCAGCAAGTCTGGCAGCACCTGCGGAGAGGAATCAGAATTAATGTTTTGGATCGAGGGCCTGCTTTGGGTCTGTTTTGAGGAAGGGTCACTCAACCCGAAATGGTAACTCTGATTTCTCTCTGCAGATGTCGGCACACCTGCTGAGCTTTTCCCACAACTTCTATATTTGTTTCTGATCATGCTACCCTCTTAAAATCTCAAAAGAATAAAAGAGAACATAGAGAAGTACAGCACAGGAACAAGCCATTTGGCCCTCCAAGCTTGTGCCAATCATCATCCCCTAACTAAACTAAAAAACAAACCTCGGTCCTCATTTGGTCCATATCCTTCTATTCCCTCCATATTCATGTAACCATTCAGATGCCTCTTAAATGTCGTCAATATGTCTGCTTACACCATCTCTTCTGGCAGCTGGCTCCAACCACTCTCTGCATGAGAAACCTCCCTCACACATCTCCCTTAAACTTACTCCCTCTCACCTTGAACCTGTGTCGCCTTAGTAATTGAAACTCGAACCCTGGGAAAAAGCCTCTGACTATCCAACCTATCTATGCCTCTCATAATTGTGTAGACCTCTATCAGGTCTCCTCTCAGCTGCCATCTTTCCAGTGAAAACAATCTCAGTGTTTTTAACCTTTCCTCATAGCCGATGCTCTCAAGACCAGGCAACATCCTGATGTACCTTCTCTGCAGTCTCTCCAAAGCTTCCATGTCTATGGTGACCAAAACTGCACACGATACCCCAAATGCAGTCTAACAAGGGTTTTATATAGCTGCAACATAGATTACCAACTCTTATCCTCCATGTCCTGGCTGAAGGAGGTAAGCATACCACATGCCTTCTTAATCACCTTGGCCACCTGTGTTGCCACTTTTAGGAAACTGGACCTGCACATTCAGATCCTTCTATATGTTAATGTCACTAAGGGTTCTGCCAATTACAGTATAACTCACACCTAAATTTGATCCTCCAAAATGCATCACCTTGCATTTGTTTAGATTAAACTCCACTTGTCATTTCTGTGCCCAAATTGCCAATCTATATCCTGTTGTATCCTTTCACAATCATCAGCACTGTCAACAACACCAATTTTCGTGTCATCTGCAAATTTACTGATCAGATCACCCACATTTTCCTCCAGATCATTTATAGATACTACAAACCACAGAGGGCCTTAGATTGATCCCTGTGGAACACCATTAGTTACCAGTTATCATTCTGAAAGACACCCTCCCACGGCTACCTCATGTCTTCTATGGCCATGCCAGTTTTGTATCTATCTAGCCAGCCCACCTCAAACCCCATGCGATTTTAGCTTTTGTACAAATCTTCCACGTGGGACTTTATTAAGTACCTTACTAAAGTCCATATAAACTTCACCACAGCCCTTCCCACAATTATCTTTGTCACCTCTTCAAAAAATACAATCAGGTTGGTGAGATACGATCTTCCCTGTACAAAACCATGCCACCTGTTACTAACTAGGCCATTTTCTTCCAAATGTGCATATATCTTGTCCCTCAGTATCTTCTCCAAGTGTTGCCCCATCACAGACGTCAGGCTCATCGGCCTGTAATTTACTGAATTATCCCTGTCTCCTTTCTTAAACAAGGGAACAACATTGGCTGATCTCAAGTGCTCTAGAACCTCGCCTATGGTCAAAGAAGACGTGAAGATATCTGCTAATGCCCCAGGTATATCTTCCCTTGCTTTCTCATAGTAACCTGGGATAGATCCCAACTGGCTATAGATCTATATAAGAACTTCTCACATCCTCCATACGGTTACCTTTACAATGCCCCAAAGCTCCATCAATGCCCCTTGTCTATGTGATACATACCCCACCTCCACATCTATGCCAACAACACACAGATCTATTTCTCCACAACTGCTCTTGATTCCTCAAATGTTTCTCTGTGATCCAGTTGTTTAGCTGCCATCAAGATCTGGACAAGGTGGAAAGCTCACATCAAAATTTTGATAATTCAAGAGATTTCTTCAGCAGGATATCTCAAGCCTAGAGCTATTTTGCTCATTTGCCACCTCTGCAGTATTTCCACATTCTGTCCTAATTCATCCCATTACTTCTGAACCCCTTATCTCGCCCTTTAACATGTCCTTGCAGGCCTCTTGAAGTTCGTTATTCACAAATTATAGTGCACTGAAAATATTTCAAGACATATTCCTCATTCTTATCAACAGCAGTAACCTCCAATCAAATTAGTTCAACATTCTTGGGTTCCTCTACAGACTTTTCTGTGGTCTGTCTCTTTCAGTTTCATTATGTAACCTTCTGAGCTTGGTTTAGCACCCATTTTTGGCCAATGCAGAACCTTAATTTTGCATGCTGCAGCACTTAGGCATGAACTGCTCAGAAACTCCAATTAAACTGTCTGTCATGGGGAAAAAGATCCTGACAATCTACTCCGTCTATGCCTTTCATAGTGTTGTATCCCTCAATCAGATACCCCCCTCAACAACTTCTGCTCCAAGGAAAACAAACCTAGCCTATCCAGCCTCTCCTCAAAAGAGACTTTTCATCCCAGGCACAATCCTGATGAATCTCCTGTGCAGCATCTCTGATAGGGATATGACCAGAATTGCATTCACTATTCCATCTGTGGCCCAACCAATGTTTTATAAAGTTGTAACAACATTTTCTTGCTCCACTATTCCACACCTTCTCTAATAAAAGCAAATATCTCATATGCCTTCTTCACACTACTTATGCTGGCACTTTCAGGAATCTATGGACCTTTCCACCAAGGTACCATTGTTTCTCAGTACTCCGAGGGACCTACCATTCATTGTGTAAATCCTTCCCTTAGACTTTCCAAAATTCGTCATCTCATACTTATCAGAATTAAACTCTATCTGCTACTGCTCTGCCCAATTTACTAGCTGATCAACATCACAGGCCAACCTCATGACACCATCACCAATTTGTGTGTTATTGATAAACTATGGATTATCAATTAACTATGGATCTCTAAAATTACATGCAAGTCATTACTATACATAAGAAACAGCAGGCAGCCCAAACTCTACCTCTGTAGTACACTGCTGGTCGTGGATTTCAGATGACAAAACACAACCCTCCCCAATCACACTTTGCCTCCAATTCGCAAGCCAATTTTGGATCCTGTTTGCCAACTTGCCTTGGATTCCGTGGGCTATTACCTTTTGGACCAGCCTTCCAGATATGACCTTGTCAAAGGCCTTACTGAAGTCCATTTAAACCACATCAACAGCACTACCCTTACCAAATCTGTAGTCAACTCTTCAAACAACTTGAAATTTAAAAAAGTAAAAATTAAAATTAAATTAGTCGGACAGGAAGTCCCTCCAACAAAGTTGCCTTTGGAGAGATGATCTCTGCCTTTCCAATTAATCCTGTCTCTCAGTATCTTTTCCAATGATTTCCCCACTACTGACTACTTATGGGTCTGAAATTATCTGTTATATCCCTGCTTGAACAAAGGAAATACATCAGCTGTCCTCCAGTCATCTGGCACTTCACTTGTAGTCAGAGAAGTATTAAATATCTCTACCAGGGTCCAGCAATGTACTTCCATGCCTCGCATGGCAGTCTGGCATATACAATAAATGGGAATATAATGAGGGGGTAGGGGAAGTGAATGATCTTGGCATGCAAGTGCAAAGGTCCCTAAAGGTAGCAGTACAAGTAGATAAAGTTGTAAAGAAGGTTTACGGAGTGCTCTCCTTTACTGGCAGAGGTATAGAATACAAAAGTAGGGATATAATGATGAAACTGTTTAAGACAATGATGAAGACACAATGGGAATACTTTATGCCATTTTGGTCAGCACAGTACAGGAAGGATGTAATTCTTCTGCAAAGAGTGCAGAGAAGATTTATTAGAATATTGCCAGGGCTGAAGAACTGTAGCTACAAAGAGAGATTGGAAAGGGATGCTTTCCTTGGAACAGAGGGGTGACATGATTGGGGTGCATAAAATTGTAAGGGTAGAGATAGAGTAGATAGGAAGAACGTGTTCCCTTGGTTGAGAGTTCAAAAACCAGGGATTCAAGCTAAGTGGCAGAAGAATTAGAGAGAACGTGAGGAAAACCTTTTTAATGCAACAGGGTGGTGGGTGTCTGGAGTTCACTGCTTGAATCAGAAGTGGAGGCAGAGATTCTAAACGCCTTTATGAAGCACCTGGATCTGCACCTCAACTGCTCTAAGTTACAGGGCTGGGACCGTGTGCAGAAAGGGCATGGGTGTTTTGGGATCGACATGGGCAAGATGGTCTGAATGGCTCCCTTCTCCGCTGTATCATGTAACAAGAAAATTTTGACCAACCTTGTATGAAACACTGGAGAGTTTCTTTTGCCTCAACTGAAATAATCAGCTCAGTTCTGGGCATCACATTTTAAAAAGGCATTCAGAAGGAAGATTTAGAAAAAATTCATGAGAATTGTTCTAGGATTGAGGACCTTCAGTTATAGAGCATAGAACAGTACAGGCCCTTTGGCCCTCAATGTTGTGTTCACCTTTTATCCTACTCTAAGATCAAACCAGCCTACATGCCCTTCATTTTACTATCATCCATGTGCCTATCCAAGAGTCGCTTAATGTTCCTAATGTATCTAACTCTACCACCATTGCTGGCAGTACATTCCACACACCCACCACACTCTGCATAAAGAACCAACCTCTGACATCTCCCTTAAACTTTCTTTCAATCACCCTAAAATGATGCCCCCTTGTGATAGCCATTTCCCCCCTGGGAAAAATCTCTGGCTATCCACTCTATCTATGCCTGTCATTATCTTGTACACCTCTATCAAGTCTACTCTCATCCTTCTTCGCTCCAATGAGAAAAGCTCTAGCTCCCTCAACCTTTCTTCATAAGACATGCCCTCCAGTCCAAGCAGCATCCTGGTAAATCTCCTCTGCATCCTCTCTAAAGCTTCCATACCTTTCCTATAATAAGGCAGCCAGAACTGAACACAATATTCCAAATGTGGTCTAACCGGGGCTCTACAGAGCTGCAATATAACCTTGCGGCTCTTAAGCTCAATCCCCTTGCTAATGAAAGCCAACACACTATATGCTTTCTTAGCAACCCTATGAACTTGGTTGGCAACTTTGAGGCATCTATGGATGTCGACCCCAAGATTCCTCTGTTCCTCCACACTGCCAAGAATCCTGCCTTTAACCATGTATTCTGTATTCAAATTCGACCTGCCAAAGTGAATCACTTCACATTTTCACAGGTTGAACTCAATCTGCCACTTCTCAGCTCAGCTCTGCATCCTGTCAATGTCCACTGCAACCTACAACACCCCTCCACACTGTCCACAACTCCACCAAACTTTGTATCATCGGCAAACTTACTAACCCACCCTTTGACTTCCTCATCCAAGTTATTGATGAAAATCACAAACAGCAGAGGTCCCAGAACAGATCCCTGTGGAAATCCACTGGTCACCAAGCTCCAGGCTGAATACGTTCCATCTACTACCACCCACTGTCTTCTATGGGCCAGCCAATTCTGTATCCAGACAGCCAAATTTCCCTGTATCCCATGCTTCCTTACTTTGTGAATGAGCCCACCATGGGGGACATTATCAAACACCTTGCTAAAATTCATATACACCATGCACTGCTCTACCTTCATCAATATGTTTTGTCACACCCTCAAAGAATTCAATAAAGTTTGTGAGGTATGACCTGTCCCTCACAAAGCCATTATGAATATCTCTAATCAAACTATGCTTTTCCAAATAATCATAAATCGTGTCTCTCAGCACCCTCTTCAATAATTTGCCCACCATCAATGTAAGACTGACTGGTCTGTAATTCCCAAGATTATCTCTATTCCCTTTCTTGAACAAAGGAATAACATTTGCCAATCATCTGGTACTACTCCAGAGGACGCAAAGATCATAGCCAAAGATGCAACAATCGCTTCCCTTGTTTCTCGTAGTAACCTTGGGTATATCCCATCTTGCCCAAGCGACTTATCTCGCCTACTGTTTTCCAAAATTTCCAGCACATCCTCCTTCTTAACATCAACCTGTTTGAGCACATCAGTCTGTTTCACGCTGTCCTCACAAACGACAAGGTCCCTCTCACTAGTGAATACTGAAGCAAAGTATTCATTAAGGACCGCCCCATCTCATCCGACTCCAGACCCATGTTCCTTCCACTATCCCTGATCGGCCCTACCCTCACTCTGGCCATCCTCTTGTTCCTCACATAATTGTAGAATGCCTTGGGGATTTCCTGAATCCTACCCACCAAGGCTCTTCTGAGTCCATTCTTCAGTTGCTTCTTGATTACCTTGTAACCCTCTACAGCCCCGCCTGATCCTTGCTTCCTCAATCTTAAGTAAGCTTTCTTCTTCCTCTTGATGAGATATTCCACAACTCCTGTTATTAAAGGTTCCTTCATCCTACTATCCCCTCCTTGCCTCAGTGGGACAAATGTAGTCAGTATTCGCAGCACGTGCTTCCTAAACAACCTCCACATTTCTGTTGTGCATTTCCCAGAGAACATTGGTTCCCAACTTATGCTCCACAGTTCCTGCTTAATAGCACTGTAATTCCCCCTCCCCCAATTAAACACTTTCCCATAATGTCTGCTCCTGTCTCTCTCTCCATGACAATAGTAAAGTCATTTCACTATCACTGAAAAGTTCTACCACCAAGAGATCTGACACCTGACCTGGTTTGTTGCCAAGCACCAAATCCAACTGGCTTTCCCTGTAGTCGGCCTATCTACATATTGAATCAGGAATCCTTCCTGGACACACCTGACAAAATCTGCTCCATCTAAATTTGCATTAAGGAGGTTTCAAACAATATTAGGGAAGCTAAAGTCACCCATGACAACAACCTTTTGTACCTTGCCAAAATCTGCCTCCTAATCTGCCCCTCTGTGTCTCTGTTGCTATTGGGACTTTTCTATAGACTCCCAAAAAAGTGAGTGCACCTTTCCTGTTTCTGAATTTCACCCATACTGACTCAGTAGACAAACCCTCCTCAATGACCTCCCTTTTTGCAGCTTTGATACTATCCCTGATTAGCAATGTCAGTCCCCACCTCTTTTACCTCCCGGCCATCCCTTCTGAAACATCTAAATTCTGGAACATCCAATAATTCCTGCCCCTGTGATGTCATGGGGATAGATTATAGTCGTCTTGAGAAACTTCAAGATTTAGTAGAGGTATTCAAAATCATGACAGGTCTAGATAAAGTAGACAGGGAGATACTGTTTCCATTGGTGGAAAGATCAAGAACCAGAGGCTGCAGATGTAAGGTAATTGGCAAAAGGAATGATGACAATGAGGAAAACATTTTCTACACAGCAAATGGCTCATATTTCAAATGCGTTGCTGTAGAGTGCAGTGGCAAATCATAGTATTGAAAAGAAAGTTGGATCATTACATTGAAATGAAATATTGATGTGCTTAGTGGCACTAGGTGAATTGCTCTCAGAGACAGCTGGTCAAGATAGGACAGGCCTAATAGCCTACTCTTGTGATTCTACATTCAGTATGCTAGTTAGGTTTGTAATTTCAGAACTGAAGTATCCTTTAAGAAGTTAATATCAATGAGATCTGGCCTGCAATAGCTTTGGATTGCTGTGGGCATGAGGAAGATGATAGGCAGACCAGAAGCAGCAGTCAGGTGAGGTGACAACTGGGTGGTTGGAGCTCTTGTCCAATGATTGCTGAGATGCAAGATGATTGGGCAAGTGCTATGGATAGAGTGCCATGGATAGATATGTGTCAAAGTGGAGTGGTTAGTAATATACAAAGTAGGAGTGACCTCCTACGTTTGACCTCCAAAACATACTCCACTATTCAATGAGATCATAGAACAGAGAACAATACAGCGCAGTACAGGCCCTTTGGCCCTCGATGTTGCGCCGATCCAAGCCCACCTAACCTACACTAGCCCACTATCATCTATATGCCTATCCAATGCCCGTTTAAATGCCCATAAAGAGGGAGAGTCCACCACTGCTACTGGCAGGGCATTCCATGAACTCACGACTCGCTGAGTAAAGAATCTACCCCTAACATCTGTCCTATACCTACCACCCCTTAATTTAAAGTTATGCCCCCTCGTAATAGCTGACTCCATACGTGGAAAAAGGTTCTCATGGTCAACCCTATCTAAACCCCTAATCATCTTGTACACCTCTATCAAGTCACCCCTAAACCTTCTTTTCTCCAATGAAAACAGCCCCAAGTGCCTCAGCCTTTCCTCATACGATCTTCCTACCATACCAGGCAACATCCTGGTAAACCTCCTCTGCACCCGTTCCAGTGCCTCCACATTCTTCCTATAGTATGGCAACCAGAACTGCACACAATACTCCAGATGCGGCCGCACCAGAGTCTTATACAACTGCAATATGACCTCAGGACTCCGGAACTCAATTCCTCTACCAATAAAAGCCAGTATGCCATATGCCTTCTTCACCGCACCATTTACCCGGGTGGCAACTTTCAGAGATCTGTGTACATGGACACCAAGATCCCTCTGCTCATCCACACTACCAAGTATCCGACCATTAGCCCAGTACCCCATCTTTTTGTTACTCATACCAAAGTGAATCACCTCACACTTACTCACATTGAACTCCATTTGCCACCTTTCTGCCCAGCTCTGCAGCTTATCTATGTCCCGCTGTAACCTGATACATCCTTCCTCACTGTCAACAACTCCACCGACTTTCGTGTCATCCGCAAACTTGCTCACCCAACCTTCTAGCCCCTCCTCCAGGTCATTTATAAAAATGACAAACAGCAATGGTCCCAAAACAGATCCTTGCGGAACACCGCTTGTAACTGCACTCCAAGATGAACCTTTACCTGGATCATACTTATTCACCTGTCTTTGCTTCACATTCCCATGACCCATAGACTGAAAATATCTTTCCTAATTTCATCCTGAATGCCCAGTTCTAACTTTTAAGCAGCCCTCCCATTTTGGATTTTCTCTTCAGAAAATATGAACAATTAAAACAAAAGAGAGTGAAGCAAAGAAAGAATATTTTATATTTTTAACCATTGGAAATAGCAAAGAACCCGAATGATAGCTCCAAAGTGTAGCTTGTAAATACAGCACTGTATTTTTCCCATTATAAACTGTTTATTCAACTTCCTTTTATAATACTTACATCATGTACATGAGAAATAATGCCCTAAAGATGTTTCTTATTTATACTAAAATGGACAAATAATAGAGAAAATTAAATAAATCTAGAAATTAAACAAATGCAAGTGTCCTAAAAGGCACTGCTTTGAGGTTGGAGCAACATTGCCTACATTAGTGCAATGCCTGACGTGCGAATGTCTGATGAAGCAATGCAGACAGAATGTTGCTCTGTATCTGATTCATGTTCGAACAGATGTAATTTGCACATAATGCAAGAAGTGACAGAATGCTCTTTTTGCTTTAACTGACACTTTTCACGTTCACCAATTTAAAACATAAAACAGAAATGTTAAGGGAAGAAATTAAAGAAAATACAGGAAATCTCAAAAACATTCTCCTCCTGTTTCTTGGTTGTCCATAAGCATTAAAAAGGATTAAAAAATGGTATTAAATACAAACCCCAACAGTAGGACCTTAGCTAGAAACAACTAAAACTACTACACACAACAGTAACAAAATCTGATCATGCAACTATTAGATCTTGTATATACACAGAGACACAAAACCATTCCACTTCGGCTGGAATGGCTACTGAATGAAAAATAAATTTGTTCTGAATGATTACAGATACTGACTTCATTTTTATAATTAATCTTGTGTATCTTTTAAACATTTTCTAAATACACTAATAAACTAAAAGTAATGCTGAATTACAACTGAGCTCAGGGACAATTACCTTGTTGACTATTTGTCCACTGAATGTGTGTTTGAATTAACTTATACTTATTGAAAACACAATTGATTTTCACAACACTGATTATAATGTACACAATAATAAAAAATGGGATTGAATTGCATGCAGTATTTCCACTGAGAACGAATCTACAAAAAACTGCAACTATGAAATCTGCACGAAAGTTACTCTAGTTATTTGATACATTTCTGACTGATCATTTGGATAATCAGTCTTACACATACTGTGTTAATCTGATATTGAAAAAACGACGCTTTCTCAGCTAGGAGTGGAGAGACTGGTCCTGTTACGGGAGGTCTACAATGTTACAGTTGATTAGAGTAATTTGACAAAGTTAAAATCAGAGATCTTTCTCCACAAGCGTCAACAGAGGTCACTTGATGAATCTTAGAAGCTTGTTTGGAACAGTGCTTTCATTGTGCTAGCAATATATTCCATATTTTTGATGTTATAATTTCAATGTTAACATCAAAGAGTTTAACTCGTGTTAGTCTGGAGGGGTATGAAAAAGCATTGATGTTTGACCTGAGGAGTGACAGTGCCATGTGACAGATCCTGTAGTAAATTACTGGAGAATAACACATACAGTGTATATTACACTCTGTATGACCTCCATTTGGCAGAAATGTCCTTGGCAACAAAGAGCTCCTGTGCTTTGATGAAAGAGCTCATTCTGCAGCCTCAGCATTTAACAGCACAGAGGCCAATCATTGCCCAGCAGACGTCTGACAAACTGATAAATGGAGGTTAGCTCTTATTATGGTGCATGATGCAATTGCAGGCCAATCGCAACAAACATCTTGCTCGTGTTTCAAGGGTTATTCTGTGATATACTTGTGCAAAACACTAGATTAAACAGCATCCAATCACAAGGTTTAAACTGCATCCTATGTGGTCTAGATATCATGGTAATATCAAACAACTTTTAATTTAAGTATCCTCAAATTTAGTCTTATACCAACACAATCAATAAATAAGTGTTAGAATAGGCATGTTGAAAGTCACAATAAGATTGAGAGACATTAATGTAACACCTGTATTGGTGAGAGGGTGTCATTATTCAATTTGTCTCTTCATTTTCTTATGCCAGATTAAGTGATTATGTCCAACTGTACCACCACATTCAAATGCCAATATGGGCATCTTGGCATATCAATAACCATTCATTTTTGAGGACTGCCTTCAGCAATAAATAGGTGAATAATTATAAAAAGATTTATAGCATTGAAACATGAGCTGATACCAGTTTGATATAATCACCTGCAGCAGTAGAGATGACATTCTATTAACAGCTAAGTAAAAGCAATTTCAGCTCGGAGTCACGACCTAGTCATCTACATCAGCCTACATTCCAGACTGACCTTCAATCCATTACAACGCGTGTACTACAGTGTCTTTAGAATAAGATGCAAACACTCTCTGGTTGAGATCAAAGAACACTGTGATATTACCTGGCATTCTAGTAGACATTTTCCCCACATATTATCAACAAAAAATAATTTTCTGGTTATTTATCTCATTGCTGTGTGTGGAACCTTGCTGTTAACATCTTGAGGGCTGCACTTCATTAACTATGGGCCAGAAGGGGATAGCCAATCAACATAAAAGCCATTTCCTAAAAATAAGTTCTTTCTTTACTATTCTTGTAGTTCCAAACTGCTCCTTTGCTTCCAAAGGAATGATCCAGCAATGGACCTTATCTTTTTTAAAAACTTCCTGTGATGACATAATGCCTCACAATGTTATTTTTAAATAAAATACAACAAATATTCATGATATTCTGGTCACATCCACCATGCCAGAACTGGGGCCTGATCTATTAATGGAATCTGACAACCATTTGTGGGAATAGCCAAGTTTAAATATCATTTGAGGTTATTGGGTCAAATGTCCTGCATTATCTCAATAGCATCATAACTGTTCTAGAAATGAATATAAATGCTGAGGTGTGGAGGAAGTAAACCATTTTCACAAGTCAATAGATAGATACAGACAAGAAAACAAAGTACTGGCAATCAAGACAGCCAACTGGCCCCAGACCCAATTTGCTGTTGAAAATCTGTACAGATGTCACATGATTTTGTCAGTATCTTATATAAAGAAACAGACAGCATGATTCTCATAAAATACATTTGTTTATAGGCATACAGCAGTTATGAAATGAAATTTTAAAATGAATAGCACTATTAATATAAAAATTGGGATAATGAAAATAGTTTGATAAACAATTTAGCTATGAGAACAAACTTGATAATGCAATAAAGTTTGGGAAATATAAATCAAAAAAAGTTTGCTTTTTATATAAGCTGTCAGTTTGTAGAACGGATTCAGAGGTTCTCTTTTAAAGATATGCTTTTACATACCCAAATTGTTGTCTGTCAGCACCTCTTTGACTTTCTTTGTGATGGCATACGTATCGAGTTCAGGAGACATGGCCACCAATTCTTGAATGCTTAATGCTGACTGACCAGAAATTGGCAGTGATGATAGAACCTGAGGATCGTTCGAAGGTTGTTCACAGGGTGGTTTGATCTCCTTACTACCTTCTGTGGCTGTGGATTGCTGTGAAGGTATTTCAGCCACACTCTTCACTGATTCAGCAGAACTGACTGGAGATTCAGGGGCTGGGCTGCAACTAGCCGAGGTCTTTGGGGTTATCTCTAAAATAAGTGAACAAAATGAAAAGTATGAAAGTTTTGTTTTCTTTGCTGCAAAGCATTTTAGCCTATATTTCACTGTAGACAACCCCAGACTTTTAAGCAAAATGTCACCAAAGATTTTGAATTTTATTTGATCTTTTACAGCAATAAAATCAGAAATGCAATTGCAGGTTTAAGAGAACTCCATTCGTTCAAACAAAACCAGGAAGTACTAGAGAAGCTAAGCAGGTCTGGCAGCATCTGTGGAAAGAGACACAGCTAATTCTTTGGTTCTGAATAGGAGTCACACTGAATTTGAACCATTAACTCTGTTTCTCTCTCTACAGGTGCTGCCGAACCTGAGTTTGTCCAGCAATTTCTGTTTTTAATACAGATTTCCAGCATCCACAATATTTTACTTTTATTTACCCCATTAGTTCAAACAGTTAATTCAGTGAATGGCTATGCCACACAGGTTAGGAAGGTATAAAGCACACAGGAGGCCACATGTTCTATCTAATCCATGCCCACTCTCCATGTTGCAGTCATTCCTATTCCCCTGTTCCCTCTAGTAGCCCAGCAAGGTTATTTCTCTCAACCATCCACTCACTTTCCTTTTCTTTGTAAAACTCATGTGACAGATGTCAAAACTGCTGGGTTAGATGCAGGAACGTCAAGCAAAGTTTCTGCTTAGTTGATTGAGGGGGAAGATGCACAATGGGGATGCTTAAGCATATACTGTGTGATCTCAGAATACTTGCAGTCAATGCCATCTACAACCAGTCTGCCAACACTGTGTCTGGACATCGAGGTACAGTCAGCACTCACAGCAACCAGCAGGGAGTGAAATATAGAAGGGCAAAGTTGTCAAAACAGAGTGAAAAAGAATAGAGAAGGAAAAATGTCTGTGCACTTCAAGTATAGAACACTGGGAAGAGGTAAAGGGAAATCTGAGCATGAACTCAAAGAAGAGTAGCTGCAAGCAGAAATTTTACTTTTATGATAAAGCTGAAATATCACATTTGTAATGGTAAATGCAAAGACTGAAGGAGTGAACTTTTCAACTTTTAACATGATGGGCTGAATGGCCTCCTTCTGTGCATTAAAAGATTCTGTAACAGAAATACCTCAGGAATTTTAGAACAGAGTTATAGAATGCATGGGGCTTTAATAAGGCCAAAGAAGAAAGCTGAAATATCACATTCCTGAAAACATTTATAATGGTAAATGCAAAGACTGAAGGAGACAACTTTACAACTTTTATCATCATAATAGCTTGCACTATATAAATCCATTAATTTCGATCTTGATCTAAAACAATCATGACCTTCAAAAGGTATAAGAAAATAATTCAAAGTTGTGGTGAATAATTTTTTTTGTAACAAGTCAGTTTGGTTATTTAAGTTACAGTTAATTTTTCAGTTACAAATGGGATACAGTCTGGGTTGTATGAGGTACCCACAAAGTATGATATCATAAAATGTGATGATGTAGTATGCTTTCAAAAAAATGAACTGAAAATCTCATGTTGACACTGCCAAGAAAATGAAACAATTGTTTAGAATTTTTTTTATGGTCAATCGTAAATATAGTCATATATTTCACAATGGAGGATTAACAGCAAAGACTGAACCATAACAAAATATGTGTACATGAATATAAGCTATATTCAGAAGTCTTTGGTCAATGTTGGAGTAAATATCTTTATTTCAGTGGAAGAAATAAACTGGCAGAAGACGACACAACCTGGCATCCCTTACACAGCCAAAACAGTTATCAGATTGATAAACAGGCCGATTATCTATAACAATGACTATTATATATATATTATATACTTCCCTAATCTGAAGGCAATGAATTAACATCTTAAATTTGAGGTGGGAAAAAACCAAATAGGTATAGATTTAATATAATTTGATGTGCTACTTACTGAAATGTAATTTGTAGTAAAATAATTATATTGTAGCTTAACAACCAGAACATTACAAATTCTCCCATGTAACATTTATCCTTAAAAGTCTGAATGAAAATCCAGGACACCATTCTGATTAAAGCTATCTTTTTAATCATAGCAACCAGAGAATTATGTGCCAAATTTGCTCCTAATTCACCCATGCGAGGGAGTAGTTTGGCAGATCATCCATCTTCCTCACTGTATGGTGTCAGAGATGGCAGAAACTCCTGCATGATGAAGATATTTTTACTGAGGTCCATGTCCTTTAACCTATACCAAGGTCAAACATACCACTGCTTGGTTAATGACATTCAATGGGGATTTTTTTTCTGACTTCTGTTATTGCTCATTTCCTTCGGTCAAGAACACAATTGATAAATCTCATGAGCATGTTTTTCTAATTTTTTTTTGTATTTTTAGAAGACAAACTAAAAACAATTGCACTTTGGCAACTGGCCACAAAACGAAGCTGTCTAAACACCTGAGAATACCCGAATAAGATATTGCTGTGTTGAGTTCTGCCAAACCTGAAACAGGATGTTAATGGGATTTAATACAGAACAAAATACAGCCATTTGCCTTCCTCCTCTTGTATTTTGAACAAATCTAACCTCCCATCTAATTTCTCCTCTTCATTAAAAGTGCATTTGCACTGATGCTACCATTCCTGATGAGGCACTACCATGAATTCCATCAGAACACAGAAGCTTGTGCTCCCTTTTCAGCTCAGTGTATTATCTGTTAATCAGGAGAGATGGAGTGAGATTGTGTCTGGAGCCCCTAGCTTAAGTCTAGCGTCCATGTTTACCATGTGTTACTGTTGCTTTGTAAGGGGCATTCTGCGTGGCCCAAACAAACTACTTTGCCAAGCTTTACAATAAAAACTCAATCAATGTAATCCTGACTTGCAACAAGACAATAAACAATAGGTGCAGGAGTAGGCCATTCTGCCCTTCGAGCCTGCACCACCATTCATTATGATCATGGCTGATCATCCTCAATCAGTATCCTATTCCTGCCTTATCTCCATAACCCTTGATTCCACTATCCTTGAGAGCTCTATCCAACTCTTTCTTAAATGAATCCAGAGACTGGGCCTCCACTGCCTTCTGGGGCAGAGCATTCCACACAGCCACCACTCTCTGGGTGAAGAAGTTTCTCCTCATCTCTGTCCTAAATGGCCTACCCCTTATTTTTAAGCTGTGTCCTCTGGTTCAGGACTCACCCATCAGCAGACACGTTTCCTGCCTCCAGAATGTCCAATCCTTTAATAATCTTATACGTCTCAATCAGATCCCCTCTCAGTCTTCTAAATTCAAGGGTATACAAGCCCAGTCGCTCCAATCTTTCAACCAGAACTGCACACAATATTCCAAGTGCGGTCTCACCAGGGCCCTGTAAAGTTGCAGAAGAACCTCTTTGCTTCTATACTCAATTCCTCTTGTTATGAATGCCAGCATGCTATTAGCTTTCTTCACTACCTGCTGTATCTGCATGCTTGCCTTCATTGACTGGTGAACAAGAACACCCAGATCTCTTTGTACTGCCCCTTTACCTAACTTGATTCCATTTGGCGAATAATCTGCCTTCCTGTTCTTGCCACCAAAGTGGATAACCATACATTTATCCACATTAAACTGCATCTGCTATGCATCTGTCCACTCACCTAACCTGTCCAGGTCACCCTGTAATCTCCTAACATCCTCCTCTCATTTCACCCTGCCACCCAGCTTTGTATCATCAGCAAATTTGCTAATGTTACTATTAATACCATCTTCTATATCATTAATATATATTGTAAAAGCTGCGGTCCCAGCACTGATCCCTGCGGTACCCCACTGGTCACCGCCTGCCATTCCGAAAGGGAGCCGTTTGTCACTACTCTTTGTTTCCTGTCAGCCAACCAATTTTCAATTCAAGTCAGTAAGTCAATAAGGAAATCAAACTTTTAATAGTCCAGAAAATTTGGTGTCGAGGAGGGGAGGGGAGGGAGGAGAGCAATTTCTACAATTTAGAATACAGAATCATTGGGAACTAGTTGTATTCACTGTTATACGGAAAAGATGGAGCGAGTTTATTAATTTATTCAAGAAGAAAGCATTTGCTAACCAATGGACAGAGGAAAGGTGGAGCAAGGCTCTACCACCTTAAACATATAAAATTAGTTTTACTATCTGTTATATAGAAGTATTCACATTATATACAATAAGTAACCAGGGTCTAGCTGTACTGACTTTTCCTCCCTCACTTGGGGTAAAGGGTTCAGTTGGACATACTCAAGATAAATAATTGCTATTTTATAACAACGTGCATTTGTACAATGTTGTTAACATAGGAAGGTATAAAGAAATTGATGCCAAGCTAAGACAATATTAAGAGTGACAGAAACAAAGACAGAGGATTATGAACAAAGAGGAGAGGGAGTTGATGAAGAAAACTTACTAGCGCGAGTCCTATGTGGTTGAATTCACAGACAATAGGGTAAAGGGTAGAAGGGCTTGGATAATAAGCCAATCGTAGGATCATAGTGCCTATAGTTTTGGTGATATGAACACGTTTTGGTATCTTATTCTACATCCTGCAATGGACATCAACTTGTTGAGGACATTAGCACTGTTGTTAAGTGTAAGCACGAACGGTATGCTGATCATAAAATATCACCAGCACATTACACTGGTTTGATGCCAGTGCTTCCATTTTGGACCTCATCACTTCAGCTATCACTGCACTGCCTAACACATATTCAACAGCAGAAAGGACTGCACCTCCCATCCTCTCCAAACCACCTGTGCTATTTAAAGAGCTCATCAATTGCTCTCAGGTTATTTCCTAATCAAACTCCACTGGATTGAACTGTGTTTTGAGAACTGTGCATTTTTCTAATGAAGTTTAAAGTTGAATTTGGTGAAAAGTGATATTGCTCATGATGAAGGCCTTGATTCTGAGTTTTGGGCTTCTGCTCGAGTCACTTGTTCCCAATCTTAGCTTCAGCAGTTTCTGACCTCTTTGCCTGCAACATAACAGGAGATTTTGAAGGGCAACACAGAGAAAAATAAGCTGTTGACTGAGGGAGGAACAGGAGAAGGCATTATCCATCGAAAGCCTTCAGGAAAATATTTCCCTTACTTCAACCTGGATGACGTCTGTTGTTTTGGAGTAGGGAAAAGAATAGCACCAGCAGTGGCTGTGAAAGCAGCACGATAACTAATATCCTTACAATGGGATTTGTCTAAGTTGTAGCATGTGACACGTTGACCTGGTCCCAGCTTGCATACCAAAGTTGACTGACACTCCTTATGCCCAGGAGAAGCAAGTACATTAGGTTCTCTCAGGCCAGTGAGAAGATGCCAGAGTACGCACATGTACAGTATTATGAGCTTCCCCATTGTAAAGGGTTCCATCACTGACACATGTCACTTTGTAACCACTGTACCTATATGCAGAAGTATTGCAACCACAAAGGATTCAATTTTCTCATTTGATGTGTAACCATGGTAAACTCATCATACAGGAGAATATCAGGCGACCTTGTGGTGGCAATGACGCTTTTATTCTGCACCATTCCAATGTTCTCTCAGAATTTGAGCCACCTTGGCAACATGGACATCTAGGGACCACTTGGTCCATGACTTGGATACAAAAGTCAGACATTTATATATTGACAGTAATGTTGCTGCACAGAACATCACTGGGCAGACCACTGGGTTGAAGGTGTGCTGCCTGGACCCAGTGTCAAGATCCTGGATCACTCACTGGAGACTATATCACGTAATGTAATTATCTGCAGTATCTTCTTCTTTTCTGACAGCAGAGCACTTGACAACAGAGCTACACCAAACAAGCTGAGGTGCAGCAGCAGGTGGTGGTAGTGAAGAAGAGCAGAAGAAAAGAAGGACACTCACAGGACATTCTCTTTCTGGCTGGGTTGTCAGCAGTCACCTCATCTGCAGACACAATGCATTTGAATTATCAGAAAGCGTCACACAGGTTAGTTAACTAAATTGTAGCACATGGGATGGGGAAATATAGTAGTCTGGATTCAAGATTAGTTAATGGAATGAAAATAGAGTGTGTAGGAATAAATAGGTGTGACTAATGAGATATTGTAAGATTAAGTGCTGGAGCCTCATCTTTTCACAATCTATATGAAAAGATAGATTCTTGATTAGTAGAGAGAATCAAAGGTGATAGGGAAATGGCAGGAAAGTTGTGAGGATTGTCAGATTAACTTTGATCCTTTTGACTGGTGGAGCAGACTCAAGGAGCTGAATGGCCTACTCCTGTTCCTATTACTTATGGTCAATGATTTCGACGTGGAGATTAAATGTGTTATTTCCAAATTTGGAGATGAAACCAGTCTAAGTGAGAAATCTGCACTGTGATGATGCTAATGATGCAAAGAGAATTCAAGTTAACATGCATGTGCAGCAGGCAATCAGAAGGGCAAATAGTATATTTACCTCCATCACATGGATTTGTAAATGATTAAAGATGGCATGCTTCAATTGTATAGAACCTTGGTGAGACAGCACTTGGAGTACTGGGTGCAGTTCTGGTCTTTTTATCTAAGCATATAGTCTTCACAGAAGATGTATATGGGAGGTTCAAGAGGCGATGGGACTGCCTTGAGGAGAGATTGAGAAGACTGGGTTTGCACTCTCTAGAGTTTCAAAGAATGAGAAATGATCTCATCGAAACTTACAAAATTCTTAAGGGGCTTGACATGGTAGTGTGGAAGCTGTGTTTTTTGCTGGCCTGCTTGTTTGCAGCCATTTTAGTCAGTCCTGATATTGCTCTCGCCTGGCTTGGCCCCTTGCCCTGGGTGGCCCCTAGCCTGCTAGAACATTTTGTAACAACCACATAACTTCTGCTTTTCCACATAACTCACAAACCAACGGGTGAATGCAGTGTCTGGAGCATGTATTGACTCAAGGTCTGAAAACAATACAGTCCTGAGAAACTGTCAGCTCGGCATCTGTTGAAATATATAAAGTGATTGGGGGCACTTTGGAAAGGTGCTCCCGATGGTATCATGCAATAAAATTTGTCAATGCTCAAGGTCCGAGGCTGGAAATTTCTTCAACAGGCAGAGATAAAAAGGATGGTTCCCTTAGTTTGGAGGTCAAGAACCAG
The DNA here is from genome assembly GCF_047496795.1 of Chiloscyllium punctatum. Classification (NCBI taxonomy): domain Eukaryota; kingdom Metazoa; phylum Chordata; class Chondrichthyes; order Orectolobiformes; family Hemiscylliidae; genus Chiloscyllium; species Chiloscyllium punctatum. Next base: position 43,240,655 of record NC_092757.1, on the reverse strand, counting down.
AGGGCAAAGTCTCACAATCAGAGGCAAGCCATTTAGGATTGAGATCAAGAGGAATTTCTTCATTCAGTAAGTGGTGAATCTTTGGAATTCTCTACCTCAAGGATCTGTGGAAGCTCAGTCAGTATGTTCAAGACAGAGATAGATAGATTTCAGAATACTGGTGACATTCAGGGAAATGGGAACAGCACAGGAAAATGGCAACGAGAAGACAATCAGTTATTATTTGGAACGGTGGTGCAGCTGCAAACAACTGAATGACTTAGTCCTGCTCTTATCTTCCTTTGATTGTGTAACCAACAAACACAACTTTAATACTCAATTGTATAGTCTCACACCTTATTGTCCCTCTGTTCTCTTAGCCACAACATTTCTAAACAAGGCAACCTTTTAAACAAATCATTCAATATTCTGAAGAACATACCAGACTCAAAACGTTAGCATATGTAGAGAAAAATAAAGTTATCAGATCTGCAGAGGTTCTCCAGCATTCTCTTGTGTTTGATTCAATGTTGCACCAAAATCAACTAATCATTCTTGGGCATTCTATTAGTACTTGTTTTTGCTTAGCATAGTGCTCTTTTGTTGTGTGATCCCAGTGGGCTTAGTATGACAGATAGAAGGCCATTCAGTTTCAACAGAGTGAACTGCAGGTGGCCTTGCGGGGGACCCATGAGCAGCTCTGGCATTGAGGGTCTAGTTGCAAGCTGCATCATCTGGGCACTGGCGGCAGCAGTCCTGAATAGCTGGCTGGCAGACAGACATTTGTGCAGTAGCAATAATGGGACAAAAAAGTAATCCTTAGTCAGGGCAGATGGTTCATGTCTCACAGAAACAATGTGACATAGCTCAACATTTAAGAAAACTGTTCAGCTGTTACACAACAAATTGCTGGAATGCTGAGACACCCTGAAAGCTCCATTTGAGCACTGATATCTGCACTCATGATGGCACTGGTCTTAGCCTGCATAGCAGAAAGCTGGCTTGCAAGACACTAAGGTACGACTGCATGACTTTAGTCAGAGCTTCTGAAATTGATCTCAGTGGGGAGAGGAAAGATAGACAGAGCAAGTGAAACAGAGGTAGGCAGAGGTGGTGATGGAGGCACCAACTGGCTGTCTCATTTAATAACTTGACATAGACAGATCGAGCCTATATGTTAAGAATTGTGTGTGCTAGTATTTGTAGTGGTGAGGTCATCGTGAGATCAAGTGACATTGTTTGTTCATCAATACCCTGCTGCTCTTCTTATTTACACTCTTATGGATTTGAAAGGAGAAAGACCCAAAGGTAGGAGTCTGGTGAGGAATGGTGGGGAAGTCAGATGTGCCAGTTTGCCACTGTATTCAGCTTGCATATGAGAAGAAATTATGGATTATGGGGAAAGGGGATGTGCAAAAGAGATGAAGTCAATGGTTCAGTTACAAGGATAGAGCATTTGAGGATGAATTCAGTAAACAAGGCAAATCATTCCTGTGAGGCCATCAAACACGTTCCTACAATGCAATAAGGGTCCCACAGACTATACTATTTGTATTGACCATATCGACTTGCTGCTCTCATTGCCTTTGCAACATCTTTCTGAAGGACCTGCTAGTTTCTGTGGAAACTCACACTCCTCTCCAACGCTTGCATTCAGGCCTCCCCTGCTATATCTGAGAAACTTGGTAAAATAAAACAAAGAACTGTGGATGCTGTAAATCTGAAACAAACGTAGTAACTGCTGGAGAAACACAGCTGGTCCGACAGCATCTGTCAAGAGAAAACACAGTCAATGCCTTGGGTTCGGTAACCCTTCATGAGAACACCATTCTGGGAAACATGGTGCCTCTCTCTGCCCCACTGTACCATATTCTTTTCTCTGCAAGGCAGACCCACTTCTCCAGCTATTTTCAACACCTGGTACTGTCAATGTGTTATTCCTCTTTAAGAGATGTAGGAAACCTTTTTAATGTTCTGTTCTGAAATATTAACTGTTTGTTTTTCCATTGAGGATGCTTCATACTAGAATTTTTCAGAAATTTGATTTTTTTTTCAATTTTCCAACATTGTAAATATTTTGCATGATCTTTGACAGTTTTAGCTTTGTACAAACTTGTGCCTCCTATGAGGTGCGTAGAGCTCTTGGTGTTATTGTATAAATTTAACATGCAGCACAGTATTTTCTAGCTGCCTCCATTGTACTGAAACAACACAAGTTAATCAAGCAGTATGATTCCTGAGTCCAATTTTAAGCCTTATCCACCTTTTCCCAATGTGTTTCCTCAATACTCTCTAGTATATTTTTTTACATCACTCAAATAAGCTAACACTGGGTTGAGCATTTGTAATGGGATTCCTGAAGAAGGGCTTATGCCCGAAACGTCGATTCTCCTGTTCCTTGGATGCTGCCTGACCTGCTGCGCTTTTCCAGCAACACATTTTCAGCTCTGAGCATTTGTAATAGTTACCTGAATGCAATTACTACAGGGATGTTTGGTTGAAAATTCAAATAGGTTACACTCAGGATTCTTGCTTCAATGACTTCCTTTGCATATTATGGAGCAAATCACTTTTACTGCTCACCAACTACTGATTTTGTTTCTCCCCAACACCCGTAAGGGAGATGTAGTTGAAGGTTCACATCTGATGTGAATTTACAACCATTAAATTAACAAAGACTCTGATATATCACCAGTGGTCATAGTCCTACTAGATTACTATTTCAAACCAGCTGCTTTAAAACTTTCCATGTTCTTTCTTTGACTAAGTCTCAGAAACCAGTGGATAAGTTCTCTATAATAAACTTGACTGTTTTCATTTTCTGCCTATTTAAAGTCAGGATAAAGTCATTTCTTATTATTGTGAGCATCGCGATGATGATGTCTGCAAGCATTTTTCACCATGAAATAATTATTGCAACTGACATTTTTACTGCTGGCATGCCACAAGGCACAATGTGCATTTGCAAGAAAAGGAATTATTATAAAGAAACAGAAGAGCATTCAGCAATATGCTGCCAGACATAATCATTGTTCTGGTTACTAAAATGGCAGAGAAGAAATATACAAACACAGAGCTTTTTGTGAATTCCATTGTCATCGATGTTGATTGGCAAAAGTTAGCCCATTTGTTTATCTTACATTAATCTATTTGTTAATAACTGAGTTCTCAAACATACTAAACACCCCCCTGTCCTTTGAGAACTTTGGTAATATTTCTGCATACAAACCAAACCTGTAAGCTAATAAGAAAGAAAGGCTTTAAATAAAGTGCTTCATGAGCAAACAAGATGCTTTTTCTATAATTAGTATGATATTTTAAGCCTTTAATCGCATAAATTTGTCAATTTATTTTACATTTGTGAAAAAAATCCTAATCTTTTTCCTTAAAAAAAGTTTCTGCAAGGGATATGACAACACTGATGTTTTCTATAATGCAATGTGATGGATAAATTTCATGAATCTCTTTTAAATTCAATGAGCAAAAATCAGAGCAGTTAACACTACAATATCTCTATAGACCTGGGGTCTTGAATGGAAACAAGTCCACTATTGTCTGCATAAAGAATGAGAAGGCCCCGATTCTCCATGTAAATGTGCCTGAATTCCACTGGTGGTTTAATTGGAAGTACGTTGACTTACATAACTACTGTCAATACCAGGCCACCACCAAATGCAAAATCCAGAGATGTTGGCACTGGTGATACAGTCACTAGGACACCATCTCCAATAAAGCAACTGCCTGTACCTTTGTAGGTAAACTTGTATGCAGACCACAACCTCCACGGTAGATCTGCAGGGAATTTATTACAGCCAACGTAAAAGTCTAGATAAGCAAACACAAACATTCAGTGCCATTAGCAGTGGGAATAACCTAACAGAATTTTGTTTGCAAATGCCAGGTTTCTTCTAGCTACAAATTCTCAAAATTAACATCAAATAAACTCAAAAACAGTACATTATTCACTTTTATCATAATCTTTTCAGGATCAAGTAATTTCTTACCATTAATTGTTTTGCTGTGTTAACATTTAAAATAGTTATTCTCTTGCCAGTTATGAAAACGATTTAAGATTTATAGCAGTTTACTTTCTGTATTAAAAACCAAAAGAACTGCGGACGCTGTAAATCAGAAACAAAAACATATGTTGCTGGAAAAGCACAGAAGGTCAGGCAGCACCTGTGAAGAGAAACCAGAGTTAGTGTTTTGGGTTCGGTGACCCTTCCTCAGAACACTGTGCTCTAAGGAAGGGTGACTTGACCCAAAACATTAACTCTAGTTTCTCTTAACGGATATTGCCAGACCTGCAGCGTTCCCAGCAATCTCTGTTTTTGTTACCTGCTGCATTGCTTGATTCACACAGTCTCTATTAGTCACCTTTTATTCCAGGTTCCTGCCAGGTATGTAGCTAGAATCCTTGGCACACAGCAGACATCATTAGATGTCTGCACAGCCTGTATATGCCAAAGTTACTGGCTTTGGGAAGAAATAATTGCAACAATGCTATACAACTTTAATGGTTGACTTAATTTACATTGTGCTGTATAACAGAAAAACAATTATAAATAGAAAAGGTTTTATAATAAAAAGATTATTGATTTGACTTAATTTTCTTGTATGTTAGTGCTATTACTTCAGATGAAGCATCTCTGTTGGCCAACAAAGCTTTGTTAGCTACACTACGTTGTGCATTTCACAACCCACAAAATCTCCATGAAATTATTTGCCAATGAAATTATTTTGATAGTATAGGAAAACACAGCAGCTATTTACATAAAGCTGTTTGCTCAAAAGCTTTAATAAAAATCTTGGGTTTTTAGTGCTGGTTTTCTGAACCAAGCATTAATCGTGTTGGTTAGGAAGATCACACCTTGGTTTAACACTGCATGCAAAACAGACAACACCCTTGACAATGCATCACTCCCTCAATGGCAGCCTGGATTACATCCTCAAATCCCTTGAGTATGGCTAAAACCTTCTGACTCAGAGGTGAGACTTTACCACCAACATTAAACCAACATTGGACATGTTTCTCAAGATAAATCCCAGTTAATCTTCTCTCAAAAGTTATTCCTTTCACAAGTTTAAAGTTTACAATATTATTTCAGTTTTGCAAAAGACAGGAAATTTATTCAAACACATGGGTGTGATATTTCTGAATCAGGCAGGAGATAGTGTAGAGCAATTGGTGCTGGCAAACTGCTACTTGGGATCTGTTAAGTATCCACCTTGTTTATTCACACTGAAATTGTCAAAGTGGAGCTGAGTGCTTCCCACCCAATATATACTCCTAGGTTACAATGGTTGTGACTTCAAGAAAATGTAATCGTGCTCCCAAAATATTACTGCCATTGCTCTCCTCAGTGGATGAAGTCACACAGAGGGAGAGAACGCTATGTCTAAGCAATCTTGGTGAGTCATGACACCATCATTTTGCCTACAAATATTTCAACCACACCTTTTGCTCTGTGTGCTGGACTCCAGCTTGGTTGATGATGGGGATCCATGAAGTATTTCTCTTTGTCAGCTGCTGCCTGTTTACCAATGGACTTGGCTGGATGAGATAGCCTGAAGAGTTTTTTTCTCCAAATTGTTTGTTGTAAGACTGTTTGGCCGCAACTACAGTCTGCTCTTGTCTTTGGTACTTAACATGCAGGGAACCCTACGCAGCACATTAAGGTTATTTTAAGGTATGCTTTGTGCTCGTCTTGGCACAACCCGTAATACTCAGCATTGGTCTCACTATTTAGTGGAAACTGAGAAGCAAAGTGTGGTGGTGACTTGCAGGACACCATAAGCATTTTGTTTGGTTTACTGGATCTACCCTTTGACTGTCCGACTCCAAAATAACGGAGTCACCCCACACAATGGTGTGTATCCTTGATATGGAAGCCTGATATTGTCTGCAAGACATCACCTGACACAAGGCCTCAAGGCCTCTTAGTCCTCAAGGACTTGGTAACCTCAAGTCACTGGTAGTGGACATCGAAGCTCCTGAGGCACAGTACAATGTTTCTTTCAGAGCTTTCTCCAAGTAATGTTCATAGAATTGTTATGGTATAAGTTACACTGTAGAAGATATTTGGCCTATTCACTGGCTCTAATCATTACCAAGAGGCAATCTCCTCTTTTGACCCAAATCTCTGCACACTATTTCCATCCAAATAATTATCTGATGCCCTCTTGAATGCCTTAATGGAACTTGCCTACACAACGTTTCCAGGCAGTGTACTTCACTGAGTTCACTACTCATTAAATGAAAACATATTTCTCGCATCATTATTGCTTCTTTTGCATATCACTTTAAATCTGTGCCTTCTCATTCTTGTTCCTTTTATGAGTGGGAACAGCTTCTCCCTACCCAGTCTATCCAGCCCACTACTGACTTTGAAAACATCTACCAAATCTCTTCTTGGCCTTCCTCTCTCCAAGGAGACCAGGCCCAACTTCCTCATCACTGAAATTTCTAATTTCTGAACCATTCTTGTAAATTGCTTCTGCATTCTCTGCAACGTATTCACATCTTTCCTATAATATTGTGGCCATAACTGCACATAATACCCCAGCTAAGGTCTACATGTACTATGTTCAATATCACCTCCTTGCTCTTATGTTCTATGCTCCTATTAATAAAGTCAAGGATACTCCATGCTTTATTTACTGCTCTCCATCTATCCTACAACCTTCAATGATCCGTGCACATATACTCCCAGATCCCGCTGCTCCTGCATCCCCTTTAGAATTGTACCCTCCACTTTATATTATCTTTCAATGTTCTTCCATCTCCTCACATTTCTCTACATTGAACTTCATCAGCCTGTCCACCCACTCCAACTTGTCACAGTCCTTTTGGAGCTCCACACAGTGGACAAGTCTTCCAAGTTTCATGTCATCTGCAAATTTTGAAACTGTCCCCTGCACACCAAGATCTAAATCGTTAATGTACATTAAGAAAAGCATGTCAAACGGAAACCTGGGAACTATGTTTTATAAACTCTTCTCCAGCCTGAAAAGTATTGAATGACAATACTCTCTGTTTCTTATTACTCCCCTAATTTTGTATTCACTTTGCTACTGTTCAACAGGGAAGAATACCATTCTATCACTTAGGGAGGCAGTCAGGTGTCGTTGACTGTATTTGACCTGAGACCACAATGCTAATTTAAATTAATACTCAGGAAACTTAATGCCACATCTACTGAATGTTTAACTTTAATGTATCCCCACTTGCAGTGGTTTTGTCATATCAATTAAATAGTGAGTTTTTACTGTTGATTGACACTAAGACACATTTGAGGACATTAAAAGCTATTGGTGATATTTGGCTCCTATAAATGAGCAACATTTACAAGTCAGTTGGATTTTAAAAACAATCTAAAAGCAGATTACTTCTGGTGTCAGTTCATACACTACTTGTTTTCTTGAATTTAATTTCACAACCCTCCTAGATGGGCTCTGGCCCTCAACCTCACAACCATCTTCACAATAAGAACAGTATGCCTCTCCTTATAATTACATACATCATTGTTTGAACAATTGTACAAGTTGTTATAATCCAACTAAATGTTATTAGTGGACACGTCAGGTTCAGGGCTGAAATTGGTTCATTTTTAATTTTTGATTTTAATGAGGTGGTCTCTCATTGAAACACCAAATTCGCAATGTTGCGAATTTGGTTTTAACAATAAAACAGAGGCTTATTATGCAAAAGACATGAAGATAAATTTATGAACCTATTTATATACAGTACACATTTATAGATTTTGAAACAGTCAAAATATGATCTGAACAACCTACCACTATAGTACTCAGACACCAGAAAGACAACTCCTTCTGATCTCAAGTAAGTTTTAACTTAGCTGTGACTTTAATTCCTGTCTGTGAGAATCTGATAGCCTCATTCTTGTGTTTGTCCTATAACTAAATCTAAAATTTCTTAGCTTCAAATGACCCCTCCAGGGTTTTTACCAAATATTTCTAGTCTGGAATTTTTAAACTAAACATCTTGGACCAAGGTAACCTATTTTTATAATTCTAAGCTATCTTCTCCTTTTTTCAGGGGCAGCTACTTTACACCTCCAGGTAGAGTCAAAGTACCTTGTAGAACTGCCCAAACTGTATTGTAAAAAAGAACTTCTTTTGTTTGAGATGGGTGTTTCCCCTAAGCCCAGAAAAACACTTCAGAATCTGCTATCTGACTGCTTATTGTACTACACGGTTTACCTTGTTTATTCGTAAACCCTCCCAATATAAATAAAATTTCCATTAGCCTCCAAAACACACGTACACACAGACCTTTTTTTTAAAAAAAGACATCACTATGGCTACAAAAATACTTAGAAGTTAATAATTAAATTTGTTTAGACACACAAAAATACATGTAGCACTAGTTCAGAATTTAAAAATTGAAATTGAAATATAATTATAAAAATATATAATCACACGCCGGACAAAACAAGGTTAAGGTATTTAAACTAAGTAAAATAGGTATAAATTATATGTGACAAAAGAAGAACATAAAACATGTAATATGTGTTTATCAGCTTTGATGCTGCCATACCCTTGTATAATTTTACTCAGATAGTGATAATTGCAAAACAGATTGTTTGAAATTCACCTCATGAAAATTCATAATACTTTTTTGGTAGTACAGAAGTTAAGAATTGCTGAAAAAAGACACAGTGCTGAATATTTTCATCTTTCACTCATCAACACAATTCACAAGAAATACCAATCCAGCAGTAACATGACTGACAAATAAATGTCAAACATTGTTTAAATTTTAAACTAGGCAGGTTAACTCTGATCATCAAGGTATTCCCCTGAGAATTGAATTATAGATTCAGTACAGTCAATGATTTTGCTGACTTAAAACAGGCACAGTGTGTGTATACTTTCTTTCTATATGCAAAGAACAGTGTATTAATACTCATAGCTTCCAGGATATGCAAGCCTAAATGACAATTCCAAATTGGTTGTTAGCATAAATCTTTACAGTCAGGATTACTTAGCAAATGCTGTCCAATTATAAGAAGTATATGTAATGTTGGACACTGTGTTGCAAATTCTGCAAGTGTTGGCTGGCTGGGTATAGTCAGTAACTTGCTGGTTCTGAACAGCTTAAGGAATATGCTGTTTGGTATGATCCACTAGTCTTTGGGACGTAAGGCCTACATATCTAGCATCACATCAGCAGTAAAATTCAAATACCACATTCAAGAGCTAAGCAAAATGTCCTTCTGGCTTGACTAGCATGTCCTGGCAACCATTATCCTACCTGGTCTAAAATTTAAGCACTTGGCCTTTGATTATCAATCAACTCGTCCTCAACTGCAACACCTCTACTAATCATAGGCCACCTACCAACCAATAAGTACTTTCTCCGAAAGGTTGTTTTTTCTTTAAACAGGTATTCGTTGTGAATTGTCCTAATGAAACAAAAAGCTTCAACAACTTGTCTTTTTTCAGCAACAATAAAATTCATAATCTTTGGCCTCAGACTAAATCTAGTGCAGTGCCACCATAAAAAAATTAATTTAGCATTTGATTTTAGATTAAGAAGTTGGGTTTGCTGAACTCTGTTAGAGCAATAGTTAATCAAAAAAGCAACAAATCAGGAGCAATGGCTCTGCATTAAGAAAGAATGATTGGTCAGGATTCTGATTCCAACGTTAGCTGCAGGAACCTCTTCCAGAAGTGCATGTATATGAACAGACAGGATCTGGCTGCAATGTCCTCTCCTGTCATCATCTGCTGAAATTCACACAAGAATGATAAGGCAGTCAGGAAAGGTACTGTCGAGCATCTGGTATCAATGCAATGATATCACAGTAAGGGAGTTATTGCCTTCAGAGAGGAAGCATGCCATAAAATTGCAGGGAAAACGTGCTGGGCAGAATGAATTTTAAAAATCATTAGGCAACCTGTCTAGAGTAAGCACAATACCAGATGCCTTCTTAAGTCTATTATGGGCATATTACATTTCTGAACACATAATTTACATAAAGTTCTTGGCAATGTTGTCCCTATAGGTCATTATAAAACACTCCTGTAGTTAATTTTGATCAAACATTTATAAAATGAAGATACTTTATGCAAACCAAAAACAGCAGTGAGTAAAAGCAATTTATCATCTCTTTGCCTCACTGATCACATTATCAGTACACTCTTCCACTGCATTCATCATGCAATCGGACGATTATTTGCATATTAATCAGGCATCCAACCATAAAGGACTGCATGCCAGCCAAATGCTGTGCTATCTCTGGAGGAACATTCAGTAATTATCATGTATCAGTGTTATGATGTGGTAATTGATTACAACATCTTTCTCTGCGCCTGGGGAGTCCTCAAACTCGCCCACCTCTAGGCATCACGGTGTAAGTCTAAATTCTTCATTCAACCACACAAACAAGGATGAGTTACAAACAAAAAGATAGGTGACCTTTACAGCAGGCTAGCAACTGCATAGCAGATTTTTTTTAAAACTTTAACAGTAAAGATACAAATAACTGGGCTATCATGTGTGAAATAAATGTTGATTTAAACTAGAACACTATAAATAGTAATATGAGAAATTAGTCATCAATTATTTAATAGTGGAAAATGTTGCACTTGCATAATTTCAAGGTCTAGTGCTATCATTGTGTCCCAATTTGCAGTCTTGAAGCAAAAAAGAATAACACTGGTTAAAGCAGTCAAACATATCGTAATATTGAAGCCAAAGAATGCTTGAACATGAATGCACTTTCAAAATGCTCCACAATTCAAGTTACTGACTTTGCCACATCTTAGAGTGAATCGAGGAAACTCTTCAAATCCATGAAAACAGAGGAATGGAATGAAAGGAGAATTTGGAAGGTGTTCCAAATAATGCAGTTGTAGACAGCAGATGGGTACTAAGCAGGCGCCCACTCACCCAACTGGGAAATATTACGTGACACCAAGGGAGTTCAAATGGTTGCTAAAATGGTTGCTTTGGTGGTGGTGGTTGGAGGAGGGGCGGGGGGAATAGGTGCATGAAAAGAGATAATGACATGTTCATAAATGCCTCAGTGAATCATGACTAAAGAAAACAAATATTTAGTTTTCGCTGTTTTTATATAAATATGTAACGTACCTCCATCAACCTAATTGCTTTATTGTGATAGATTTTTGAAATGTTCAAGTTGAAAAGAATTTGTTTTTGATGGTCATTGATGCGATGAATTGTTCATATTAAATCTTTAACTTAACTGTATGTAGTATTTTATGTTCCATCATTTTCTTCAGACATTATTGACGTTAGTGCAATGCAACTGTTTTAAGGGGATTTTTTTTAATTACCTTCATGTAATTTACATTTACTTACTAGCACTTTAGTGCTTTTTGAAGGGATTTGCTCACATATTAATTTACCCTGAAGAGAAACTATAGATTAATTTTGTCTTTCTGATATGAAATAGCAAAAAAGGAGCTTCTTATACTTTTATTAAAAAGGGATTAAGTTTTATGAATCCCTAAAGCAAGACAAATTATTCAGAGTAATACCAATGCCTTTAACAATACCAATTCTAATTAGGCACTTTCTGCTGCGTTAATGCTTTATACGGCTCCTCTGGGTATTCCCATTACCAGGCAATGCAGTGCTAGCGCATAGAGGAATGACGAATGATATCTGGGGACAAACTAAACAAACATAAAATTCAGGCTCCCTGCGGGTCACTGCAGCTGCATCTTAAAATTGAGTTCAGCAGGTCAGGATCTAGTTCACTGAACAGCCTAAATAACATAGATACCTTACTGCACGGTTGAATCTTAGCGACTAAGAAATAACTTCTTCCTATTGTGTTAGATATTAATAGCCTTTTTCATTGTCACGGTTTTATTCTTACTACAAATTGAACATTTTTTTCAAACATTCTTCAACAGTAAGTATATTGGAAGAAATGTTAGAAATGTAATTACTAATACAGATGTTATATTAAGGTACTAAGTGTGACTGATCTGCATAAGCATTTGAAATCGCTTTCTCATATGTACAGTTTAAAACCCATTTCATTTCACAGCCTTACCATTCTAACTAATCATAAATCAAATTGGAATTACCTTGCAACATACTGTTCAAAATAATTAAATCTATGCATTTTTGTGGCAAATATTGCCATTTCACTATCCAAGACAACTCCCCAACTTTGAGGGAGGTTACCCCGTCTTATTAAAAATGAGAATCATTCAGATGTTCTCTCGAAACAGTAGTCAAAGCACAGACGGTAAAGTAGCAGGCAGGTTTCTAGAATTTTCCCATTAGGAAGGGGAATAAACCAGAGGGAAAAGCATTTCAAGCACTCTCACACACTTAGTCCTGCTAACTATGGTGCAGCACTGGGATAGACCAAGCACAGCATCAATCCTGGATATCCAATGGAGAAAAGAAAAACAAAATTAAAGTTGTTAAGTTGGGGGGAGGGGTGATGGAGAAATAATTAACCTTCCACTGTTGAAATACTCTGGGAAGAACAAAGAAAAGGAATGCAAATCAGTTCCTGTTCTATGTTCCATCAGAGGATTATTAAATTTATTGAAGCATAAAGCTGCTATACCCAATTCAACATAAAGATCTAGTGAGCAGTATATTAAAGTTTCAGACGCTTTCCTGGAAAGTGGAGATGGACTCTGTTTCGCACATCAATTGCTTTTTAAAAACGGGTATGAAAATATCTGTAAGCAAGATTCCTCAGAACAAATGTGCAATATAGGTTCATTTGAAAATACAGACTCAGGAAGGGAATTCTTTTATATCTACCTGAGCAGACAGTTGACAATATTTCATTCAAAAGACAGGAAAGGAATTGCAAGTGAAACCATAATTGGAAAAATTAAGGGTGTGAAGAGGAACATACAGCAGACTCAAGTTGTAGGGATCTGCAGTGCTGGGGTCAGGAAGTTACGTGTGGATGAAAACAAAAATAATGAAATTGCTCGCGATTCAGACTCAGTGAAGGTCAGTTGACCATGAGGGTAATAAGGAACCTATTGTAGGTAAGGATGCAACTGATGGCGTTTTGGACAGTTTGTAATTTTTGAAGAACAATTCCGTTTTGAAAATCAGTTTATGAGTATTCTGTTCCTCGACTTCTTGTTGCTTTGGCAGAAATGTTATCTATCATTATCAAAGTCAAAATATCTTAAAGAGTCAAATCATGCTAGCCTCAATGTTTTAAAGACTTCAAACTGTAACAGTTCGTCATGATTGTGTAAAACCTCCAACCTTCTCATTGATTATATGTCAGATGTTTCCAACTGAAAAACTATCCACTATTCAATGATCGCGACAATGTTTGAAGAATGAACTGATACAATCAGAAAGTGTTGTTGCAATGCTCACTATATACGACAATTGCTTAAAAGCAGGACATAACGAACAGAGGAGCAGCACATATTCCATTTTTTTCTTGCTAGCTATCATTTATCAGTATTGTCAGTGGAGCAAATGTACCTGAGACACAAAAGCCTGAGACCAAATGTCTAGGGTTTAATTCAACTTAGACTCTTGAGATAGTTATATATGATGCCGTGGTATTTTGGCACCCTGTTAAAGATTTAGTACCTATCGCTTTATTGAGAATTACCACTCCCATCTCATAACTCAGAAACACTGAAGTCATTTATAACACAGAAACAATATTCAATAGTTCAGAAATAGACCAGAACTACACCAGTCTCCAACAGCCTCCTAGCTTAATACTGCTCTCTGACCTGCAATCATAATATCTAACAATTTTTTAAAAATCAAACAACTCTCACTTCCTTTTTAATCAGTACATATGTAAATTACTACAGTAGTGGTTGTGACAGAGAATACTGATCCACTACATTCGAAGTTTTTTGTTTGCAAACTATCAATTTTTACCTTCTCTTCAATTCTTGTTTCAAGATTGTGTAATTTATGCCCTTTTGATACTATCTCATTGACAACTTAAAAGATAAATGCAATATTTATTATATGGTATATAAGTCTGTCTTTGAAGCTTCACAAATCCTTCAGGAAATAGGGGTTGTCTTATACCCCAAGTATAACATGTCTCAAATCATGATTTGGACTTCGGGACAGGCAGCCGTGAAAAGTGGCTGAGCACAGGCTGATAGCTAAGTTCGGTACCCATAGGGAGGGCCTCAACAGGGACCTTGGATTCATGTCACACTACATGTGACCACTACATACGTACATACACACACACACACACACACACACACACATTCTCTCAGAGACTTAGACCACTCTACACTCATGCACACACATATACACTCTCTCTCACAGACACTCACAACTCCCCCCCAGATACACACATACACACAGACAAAGACCCACATGCACATATATATTTTGTGGGGTGAACTTGTTCTTGCAGGGTTACATTGTACTTTGCTCAAAAACTGCATGCATTCATGTAAACCTCTGTTATCTCACTTTTTAGATTAGAATCAATCTAAACATCATGGCATAGACAGAGAACACAGGGGGCTAACAAAAAAGGTTTCTTACACATGAAAGAAGTGAAACTATCATGGTATTTGAACAGATGAAAGACTCAACAGACAATCAAAGTATTTTTCAACATATAATTTCAGTTACATCACACTGTAAATTTTTGCTATAAATTCTGTGCCTTCGAATTGTGTCCTCTACTATCACCTGATGAAGGAGCGGCGCTCCGAAAGCTAGTGTGCTTCCAACTAAACCTGTTGGACTATAACCTGGGTGTTGTGTGATTTTTAACTATGTCTCAAATCAAGCTGCAACCAGCAATATAAATGCTAACACACTTGTCTCCATTGGAAAGAACTGAGGGACCATCTACCATTTACAAAGCAAGTTGGCAAAGCCAAATTCTCCTTTTGGAGAGAAGGAATACTTTGATTAAATCCAGTTCGTTCTGGTGCCTTGCAAAATACATGTATACAAAATGAAAATAAAACAAATCACTTTCCGTCTAACTGTACCCTGGAAAGGAACTGAGAGTACACCAAACATATTTTTGAAGCCACTGGAAATATTTTGTCCTTTTCGTCCTTGTTTCTTTTAATGTACTGCAGATTAGGGGATTGTTTTTCTGTTTTACACTAATTGACATTCGTAACTCCAGGAAAACTCATATTTTAGCTTTCAAATAAATTGAAATTATACTTGATCATTAATACAAAAACTAATCATCTATTTTACAAGTCAATGACACTTTTTAGACATATATTGAAACCCAACTTAAATTTGAGTTGCATGCACAATATCCCTACCTTGTGTTTCAGTGAATACCATGATCATTGAAAAATTACTGCAGTTACGATAATCTCACAGCCTACATGTTAATTTGTACACACACTGAGCTTTGACTGCTGGATAATTATACAGTTCACAGTTAAACTGCAAGAAACATTTTTCACCCTGGTTAATAATATTTAAAATTTATCTTATTGTACATTTTACAAATTGGCAGCATGTTGGCTCAGTGGTTAGCACTGTTGCCTCGCAGCGGCAGGGAGCCAGATTTGATTCCAACCTCAAGTGTGTGTGGAGTTTGTACATTCTCCCTGTGTCTGCATAGGTTTTTTTATCAGGTATTATGGTTTCTGCGCACAGTCCAAAGATGGTTAGGTAGATTGACCATGCTAAATTTCCCTTAGTGTCTAGGGATGTGCAGGGTAGATGTATTGGCCTTGGTAAATGCAGGGTTACGACAATAAGGTGGGATGCTGTTTGGAGGGTTGGTGCAGACTCGATCAGCTAAATGGCCTCTTTCCCCACTGTTGGGATTCTGTGATTTTAAATTCTCAATACGGTTTCTGCAATTCATTGTTTATGTAATTATAAAGTACAATGATATTTCTTCAGGGCATGATGGAGTTCATACAGTTACAATGCAATTCATTAATTTTTTTAAAAAAAACTACATTTTCAAAATTGATAAAATCCAAATAACCGGAGGGAATTATTACCTGAGAGGAGAGGTTTGGGAAGGATTGATTTAAGTACAAATTAAATGCTGAAACATGGCACTTAAGTACTAAAAATATCAGGTCAACTTGATATGCCAGGTTGACCTATGTCCTGTAATCTACTGTGACTTCAAAACAAGCATAATCTTAAAAGACGTTCTCAAGGAATATCTCTTAACCTTCTCAGTTCCAGTGACAAAAATCCTAATATTTCAGGACAAATGAAAATGTTGCCAATGCTGATCAGGTCATTCAGTATCTGTGAAAAGAGTAATAAACTTAGAGCATTATAAATATAAAATGATATCAGAATGCGGGAAGGAGTATATTGCAAAAAGTTAACATTTTAATTTGCCCATAGATCCTACTTAAGCTTTTTTGCTTTTTGGATTTTTTTGTTCAACTTTCCAGTAACTGTAGAGCTTTAATTTGTTTGCTGCCATAATTAATCAAGTCTATCTTCTTCACTGC
The DNA here is from genome assembly GCF_047496795.1 of Chiloscyllium punctatum. Classification (NCBI taxonomy): domain Eukaryota; kingdom Metazoa; phylum Chordata; class Chondrichthyes; order Orectolobiformes; family Hemiscylliidae; genus Chiloscyllium; species Chiloscyllium punctatum. The sequence continues at coordinate 43,224,233 of NC_092757.1, read as the reverse complement.
AACCTCTCAACTCTGGTAACAGCACAGTGAATCTGCGCTTCACTCTTCTCATGATTTTAAAACTTTTCTATAATGAGACAACATACTGACCTGCAGATCTGGGCCAAAGAAATCAGCATCAATGCCTGAAATAGGTTTTTTAACACATGCAAATTAGGAGCCTTCCAGGAGCTTAAGACTCCCACTTCATGGCTAGATAATATCAAAAGGTATGGCACAAGCAGCATTTGGCAAGTCATATGGATGTGCAGTCTGTTGCAATCTACAAGCAACAGGGTAATTCAACTGTAGCACTGACAGGAGTTTGTAAAACTTTCTCTGAATTCACATTATAGAACTCAGCTGCTGACCCAGCCAGTGCAGTTTCTTTTAACAGCCAAAGGCTGCAAGAGGTAAAATGCAGTAAAATGTGTGAATGGCACATATTGGCCCAACTCGGCTGGTATACATCAAAATGAAGCCCTAATACAACCAGCATGTTAATTTCCAAGTATTGTTGTTTTTCTCCTCAGGGCCCTACCCCACCCTTAATTATTTCTGTTGACAGCTACTGCAAATGCAGCGATTGATTGGCAATTTCACTCCATTGTTGAGATCCCTCAGTTAACCCACAGTTTACCTCAACAGTAATGAAACCCAAAATCTAATATCAGGTTTGTCTTAGCTCACATCACAAGGAATTGCTTGCACCATATCCCAGAAAATGAGTGCAATCAAATTTTTTTGTCAGAACGCAACTGAAGCGTAACTAAGGTCCCTCAGAGGCTAAATACCACCTCTTTGAGTCTTCAGTAATTCTAACCACCTACGTTGGCTGTCATCAGATAGTTTATTATAAATTAATGATCAAATTTAGCATCTCTACAAAGTTCTGCTATCAGTGGAGAAACTCAGCAACCAGGAGAACATAGGCAAGAGTGTGGTGCTGGAAAAGCACAGCAGGTCAGGCAACATCCAAGGAACAGGAAAAGTGACATTTCGGGCAAAAGCCCTTCATCAGGATTGAAGCTGAGAGCCTCAGGGGTGCAGAGTTAAATGGAAGGGGGTTGGGGCTGGAGAGAAGGTGCAACAGGTGGATGGAGGTGGGGAAAAGGTGATAGGTCGGAGGGGAGGATAGAGCGGGAAGGAAGATTGCCAGGTGGGACAGGTCATGAGACGGTGCTGAACTTGAAGGTTGGAACTGGGGTAAGGTGGGGGGTGGGGAAATGAGGAAACTGATGAAATCCACATTGATGCCCTGGGGTTGAAGTGTCCCGAGGTGGAAGATGAGGCGTTCTTCCTCCAGGCGTTGGGCGTTAAAGGAGGGGCAATGGACGAGGCCCAGGACCTGCATATCCTTGGCAGAATGGGAGAGGGAGTTAAAACATTCGGCCACGGGGAGATGGGTTGTCCCGGAGATATTCTCTGAAGTAGTCTGCGAGTAGGCATCCTGTCTCCCCAATGTAGAGGAGACTGCATTGGGAGCAACGGACATGTGTGGAAGTGCAGGTAAAACTCTGATGAATGCCAAAAACTCCTTAGGGACCTTGGTCAGAAGTTGGTGGGGGGGTATGGGCGCAGGTTTTGCAATTCCTGTTGTGGCAGGGGAAGGTTGCAGGAGGGGAGGGTAGGTTGTATGGGGGGGGGGGGGCGCAGGGTGGTGGTGGACCTGACGAGGTAGTTGCTGAGGGAACGGTCTTTATGGAACGCGGATAGGGGTGGGGAGGAAAATATATCTCTAGTGTTGGGGCCTGTTTGTAGGTGGCAAAAATGGTGGAGGATAATGCAATGTATATGGAGGTTGGTGGGGTGGAAGGTGAGGACCGGGGGGGGGGGGGGGGGGGGTTCTGTCCTTGTTGAGGTTGGAGGAGTGGGGTTCAAGGGCAGAGGTGCGGAAAGTGGATGAGATGCGTTGGTGGGCATCATCAACCATGTGGGAGGGGAAATTGCGGTCTTTAATGGAGCAGGTCATCTGGTGTGTACTGGTTGCCCTGGGAGCTGATGCGTGGAAGCGGAAGAATTGGGAATAAGGGATAGAATTTTTTCAGGAGGCAGGATGGAAGAAGGTGTAATCCAGGTAGCTGTGGGAGTCAGAGGGTTTGCAGAAAATGTCAGTGTTGGGTTGGTCACTGTTAATGGAGATGGCGAGGTCCAGGAAGGGAAAAGAGGTGTCTGAGATGGTCCAGGTGAATTTAAGGTCAGGGTGAAATGTGTTGGTGAAGTTGATGAACTGTTCAACCTCCTGATGGGAGCACGAAGTGGTGCTGATGCAGTCATCGGAGGAAAAGGTGGTGAACATAGCCTTGTGATTTTAGAAACGATTTGTGGCTCAGGTTGTAAGTGTGCTCGCTGAGCTGGTAGATTTGTTCTCAGACTTTTTGTCACCAGGCTATGTAACATCATCAGTGAGCCTCCTGTCTCCCTTGCTATTTGTGTCTTGGTCTGTTGTGGTAGGTGATATAATTTCTGGTTGTTTCTGAAAGGTTGGTAAATGAGGTTCAGATCTACATGTTTGTTAATGGGGTTCCAGTTTGAATGCCAAGCCTCTAGGAATTCCCATGTGTGTCTTTGTTTAGCCTGTCCCCGGATGGATGTATTGTCCGAGTCGAACTGGTGTCCCTCTTCGTCTGTGTGTATGGATACTAGTGATAGTGGGTCATGTCCTTTGGTGGTCCAAGGACTGCAACAAACATTACACTGGCAGGAAATGAGCCAACAGGATTCACGAGCATGAATTAGCCATCAAAAGACATGACCAACTATCACTAGCATCCATACACAGACGAAGAGGGACACCAGTTCGACTGGGACAATACATCCAACTTGGGACAGGCTAAACAAAGACACGGACGGGAATTCCTGGAGGCCTGGCATTCAAACCGGAACTCCACTAACAAACATATAGATCTGAACCTTATTTACTAACGCCTCAGAAAAAGTACCGGAAGTGATATCACCCACCACAACAGACCAAGACACATAAATAGCTTCATCTAAGGCTCACTGATGGTGTTACCTAGCATGGTGATGAAATGCCAATCTACCAGCTTAATGAGCAAACTTACAACCAGAACATTGCCTCTATAGTTACGAAGATTTTGATGCTATAAAGATATAATAAAACTAATGTCTAAACAATTGCTTAGGATAAATGTCAAAAAACATTTCACAGAAGAGATTATGGTGCTTGGTGCGTCGAATGGCACAAACTTGGGATGGTCACTATTGGAGATGGATAATTTCTCTGTATAACATGCAATTTACCAGAAGGGTCTGAATTCTGAAAAATGGCAACAGTAACTAGACTCTCTCCAACAGATTAGATTGATGGGAAGATTATAGGGATTAATTTATAAAAGTCACGGTAAACAGGGTTATTTCCTATCAGTGGTACATGAAGACCAGTAATATCAAGATAAACATCACATAGACGAGATTTTAAAGTATTTGAAAATTTGCAGAACAAAGTAGGCCTGTTTGGTCCAACCAATCCATGCCAGTTTTTATGTTCCCCATGATCTTCCTCCCATCCAACATAATCTTTTTCCTTCTTCCTTTTGAGATTTTCCTCAAATATTATTCGCTTCAGCATCCTTTTGCAAGTAATATGTTTTCACCATTCTCAATGAAGACATTTCTCCTGAATTCCTTTGGGTTTTCTTATGGCTGTGTTGTATTTATATCCACTAGTTTTGATCACAAAAACAATAAATTGTATTTTATATTGCACCCTTAAATTAATTAACCATTCAAAAGCATTTCAGGGAAAGTTTTCAAACAAAATATAATACCTAGCCACACAAAGACCTATTATAAGAAGAAAGATCTGTGACAACTAATAGAAAAGACACCACAAAAAGAGGTGAATTCAAAGCCACGGCCTGAGGAAATGGCAGAGACAGTGAAAGAATAGTCTCAATTTTAGTGTCAAAATATTATGTGGAAACATTTTCTCTAAATATAGACCTCTACTGTCAGATCTCAGCTTTGTCCTTTCCAGAGAAATGAACCCCAGATGTATCAATCTTCCCTGACAGATCTAACCTTTCAATACGGTATCAACCAATCAATTTTTACACCTTCTCCATTGTCTCTGTATCGTTTTTATAATGCATTCTTCTTGGACAGTCCCTCAGGGTCAAGAATGATTTGCGTTCACTCTGTTTCAATGGGTTCCAAGATTGCTCATAAGTCCAATATTTTGAGAACATCCCTTAATTGTTCCACTGTCTCCCAGGAGTCAACTGCTGTGATAAAATTGGAATATCACAGTTGCACTGGAAATCTGGTGTCAGGCATATAATGAGATGCAAGAATTGGAACTGAATAGAGAGAATGTGGGTGTCACTGGCAGAATAGAAGAAAGAATCGGTGGTTGTGATGTATTTAGTTTGCTGAAAGCTTTTGATAAGAGGTTATTGCCAAACTAAATTACATGGAATGGAGCCATGGACTCAGAATTAGTTAGCAGACAAGAAACAGAGTTGGAGTAAATGAGTTATATAGATAGGAATGTGGTAACAAGTGGGGCATTGGGGCAATGCTTAGGTCATTGTTGTTCACAATATATATTAATGAGCTGGATGAGGGATCAAGTGTTATATTTACAAGTTTTCTAACAACAAAAAAAGGGAAGTGAAAGTGAGGAGGAAGATATAAAATGGCTTCAAGGTGATTTAGACAAGTTGAGTGAGAGGTCAAACACATGGCAGTCATAGTACAACTAGGATCACTGTGAAGTTGTCCATATTGGTAGCTAAAATATAACAACAGAATACTATTTGAAAGTTACTAGATTGGGAAAGATTAATGTACAAAGTGACCTGGGTGTCCTTATACACTGGTAATCAAAAACATGCATGCAGATGCAGCAAGCAGTTAGGAAGATAAATGGCATGCTGGCCTTCTTTGTAGAAATGAAAGTACAGGAACAAGGAAATCTTATTGCAGTTGTAGGAGCTGGGTGAGACCACACGGGTGTACGATGTGGCTTTTGGATCTCCTTATCTCAGAAAAAATACCTAGCCATAGAGGGACTGCGGCGAAGGTAGCCCAAACTGATTCCTGGGATGGTAAGGTTTCCCTGAAGAGAGATTGGATCAACTGGCGTTCAGAACAATGAGAAGGGCTCTCATTGAGTCACATACATTCTGACATGGCTGGACAGATTAGATTCAGGGATGATGTTTCCACCGGACAGAGGGTCTGGAATATAAAACACAGTCTCAGCACAGGGGGCCATTTCAGACTGAGATGAGGGGAAACTTTTTTTATGAAGAGTGTGGTCGACCTGTAGGATTCTTTACCACAGAAAGCTGTGGAGGCCAAGTCAGCAAATGTATTTAAGAAAGAAATAGCTTTCTAGAGACTAATGGTGTCAAAGGGCATGAGGTGAGAGCAGGAATATGGTGCTGAGATAGAGGATCAGCCATGATCGTGTTGAATGACAGAACAAGGCATGATGGGTAGAATGGCCTACTTCTATTCCTATTTTTATTTCAATGTCCTGCCCAGCGGAGCTGATTTTAAATGAGTACACTTAGATACTGGTCACATTTCTTGGGAGAGGACATTGATGTTGAATGATGTATTGTCATTTGCATTTTACAGTGAATAATATAGCAAAATTCAAATTCAACTGTCACCACAATCGGGCTCTACTTTGAAAAGTTTAAGAATAAAAAGAATGAAATAACAAAAAGATCTAGATAAAAGAGAGTTTATTGTCTTTCTGCCACCTCCACTTACGAGTCCAGAGCCAGGTCACCAATGATACATGCACCTCCACCTTTCCTGCACCAGACCCACCAATGTAGGGAGTCGCCACTCTTTAAGCAATATCTCTTCGTTGCTGAGCCCACTTCACCAACACCAATGCCAGGTCCCGTACTAAACCCACACTCTCACCACAACCTCAAAGTTCCTGGCCCTGCTGTCACTACCGCCTCACTTAAAACCAGGAGTCCCTGGCTCCACTGCCAAGCTGGCTGCCACCTCACCAAGAGTCCTGTTCCAGTTGCCCTCCTCTGAGATGTTGCCTTGCTGGCACCATCATCTTGAAAGGTCCACTGCCCCTCTCATCCCTGAAGGGGTTTTGCTGTCGAAGACCGGGAGAACGTCCTGGCTGCTACCACCATCTCCAGTTGCCAGGAGAAGCCACGTCCACCGTCGCCTCTAACTGCTGGAAGGCTGCAGCCGTTTCACATGTGGCCCACTGTTGCTACCATGTCGATGTCGCCAATTAACCCGCAGCACAAGGAATAACAATTAATGAAAAAACACAAGAGAAAGGAAAAAAGCAGAAGACAATTGAAAAATAAAGAAAGCAGACGGGAGCAGATGAGCCCTAGCTCAAGAGCCCACATGCAGCCTTGCTACTCTGTCATCATCTTTAAGTAAGATGCTGTTGGACTGCCTCTTTTGTTACCAGAATTGAAGGCACCGCTGGTGATATTTCTTCATGCTTTCAGATGCCTGCTGCAGGTTGCCCAAGTCTTCAAACAATTTGCAGTGCAGGGATCACTGCTGCCTGGAGTACTACAAACGTAAGTATTGGTTTTCAGATCCTTGGCCTCAAATATGCTTTTTCTCCATTAGGCGAAGGGTGAGCTAACACGGTAGAGGCTAGAATGAAGTTTCTTGTCCACGTGTGCCTTTGTCAGGAGAATCACAATAATCCAGGAATTTAACATTGACCTCAATCAACAAATTTTCTGGGAGGGCAGGGTATTGATTATTTGATTTTGTGGGAGCTGACTGGAATAGGACCTTACTTTCCACATCTTTCCAGAAAGGCTCAATTTCTCTCATATACTTTGGAGAATAAGTTGACGGTGATCTGGAGCTTATTTTCTGAGTGAGCACAAAGACAAATCAAAGCAGAAAATTGTATTGAACTTTTGAAAAGCTCTGGTTTGATCCCAACTAGAACACTGCATTCAATTTAGATCACTACATTTTAGGAAATTGGTGACAGATGCAAAAGACATCTTATTATGGATGTAGAAATTTCTAAGTTATAAACTGGGGTTGTTCTGCATGGAACAAAGGAGTTTGAGGGTATATTTGTGGAAGTGTATACATTTATGACAGACTTAGACAAGATGGACAAGGAAAATCTACACCTCTTTGGTGAAGTGTAAGTATGAGGGGACACAGATTTAAAGTTTTGGACAACTGTGTGAGCAGTTGAGAAAGAACATTGAACAATACAGCGCAGAACAGGCCTTTTGGTCCTCGATGTTGTGCTGACCTGTGAACTATTCTAAGCTCGCTCCCCCTACCCTATCCCATCATCATCCATGTGCTTATCCAAGGATTGTTTAAATCTCCCTAATGTGGCAGGTAGGGCATTTCACACCCCTATCACTCTCTGAGTAAGGAACCTGCCTCTGACATCTGTCTTAAATCTTTCACCCCTCAATTTATAGTTATGGCCCCTCGTACAAGCTGACATCATCATCCTAGGAAAAAGATTTTCACTGTCACCCTATCTAATCCTCTGATCATCCTGTGTGTTTCTATCAAATCCCCTCTTAGCCTTCTTCTTTCCAATGAGAACAGACCCAAGTCTCTCAGCCTTTCTTCCAGATCAGGCAACATCCTGGTAAATCTCCTCTGCACCTTTTCCAATACTTCCACATCATTCTCGAAATATGGCAACCAGAACGGTACACAATATTCCAAGTGCAGCCACACTAGCGTTTTGTATAGTTGCAACATGATATTGCAGCTCTGGAACTCAGTCCCTCTACCAATGAAACCTAACACACCTTCTTAACAGCACTATCAATCTGGGTGGCAACTTTCAGGGATCTATGTACATGGACTCCAAGATCCCTCTGCACATCCACACTATCAAGAATCTTTCCATTGATCCAGTACTCTGCCTTCCTTTTATTCTTCCCAAAGTGCATTACCTTACATTTAGCTGTATTGAACTCCATTTGCCACCTCTCAGCCCAATTCTGCAGTTTATCCAAGTCCCCCTGCAACCTGTAACATTCTTCCAAGCTGTCCACCACTCCACCGACTTTCGTGTCATCTGCAAATTTACTGATCCATCCATCTATGCCTGCGTCTAAGTAATTTATAAAAATGACAAACCACAGTGGTTCCAAAACGTGGAGTCCAGTTACGAGCACACCACTCGTAACTGGACTCCAGGCTGAATATTTTCCATCAACCACCACTCGCTGCCTTCTTTCAGAAAGCCAGTTTCTAATCCAAATTGCTAAATCACCCTCAATCCCATGACTCTGCATTTTCTCCAACAGCCTACCATGTGGAACCTTATCAAAGGCTTTACTGAAGTCCATGTTCACCATGTCAACTGCCCTACTCTCATCTACATGCTTGGTTACCTTCTCAAAAAACTCAATGAGGTTTGTGAGACACGACCTGCCCTTGACGAAACCATGTTGACAATCTGAAATCAAATTGTTGCTTGTTAGATGATTATAAATCTTATCTGTTATAATCCTTTTCAACACCTTTCCTACGACAGAAGTAAGGCTCAGTGGTCTATAATACCTATACTTTTAAGTAGGAAGTTGCAATCTCCTAGAACCCTCTGCCTACAAGTGGTAGGCAGAGGAAATTAAATGGACACTTGAAGGAAACAAACCTGCAGGGCTTCAGGAACTGAGCAGAGGGGTGATCTGACTGGTTTGCTCCACAGTCAGAACAGTATAAATGAGTTGAATGCTTTTAATGACTCCAAGTGTAGTTCAACTAAGGTTCTATCATAGTTTAATATACCTACCTGTTTTGCAATTCTATTGCTTTAGAGATGAAACCTAATGGTTTGTTCACTTTCTTTTTAGCCTTTTTAACTTGCAGATTTACACAGTGATTAGTGCAGAGGTACCCTAGATCCCTTTACTCCTGTCCCCTGGTTAGACTCATATTTTCCAATGAGTAAGTTGCCTTCTTATTCTTCCCAGCGAAATGCACCACCTCACTTTACTTATAAGGACATTCATTTGTCAAGTATGCACTCTTCTGATTAGAAAGCATTTGCTTTATGCAAAAATAATTAGAATACTTTGCCACTCACAGCAATCAATATTAAATTGACTAATACAGTACAAGTATCACAAGCTGATTATTACAAAAGAAAAATATGTAGTGTATAGGGAGAGAACAGGAAAATAGCTTTTTGAACTAAAAGATACGAAATGTAATTACCCTGTTGCCATGGCTTTGTAAGCAGCCACCAAGATACTGGTCAACAATTCTGTCCACAGTTTAAGACTGCACACACATATCGTCTCTCTGACCTACCTTGTCCTGATTGCTGGACCTGGGATGGAAGCACGCTTTGCCCCAGCTCGCCATTCAGCCACAGCTGCATGCGAATAAAGGGTTCTCGGCCTTTCTGAGTCAATTTACTCCAAGGCTTGGGCCTAGACAGCATGTCACTAACACTCCCTTGTGACAGACCCAAAACCTAAGAAAAAGATCAGGGCATGGCAAAGAAAAACAAAGAATTTTGTGAGTAATTGTTTTCTCCTAATTTCTTTTGGTTTTGGTAATAGAAAATAAGTGTTACAAGACATTATATTTATAAACATGCAAAATGCATCCAAGTGTTGAAAGCCATTTCAAGGATCACAAGTTATTTCGAAGGGTTACTGATCCAGATTTCAAAGTCACCGGCGCAGACAGCTATAAGGAAAGCATCAATTTTCTGGCAGTAATTTGGACCACTGGTGTTATTTATTTCCTACTCCATTTTTCATACCAATTTGTTGCTTTCCAGAATTTCAATTGCTTTTCTGCCTTTGCGTTTATTTCTTCTTTGGCTTCTAAAACTCATTTTTCCCTTCCTTTCTTGTAGTGTGTCAGTCACTAAACAAAATAAAATGGTCTAGTTCTGTCCTTTTTGTGGTAGAAAATGAGTTTTACAATGCAACACTATATTGATAACGTCAAACTATCAACTAGCTCAGTGAAATACAAGACAACTGCTTAAATTATTTAAGCTCCAAAGCCAGTAGATCCCAGACTGCTTACTGCCTTAAATTTATCCAGCCTCTGCATTTCCTGCATAAACTCAGGATATTGTGCTGTACTTGGTGTTATGTAAGATTTTACAATGGCAGACAATGGCCTTATGAAGCAAAACTGATAAAAATGTGTGAACTAGGTATGATTTCACCATTATAATGTTTTACTATTTGCTTTTTTTATAATGTTTATACAATGGTTCTGGCCTACAACATTTCTTGTAACAAGATGATGGACTTTCTTAAGAATTAATCAGGGACTTACCGGAGTTGCTCCAGTGCTGCATGCTCCACTGTGGTCATTTGATGTGGTCGGTGCGGAGCTGATTGGTTGTGTAGTCAGACGCAACACCTGAGTGATGACAATTAGAATGATAAATCGTTCCCTTCTAAGTGTTATCACACTGGTGCTATGACATTGTTTGAAAAGCCAGAACCATTGTATAATAGAAACCACACCTTCTGATGTGGGAACATGAAAGATTGTTTTTCACAGTTCCACCCTCATGTGGTCACATAAAAAACAAACTCAATCAGAACTTCAAACCTCTGAACTTGGTATACCGGTTAGCTGATGATCAGTAATGGAATATGTCAAAGTTTCCCACTTCTAGTGCTGAGTGCAACTTATTCCTAGAGATAGATATTAAATCTTGGCACTGGCAATGGCCCTTTCTCCAGTTAACCTACAGATATTAAACAGCCAGATTATTTTGGGAAGGCAATGTACCATTACATATCAATTAATTTAGAACAATAATATGTTTCCTGCATTTTAATGGCAAGATAATTAGTGCCAGTAATTTGGCTAACTGGAGATTTGTGTCACTCCAAAAGAAGGAATTTTCTGTCTTAATTTTACTGTTGTTGAGGAACATGCGTATGTAAACTTCAATCACAATAACGAAAGGTGTCAGTCCCAAACAGTGCTACATTTGTGGTTCTCATATTGAAACTTCTGGACATTACGTAAATATCTTGAACTGGGTTTGAGCAAGCAGATATACCAAATGAGGAACAATGCAACGATAACAGCCTATTGACAAACATATTGGATAGTCTAACAAAACTGTTAATAGCATTATTCTTTGTAAACTAGCCTGAGCTGAGTGTTACAGCAAGGTTAGCAACTGATTAGCAAGCAGATATTATAGACCTGTTCAGTTGGGAACAGGGCTAGGTTAAAGTACTTGGAACATGTCAGAAAAAAAGAATTCAACAATCCTTAATAACATGGGAATAATGTTACTTTTAAATAGCCATTAAGTAATATCTAAAGCACCTTTTGTTGGAAACATGGTCCAATATAACAATAATAATGTGTTTACACAGGGCATTTTCATGAAAAAAAAGACTGGTGTTTATGTAGCATTTCACACAAACACTAGATATGCCAAAGCCGTTTACAGCCAATTAAATACTTTCCGAAATGTCATCACTGACATAATGTAAGGAACATGGCAACTAATTTCAGCTCAGCAAGATCCTGGGGGTCAGTTAGATAGACTCCTGGTTTGCAATGCAGCGTGATGTCAACACTATGGGTTCAATTTCTGCAACAGCTGAGATTACTATAAAAGTCCAGTCTTCTCAACCTCTCTCCTGGCCTGATGCATGGTGACCCTCAGGTTAAACCAACATCATTTATCTTTCTCATTCTGAAAGAGCAGCTCTATAGTCTGCTAGGACTATTGCCACTTTACCTTTATTATAGCAAGATTCCACAAATACATGTGATATTGATTGAAGGATAAACATTGGCCTGGGCACTGTAGGTAACTCCTTTAAAACACCCAACAGAAAATGTAGCAAAACACTCAAGGCATTTCATAGGAGTGCAATATGATATTTCAAACTGATTGTATTATGAAGGAAAGAATAAGTGATCTTGGTTAAAAATGTAGTTTCGTGCATTTTTGAGGAGGAGAAACAAGTGAAGAATTAAAGAGGTATGTGAGTGAAGTTTGAAGCTTAAGAATCTAAACAGCAATAAGCATTGCTGCCAATAGTCATAGACAAAATAACTAGGGGTTGTATAGTAGGCCAGAGTTGGTGGAATATAAGTCAAAATGGTTGACTCAATGTTTATGATGATTTTTATTGGAAGGAAACAGCTTTTGCATTCTGAACGCAAGTTAGAAATTTTGGAAGGGGATATTAGTCTTAACAATATTCATTAAATTTTCATAAAATGGTTGGAAAAAAACTAAATTGAATAAAAAAAGGTGTTTTTAGAAATCATTTACCTTTTCCCCAAAGATCCTCTGGCAGATCCCATTCTTGGCCAACTTTTCCTTCACCTGTCGTGTCAATTCAGCTGTGTCCACTTCTTGGTACATGTAGATCTCATACTGTTCTGGTGTTAATGGTGGGACAGAGGGCTTGTGTGGTTTTGAGACAGGGACAAGAGGTGAAGAAGGCAGGGGACTGCTTTGTGGAGTCACACTGCTACTTGCAGCCACTGTGCCTATATCAGATGCTTGAGAATAAGGCGACTCCGCATTTTGCCAGTCTTTCCAGTGGTCAGAAGCTGCAGGTCCTTGCAAAGCATTTCGCTCCAGTCTGTTTGGATTACTAATCCTCTCTCTCCCACTACAAGCTTCCTCTGCTCTTCCATCTTCTGAAAAAGTGGAATTTCTTCTGTCAGGACAAACTGTATTCCACCACTGGTCCCTCCATATACTACTTCGTCCCAGCTCATTTTTAACTTGCTTGAGCATATTCTGGGGTGTGTCTGCTATCCCATGGTGCTCTGAGGAGCATGAGTCATGTAACGCTTCTTTTTTAAATCCATGAGATGTTTGTGTTGTGTTGTTGCTGGAATCCACCATGAAAGGCTTTTTCATGGCTATCAGTGAGGAAGAGAATGAGGAAGATGATGCTGCTTTGGATGAATGGAGGGCTAAGTCAGCTTGAGGAACTGGTGTTGGCTTTGGTGTCGGCTCAAGGCCTGCCTTCTGAGCTTCCATCTCACGCCGGGCCTGTTCCAATATTGACCAAATTGCTTCATCTGAACCACCACTGCTCGATGTACAGGGTGGTTGAGTTGAATCAACTGCAACACAAAATAAAAAAAACATTCAAAACCTTCTTTAAACAGTGGCAGTTTTATTAGGAATCTGTTCTGAGATTCTGGCAGCTGTCTACAATCTTAAAGATCATAGAAGAAATTATAGCAATACAGAAAATCTGCCAGGAAAAAGAAATATGAAATGACACTTCAATACCTGGAAAATGGACAGACATGTGAAAGATGAAATTAATGCAGACAAATATGAAGTGATTGCATTTTTGTAGGAAAAATAAAGAGAAGCCATTTAGAATTAACATGCAATTATAAAGATGGTGTAGTAACAGCAGGAGACATACATGCTTACATAGCTGAATGTGCCAGGGCAGATTAAGGAAAACAATGTATATGGGTTTCAAAGAAGAGTCACATTGGACTCGAGATATTAAGTTGGTTTCTGTCTCCACATATGTTGAGTTTCTCCACCACTTTCTATTTTTATCTAAGGTATGTGAGGTGGTGAATTTTATGGAATGAGGTATAGAGTAACCTTTAAAAAATACTGATCCAGCCTCAACTTTGTGTCTATTTCTGACCACAGTCTTGGAAGGATTTTCAGACGTTGCAAAAAACAGTTACAACCTGATAAAGGAGCAGTGCTCCGAAAGCTAGTGCTTCCAAATAAGCCTGTTGGACTATAACCTGGTGTTGTGTGATTTCTAACTTTGTAGTTCAAATCATGGTTCCAGGGATGAGGAACTTGAGTTACCTGCATAGATTAGAGAAGCTGGTTTAATTAATCTTATGGCAGAGAACGTTGGGAATAGGTTTGTCACTAGGATGAACAGCAAGATTTAAAGTGAAAAAAACCCAATGGTGACATTACGAAATGCTACTTTCACAGCAAGAAGTTAGGATCTGGGATGTACTGTTGCTAAGTGTGGCAAAGGCAGATTTAATCATACCTTTCAAAAGGTAATTGGATAAGGACCTGAGGAGCAAAGATTTGTAGGGCCTCAGGCAAAGAGAAGGGAGTGACACTGACCAAGTTACTCCTACAGATAGCTGGCATGGAAATGAAGGGCCAAATATTCTTGTTCTATGCTGCAAACATTCTACGATTCTATGAAAACTGCACCCGAGATCGAGGACAATGTAACTATTTTCATTTCTAGCTCAGCAATTCCTAATTGGCAGAGTACATTAAGACAACACACTTAGGTTCAGCATTTCAGCAAGTAATTTTCCATATAAATATAAATGGATCTCAGTGTGTCAGTTGCTTATGTAACATAAACCTACACTAGTATTCAGACTTCCATACCTTAAACAAAAAACATATACTGGAAAATAATTCTGTAACTGAAATGATTAACATGCAAGTCATAATACTAAAAGGACACAATTTTTCTCAGTTGCAAACATTTTTCCAAAACAAGTATTTTCTTTTGAAGGTTCAAAACCCTCAGTAAAGTAATAGGTTTGTGTTACATGAGAGACTGGCACATTGAGGTTCATTAGTTTAAGTCACAATTTGGAAGTTGGTTGGTTACGTACAAAAACTTCTCAGTTTTAACTTAAAGATGTCTCTGCCTCCAATATTGAAGGAAGCAATGTAGGTCTACCAGGTCTGGTCCAATGTATCTATGATTTCATGTACTCACCAGTTTTTTGCACCTGTAGTTCTCTCTTGGCCTGTTCTAGAATGGATTTAATGGCTTCATCAGAGCCAGTCTCAGGGGTTCTGATCCGCGTTGTGATATTGCCTGAAGACATAAAAATTGCAAGTGAAGACTAAAGGAAGGGGTTCCTAGCCAACAGAAATATATTTATAGTACAACAAAGTCAAAATTTACTTTTACTCTTTCATTGCTTCTAGTTAACAGCAACTAACTTGTAAAAGCAAATTTAAGAACAGATTTTTGCCCAGTACATTATTCAAATTCTGTACAAAAAGCTTTGAAAAGCTGAATTAACCTACTTTTTCTTCAATTACACACTCACTGCCATCATCCAGAATCACTTTGGATTAAGTGGAGATTTGACAATTTGTAATGCTGATTTTATTTAAGGATTTTCAATGTCTTTTTGGTTGAATGCACATGATAGCTAAAGGGTGAGAGACTTAAAATTTACAGTACAGGAACAGACCCAAGTTATCTATGCTGGTAAAGCATGGCACTGCTTAGATCTGAATCAAGAACAGTAAAAAGTTGGAGAAATTCAGCAGGTCTGGCAGCATTTGTTAATACTTTATGTTCAATATGACACTTCTTTAGAAAGAAGCACTTGAAATCTAAACTGTTTCTCTTGTCATGGATGCTGCCAGACCCGCCAGGTTATTACTCTGATACTTTCTATGTTTATGTAGGCTGATACTAAAGTGGCAGAATACTTTAAGAAAGGCTTTAAAACTTCTTGGAAGAATGTAGAAAATATTTTGAGAGAACTGTGCCATGGTGAGGGACTTCTGTTACATGGAGTTACACAAAAAGCTGGAGTTATTCATTTTAGGGAAGATTGAAAGGAGATTTGATATAGGTGCTCAAAATCAGACAAGGTCCATACAGCTACAAAAAGATACTGTTCCTGCTGACAGGAGGATTGAGAGCCAGAAAACAACAATTCAAGGTGATTGGCAAAAGAATCAATAGCAACATGAGAATAATAATTACAATCAGTAGTGGACTTGCCAACTTTAGGGGCATTTAAATGGTCATTGGATAAACATATGGATGAAAATGGAATAGTGGACGATAGATGGGTTTCAGATTTGTTCCACAGGTCGGTGCAATATTGAGGGCTGAAGGGTCTGTACTGCTCTGTAATGTTCTATGTTCTATCGAATGCAGAGAGTTGTTAGAATGTGGATTGATGCTACCTGGGATTGCGGTAGAAGGTTTTCAAAATGGGATCTGATTGCACCTGAAGGTAAAGTACTTTCAGGGCTAGGGGAAAAGGTCGGGGGGGGGGGGGGAACTTATTTGCTTTTACAGAAAGCCAGTGTGGACATGATGGGCTGAATGGCCTCCTTCTGTGTTGTAATAATTCTGTGATGCTGCAACTGCATTTGAGGTGGGGAAAAAGGCAGTCTAGCCCAACCATGGAAGCTTTAGTGACGGTGGGGATCATTTACATATTCTAATTCTCCTCACATGCAATAAATTTTTTCTTAGCTTTCATAACTTAACTGAATGTTAAAATCTAATCAGGTACAAAACCTTATGTTGACTTGGAATAAAACAAAGAATTGTGGATGCTGGACATCGAAACAGAAAACGCTGGCAAAACTCAGCAGGTCTGGCAGCATCTGTAGGATGAACGCAGAGTTAAAGTTTTGAGTCCAGTGTCTCTTCAACATTAGCTGTCTTCGGATTTAGGTAATTTTTTTTTGTGTTTATAATTTGAATGGTAACTCCTGTTGAATCAGCACAGTCTAAGCTTTCTTTTCTCATTTTTCTCCCTCATTCATATACAGCTATTTTATAACATTTTCAATATTTTCTGCGTAAGGTTTTTGATATTTGTTCTATAGGTTTAATTTGAAAGACAAACTAACATCGGTCAAAAGATAGGAGGAGGATACAGGTCGTTTTATAATGTGGATGTTGCTAAAGCATTTTGGAACACTACACTGCTTTTACAGAAGTCGAATGACATGACTTAGACACAAAGTTACTGAAAATGATCAAGTTTGTGCCCTGGCTAAACTTTCCTCTAAAATGTTAACTGGAGACAATAAAAGACATCAAAGCACAAACAAGATTGTAATGTCATTGTGAATAATAATTTATGCAAACAATTGTATCAAATGTTAATTTTACACAAGAATATTCATGTTTGAGAAATTATTTTGTACTTGATTTATACATTGCACGAAATGTGACTTTGCACATTTACATTGGGCCGCTGTGGTGTGTTGACAAACAGGTTTTTTTAAATTATGCATTGGAGCTCAGAAATTACATTCAATATCTACAGGAAGTAAGAGCTATGTTTAGAATTTTACTAGGAAACAGGCAATATTCAGTTTGCTTTTGCAACCCACGCATACCCCTACATTTACCCCTTCACCTAACACTATGGGCAATTTGATTAGATTAGATTACTTACAGTGTGGAAACAGGCCCTTTGGCCCAACAAGTCCACACCGACCCGCCACCCATCCATTCACCCCTTTACCTAACACTATGGGCAATTTACCATGGCCAATTCACCTAACCTGCACATTTTTGGACTGTGAGAGGAAACCAGTGCACCTGGAGGAAACTCACGCAGACACAGGGAGAATGCGCAAACTCCACACAGACAGTCACCCAAGGCGGGAATTGAACCCAGGTCTCTGGTGCTGTGAGGCAGCAGTGCTAACCACTGTGCCACCCAAACAAAGGAAATCAAGAACTTGCGTAAATTGTCAGGTGAAGCAGGATTCAAGAGCAGAAAGTTATTGGAACAAAATGCAGACAAAATTCTTTTTTTTTCAAAACTATATTCCAGCATTTATTGTAAAGTAGCAACAATACTGGTGGGAGGATGTAATTACTGTCTAACCAGTTTAAATATATCTAATCATTATTCCTATAGGCCGTTCTGCTATAATGTGCGTTTCATCAGCCTGAATTGGCTATAATATGATTGATGAATTGTGGACGTTGCTTGGATGACACAAACTTTCTGCTGAATGGATACAGCGATTTTCTATTAGCGATCTCCACAGCGGGGTTACAGAGGAACACAACTATCATGTTACAGCAGAACAACTTGTATGTCCACATTTACTATATATTTCCATGGATTTTGAATTCATCAATAGATAGATGAAGATGTTAAATTGTTTTCAAATCATAAACATAAACAACAAGACTACGTTTCTCCACACTAGAATGCTATGACTAAATACTAGCTTTTATACAGTAGCTTAGTTAGAAACTTACTCAGACCAATTGTTTAATTTGCCTTAATTTCATTTTCACACAAACCCACAAAAGAAAGCACCATTTCTCTTGACTTATTTGTATTTGAACCATAAATAGAAAATTGAGTTAGTATAATCTGTATGGTTTTCATGCTGCACTGGGGCTCTCCCTGATTCTCTCTCTCTTATACAGAAACACATTTCTTCTCTTTTTTTCATCTCTTTTCTTTCACTATCTGTTTAAATATTATCTGAATGGAGGAAAAGATGCTTTAAGGTTGAGAAGAAAATCCATTCTTATTGGACTAACGGACTGTGCTGATTCAAGAGGAGTTACCATTTAAATTATAATGTAGACTGCGTGAATTCAGATTCGAGGATATGCCTACAGTTTATCAGGTAATATTTCAAAACAAAATAATTCATTTCCAGCACTCAGAGACAGACCATGGGAACTTCAGTTTAAAAATATTACTGAAGTTACTCAAAGTAACAAAAAGCAAGATTTTGGCTGGTTAATCATTTTATTCATGTTGCTAACTCTGTTTTGCACATTGTGGACACTTCAATTACTCCTACAGCTAACAAGCTTTCCCATTAAATTAATGCAATCGTTGGGGAGAAAAGTCTTCTTCACATAATATTCATTCTACTCCCCAACTTCATAAAGTAATGGGAGGACTATTCAATTCACACCAAATTGCAAATTACAATTCCATATCTCATTCAGTCCTCAGCCTCTCTGTGATGTGAGAAAGGCTGCAATCCTCTCACAACACTCTCTGATTTAATACTCAGCAAGACCAGGTCGGAATCAAGGCCACAGCTCTTTAGGAGAGCACATACTCAGCTGGTGAAATTATTTTCTGGATTAGGCAGACCACACCCTAAACACTATCTGCAACTGAAATGAACATAGTAACTTCACATTCCTAGTACAACCTACAGTTAACACTACTGCCTCACAGCGCCAGGGGCCCAGGTTCAATTCCTGCCTCAGTCTGTGTGGAGTTTGCACATTCTCCCTGGGTTTCCTCTGGTTGTTCCGGGTTCCTCCCACAGTCAGGTGAATTGGCTATGCTAAATTGCCCATAGTGTTAGGTGTCTTAGTCAGGGGTAAATATATGGACTGGGTTTTGGTGAGTTGCTCTTCGAAGGGTCGGTGTGGACTTGTTGGACTGAAGGGCCTGTTTCCATGCTCTAGGTAATCTAATCTAATCCTGTAAAATACATCAGGTAGCGGGGCAGTGAAAAATTGCTTGTTCTCCAAAAGGGAGCAGATGTAACGACCTCTTCTTCTGGAGTACTTTGTTTATTTTTAAAAACTTCAGCGACAGGGAATGTAATAGGAGCAGAAGGTACACAAGACATAACCAGAAAATAGGAGACTTGAATACCTTATTAATTCTATGCCATTGACCAGCTTTAATCAAACTAAGAATTGAAAGCCTATTTGAAATCAATATTTGTACTTTTCCATCATTAATATTTTCATAAAGCATCTTTCACGATGTGCTTGAACATCTGTGGACCTGTTTACTATGCAAATACTGCAGTGCTACATACTCATCCCAAAACAATAACAACCAACAATAAATTTGATGTGTAACGTATAGTTCACTGCAGGTTTTCTTTAATGACTGCACACATAGGGATTTGAATTGTGCACCGATGCAACTCAGTAGGCAATTACTACAAACAGGTGCAAAACCTCATTTACAGCTGCAAACAGAATAATATTTTATTTACTTAAACAATAGGGAATAATTGAGAACCGCCACTCAGTTACACAGCTCTAGATCAATTTCTGACTTTTCAGAACTTCCAGCCATTCATCTTATTACTTTTCTAAAAAAAAGACAAGGTTGGAAGTTACATACTGGCCGTTACTCCCTTCCATCTCACTAATCAGACAACGCAGAACTGTCTTTGCAACCTACTGTATCGCAAACACACGCAGCCTTATTCTTGAAAGCTGCCAGTGCTATTAAATTGTCATCAATGCATGTCTCTATTTCTGAAATCACAATTTCCTGATTCCGAGGAGATGACGTTCTCAACTGAGGCAGCTGATACTGCGAGCAATTTCAATCACACGGACCCCTAAGTCAACTGCTCTGTCAGCCTATCCATTCAACCAAACGCATTTCAGAATGTCAACCAGTCAGATTCCAGGGCTGTCTCTGCATTAGCACATCTAATTGTTATTGATTCATTAAAATAAGGTCTCTGGCATTTAGAAATTCTGTCTCACCTCATTCTTAAAAATTAACTTCATTACAGAAATAGCACATATTACTTGCATAGTTCGTTCACAAGAGAATTTTCTAATTGCTCTGTCATGCTCCTTCCCAACTCAAAATGATTAACTTCATTCCTGGTTAGCTACATCTGTGTCAGTGGACAGCACAAAGTCCTTCCTATTCCTAGCCCTGTCTGTACTTCAGCGTCCAAAATCATCTGTTAATGCACTACAGACCAAGAACACTCCATGCATGCTGTGTTCTCTTGCTTGTTCCATCCATCTTATAGATCTCTACGATATCATCTCTATGCGGCTCACCCTGTCTGTCCTTCAGATATAACCCTGCACTTGCCTTTACTTCACTTGCCAGCAAGAAACCTGAGCTCAACTCAAAATATAAAGCAACATGGATCAAAGGGTTTATCAAGATTCATTATCCCAAATAAACTAAAAAAGCTGCAAATAAGTCAATTGGCTATGATATACAATGAATCAGTATTCCAGATGTCTGATGTATTTGGCTAAACAACAATGCAGCATTCATTTTGTTTCATACACATTATGTATCAGGCGCGGAGCAGATAATTAGTTATTCACTGAAAATAACTAAAACTAACAATGTACTGCAGCTATTTAACAACTGACAGCACTGATGTACTTCCATGACTTCAATGTCAAGAGAACGCATCACAAACACAGTTTTGATATTAATAAAGATGACAGGTTTCGCATGCCTGAAAATGCCTTTGAAGCCTGCCTTGGGTGTGCCAGGGAATTAGCGGAACATTTCTTTCCAATGCTCAAGGGCTTGTTTCTCATCCTCACTTAAACCGGCGCCTACACCCTTCCTTACGTTCTTCGATGTGAGCCCAATAGAAGAGCTACCATGATACCCTCAGCCCATATATAGTACCTGGTCAGTAACATTCAATTGTCAGAAACAGCTGCATCACATCGAAGTATTGAAGGCAGACAACTCACCACGACTGAGGAAGCCTGCTGTAGAATGACAAGTGGGCTTAAGGGTTCTAGCAGGGAAGCTTAATCAATAGCTACTAGAAATGAACTCCATCCAAAGTCACAAACACTGAGAGACTTGAATTCCAGTAGCCACCATTTTGGCAATACATTTTTTTAGCACCTCCTTGCAAATGCCTACAAACACACAAAATAGAACTCATTTGGGACCTGTATTTCTTTTTGATTGATTAAACATTGTTTTTCTGGAAGTTTGTTACCTGCTTTTAAATCTCTTTGTACCACACATAATTTCTAGATTTCCATGAGTGCTTACCAGTATATGACACAAGGGACCGTTCAGTTCATTGGCTGAAAGGCTGGTTTGTGATACTGAGTGACACCAACAGTATGGATTAAATTCCTGCAATGGCTGAGGTTATTTCTCCCTTCACCTGAGGCATGGTAGCCCTCAGGTTAAACCACCAACAGCTGTTTTTCTCTGATGAAAGAGCTGCTGTATGGTCTGGTAAGACTATGGCAACTTTACCTTTTATTAGGTCACTATGCCAAAGTGCACACCAGTAGGATGTGTGTGTATGCTGGGGCAACCCCACATGCATCTTTAATAAATAGCAGGGATTCCCTGTTGCTAAGTTTGGTAAGAAGCTGTTTTCTTGAGATCAGTACTTATCCTATGGGAAAAGACACTTGAATATAGGTCTTACTGCACCACACGTCAAACATTTGGCCTTTTCAGAATTCAGTTCCCCTGATCTAACTCTGGTCACCCCAGAAACTTTTGAGCTGATCTTTTACCCACAACACATAAATAAATTTAATTTATCCCCTCAATATTTCAATCTGGACATCAATTAATTTATATGATCTCACAAGGTGAGAGTTCATGGAATCGGTACAATACAGATAAAGGCCATTTGGCCAAAAGTGAGTCTGTACCAATCCTCAGAAAGCATCCTGACCAGATCCACTCACTCATCCTATCCCTGTAACCCCATATTTACCTTGGTTAATCCATCTATTCTATACATCACTGGACACTATGAGATAACTTAACACGGCCAGTCTAGCCTGCACATCTTTGGACGATGGAAAGAAACCAGAGCATCCTATGAATAACCACATAGACATGGGGAGAACATGCAGACTCCACACAGACAGTCACCTGAAGGTGAAATCGAACCTGGTGCTATGAGGCAGTGTGCTAACAACTGTGCTGCACCAGGGCAACAAAACTAAGCCCAATATTCGCCTTATTAATTATCAAATCTCCAGAAAGGTCAATGGATAGTGACAGGACACAAGGACATTTCCCTAACTGCAACAAACTTAACTGTCTGTACTGTTATTTCAGCCTTTTGAGAGAAGCTAGCTCAGTATACATCAGGATTCACACTAGGAGACTAACCTGTTGAGTATGGTTAATACTGTATTGCAGAGATTAGCCACCAACAAACCTATTTCTCCCTCGCTAATGAACAGACTGCAAACCATCAAAGAAAAATGTGTGAACTCATTCCAACATGTTCCGCAACTATACTGCACTTTTACTGATCATGAGCAGTTGGTCTCGGAGTTAAATGGAAGGTAAAAAGAGAACAGCAATTTAAGCATATGGATGAAATAGATAAAAATAAGAATGACATGTACACCAAAAATACAATCATGGCCACAAGTGCCATTGGATATTGTCACTAAACAAAAATATTGGTCAAACTAACTATTGTGTCTAATGTGCAAACCTGAGCTAACTTAATAAATCTTGGGATCAACAAAATTTAGCATCAGATGTTACAAAATAAAGAACATGTAGCAGCACAAATTTATACTGAGAAAGGATCATAACTGTGTCCCATTAAACAGAATTACTGTGCTGCTAATGACAGTACATCTAAATTAAAAGTGTCAGAAATGAAAATTGAATGCAACGAGTCACATCAAATTATGTCAAATAAGAAGCAACAGAAATCAATATGAGATTAACGTAGCAGGCTTGTGTCACTTGAGAAATGAGAGAGATAGAATATTGTCTCTCTTGTTTGTCACATTGCTAACATCTTAGTTTTATTTGGTTTCAGCTTAGAGTGCTATTTTGTACTGTGACAGGGTTTTCTTTTTAAAAGCTGTCAGTTGTTAAAATGCTTTATAAGGGATGACTGTTGTTAGTTAGATAATGACAAAAAGGCTTCACTCTACAAATTTAAACCAGCTCAAGTAAAATCAAAATTACCAGCAATTTTATGCAGGAGAAAGTTTGTTGCCTAACTTACTCAACTTAATTAACAACTTCAAAGGTGCACTACTTCACAACTCTCCTTACAATGTTAACTTGCAGTTTGCATAAACCACAACTTAAATGTTGCTCTCAACTGCACACCATCCACACTAAGCCCACAGTACCCATATCCCATTTCTCATTTACATTACTAAATAATTTGCATACTAGCATGGTCTTATGCATTCCAATATCTGAGATGTCCTCCAGTCATACACTGCCACACGCATTCTCAATTCTAAGAAATAAGCCTGGTTCTCGTTCCATGTTCCATTCAGTCCAAACTTTTATTGATATCACCCCCATTAAATGGCACTCCAACCTCTGTATTGACATCTCCCTTCCAGCCTTCAAAAACATCTTGTAAAGCACTTAGAAGTTTATAAATCTGTGAATATTACTTGTGATAATCAGAAGGAGCTGGTCTTGCTCAAAGTAATGCTCTCCAAATACAGCCTGCAATGTACATGTTAAGTGAACAGTTTGAATGTTCTACCACAAGACAGGGATTTCAGTGATTCCAAGGATGCAAAAAGAATGATTCCTCTTGTGGGAGAATCTAGAGCTACGGGTCACAGTTTAAAAATAAGGGATCACCCTTTAAAGACTGAGAAGAGAAAACATATTTTCTCTCTGACAGTTGAATATTTTTGGAATTTCATTCCTCAATGACAGTGTGGAGGAACAGCGGGATCTTGGGGTCCATGAGGCAGCATCCCTCAAAGTTGCCCAAGTTGATAGAGTTGTTAAGGAGGCGTATGGTGTTTTGGCTTTCATTAACAGGGGGATTGAGTTTAAGAGCCGTGAGGTTTTGTTGCAGCTCTCTAAAACCCTAGTTAGACCACACTTGGAATATTGTGTCCAGTTCTGGTCACCTCATTATAAGAAGGATGTAGGTGCTTTAGAGAGGAGATTTACCAGGATGCTGCCTGAATTGGACGGCTTGTCTTACAAAGAGAGGTTGAGTGAGCTAGGGCTTTTCGCACTGGAGAGGAAGAGAGGTGACTTGATAGAGGTGTACAAGGTAAGGAGATGCATAGATAGAGTTGATAGCTAGAGACTTTTCCTCAGGGCAGAAATAGCTGTCACGAGGGGTCATATTCTTAAGGTATTGGAGGAAGGTATAGGGGAGATGTCAGAGATTGTTTTTTTACGCAGAGAGTGGTGGGTACATGGAATGCACTGCCAGCAGTTGTAGTAGGGACATTTAAGTGACTGCTGGACAAGCATATTGATAGCAGTAAATTGAGGGGTGTGTTGGCTGGGTTTATCTTAGACCAAGATAAATGCTTAACCCAACATTGTGTAATGTGCTGAAAAAATAATGAATTACAATGCAGTGGATATATAATTTCAATATTTTTCGAGGTAGTTTGAATCTTGATTGACCAAGGCGGTGAAAGGTATCAGGAATGTAGAGTTGAGGTTAAAATCAGATAAGCCATGACCTTATTCAATGGTGGAGCAGGCTCCGAGGGTTGAGTGGCCTACTCTTGTTCCTTGTTTGATATGTTTAGCTCATTTGCTGGTAAAGCTTTATTATTTCACAAAAGCTATTTCATAGATGTAGGAGCATTTCTTTTAAGTTGTAAAAGACTGTTGTGCCAAAAAGAATCACAACTTCATGCTGTTCTGAAGTTGTCAAGAGTTCAGGAGAGCACAGGTTCAGTGGTACAGAAAGCCTGTGGTTTCGAAGCCATGCTAATCAATTACCCAGAAGGAGGCATATTTTGTAAGGCAAGTGTCTGGTTATCCTATTTCTAGTTTATTACTCAGTAAAAGACATTACTTCTCCTATAAGCTTTCCATGTATGGTTCCAAATAAGAACTGCTGAAACTCACCTACTAGGAACAGCTGGATATTCTAGGTCACCAACTTTTATTGCTCAAAAAGCTCATGATGCTGACATTCCAGGGCTTTAATCGCAATTTTGTAATGACAAAAATGGGTTTAATCAGCATGTATTACAATTTGATAGGATTTATGTAGTTGTCTATTGTGTAATGGCTTCAAGACACGAGCGGTAGAAAGACAATGGAATTAAAAATTATGCATAAGACCATAAGATATAGGAGCAGAATTAGACCATTTAGCCCACTGAGTCTTCTCCGGCATTCAATCATGGCTGAAATGTTTCTCAACCCTATTCTCTGCCTTAATCCTCCCACTTAACAAGAACCTATCTATATCTGTATTAAATACAACCAGTAACTTGGCCTCTACAGCCTGCTGTGGCAATGACTTCCACAAATCTACCTGTCTGAAGAACAGGTGACTGATCTGACATCACACTATTTTGTGCTGCACCAGAGGTAGATTTCTTAACAGAACTCTATTATTCAATTTTTCTAAAAATTCGGCAGGGCGGTGTGGACTTGTTGGGCCGAAGGGCCTGTTTCCACACTGTAAGTAATCTAATCTAATCTAATCTAATCTAAAACAAGAACATGAAAAATTACGAATATTTATACTGTGCGAAGAAAGAGCTCCTTGTCACTTTGGTGAATTTTATCTGCTCAGTCTGAGAGCTAACAGAACTATGCCATCCTGAATACAGCACTCTATGCACACTGTGATCCATTCCAATTCCCATTTCAGATTCATTTAATGAACTGTGAGGTCACATTAAATCCAACAAAAACAACACCAGGAAAACTTCAAAGTACACAAGCGATGCATTTTCCTGAAATGTAAGCTAAACTTCAGACACATTAAAAATAACTTGGATTTATGTAGCACTTCATACATTATTGAAACATCACAAAGCGTTTCACAGACAACATATTACTTTGGAGGTGTACTTTTATTCAAAAGCATGGCAACCAATACATTGTGGAAGAACACTTGACTTCTCTGCTTCAGCATTTGGAAACTAGGATGCTAGAGTTAAAAATTTGATATTAACAGAATCAATAACTGACTTAATTGGTACTACTCTGCATTTATTTTAGTAAAATAAAATGAGAATTTGTGAACCTTTTCAAAAAATATGTAGGGATTTCCCTGAAATTGAACACAAGTACAGTGACTTAGTCAGAAAGACTGTACTGCTGAGGTTTAAAATAATTACATATTCAGGTTATAATTTTTCTAAAAGTAACGCATGGCCATCATTAGATTAAATTCTCCACTTTAATCCATCTTTTCATTCCAGGTTATCAAAAGGCTGACCAGAATGTGTTAAATGTTCATCATTACCAAAAGTATTTGGAAACTATTGGGAGCATAAGAATTTGTAAACACCTCAACTGGTCAACAATATTTTAGGCAACCTGTTGATCAGCCAACAAAGAACACTTCAGTCTTGTGAATATCCCTGGTAAAAGACCCTCAGAAATAATTCAAACCGTATGCTTCATGAGGTCACAACCGTAACTTGCATGAACTGTCACTTAAAGCTGCAATGCCCTTTCAATCTAATTTGTTTAAATACACCCACCTCTCTCTGAATAATTTCAGCATGCTCAAGATTTTGAGAGGTAAAACCTGCAATTTCCACTCTGCTCAGTTTTAACTGTTCATCAAGAAGACCCGAAGACTCCCTACCTCTTCAATAACCTCCATCAACCATGCTCTGAGTCACTTAACCAGCTATTTCAGTCATAAACCCAAAATTATTTTTTTCTTTAAATTTAGAAATATTTACAAATGATGTTCAAATGAAATGACTAAAATAAATAGTAGTTAGGTGCATTAACATGCAGTTCAAGGAGAATAAATTAGTTCAAAAATAGATTTAAAAGACAAGTATCAAATAGTTGCTCATTGCAGCTTTAAGGAGTGAATGCCTTGATTTTTATACTTACACTATCTGTTTTCCAGCAGATTCCAGGCCAGTATTAGACCACATCACTTGGGTTTTGTGTAGTTAATATGTTTACATGAATCCTATTGGTTGTAATTAACAGAACATCCCAGGACCTACCTTCTGAACCATATCTTCGTTTCTTTACTTCCTGCAACACTCTTTGTATGTTCTGGCCTGGAACCTCTGTTAAAAAACAAGTTTCGATAAGAATAAAAAACAAGGGGGAATTTTTTTTTGTCTCTTTACAGTGACCTAGCAAAAGACCTAGCATGCTACATACTGGGGCACACACAATATATACTGTCACTGATTATTTCAATGGACTGTGTTTTTGGTGGAGGGAGGAAGGTCGAAAACAGCAGTTGAGCTTTATGACAGATGTCATGATGATTCTTGTCGGCACAAAATCATTTTAAAATTTAATGAGCATCAATAACCATGATATTAAATATCAGTGGCCTCCTTACACTCTCCGCAATTAATGCATTTTCATTACCTATTTCTAACCTAAATAAAGGTTGTTCAATGGCAAATGATTCTGTAAAGCTGCAAGCTACTAAATGTTGATACTCAGTATTTGGATATGCTCGTCAATGAATTGTGGTAAGTTAACATGCAGATTTAGTAAGCCATTAGGAAGGCAAATGCTTTGTTTAACCTTTTACAAATGGTATGGAGTGAAAAAATAAGGAAATCTTCATGAAATTCTATAAGGCTTTGAATATTGTCTGCAGATTTGTTCTCTGAACACAAAGAAACATAAACTTGCCTTACTGCAGTAAAGGTTCACTATTGGTTCTTGAAATGAGAAGGCAGAGCTATGAGAACAAATCAGGTCACTGGACCTGAAATGTTAACTCTGCTTTCTCTTCACAGGTGTTGCCAGACCTGCTGAATTTTTAACAGCAATTTCTGTTTTTGTTTCTATGTTATCTGGAGTTTAGGAGAAGAAATAATTTCACCAAAACACTTTTCTTAAGAAGGCTTGACAGAGTAGACACTGAGTCTCCGTTTTCCAGTTACTGAAGAGGTTATAGCCTCAGGAAAAGTGTTCAGCCATTTAGTGCTAAAAATGAGAAATTTCTTCATTCAGAAGATTCTTTCAAATTCTTTAACAGGGCTGCAGATACTCAGATGACGAATACAATCAAAACATTTGGGCTCTAAGGGAATCAAGGGATATGAGGATGGGGCTGGAAAGTGGACTTAACATTAAGTTTAGATATTATCTTCCTGAATGGAGAAAATTTGAGAGAGTTTATGGGCATATTTCTTTTTCCATTGTCAACTGGTTCAATAATTCACTATGATACTTCGATACAAGCTCAAGCTTGCTCACAAGCTGTCAAGTGATTTGGAATGAGCAACAAATGCAGGCAATGATGCTCACATCCCATAAATAAATAATATAGAAAAAAATATTGTGACTTCTCTACAATGCACATTTCTCCTTGGTTCCTTGTGCAGCAAGAACAGTAACACGGTTTCTTCTTACTAAAACTAGTTTTTGCAACTGGAAGTTCATGCATTAGTAAAATTTAACTTTCAGTTTTATTATATACCTCTGGATGGTTCTCTACATCATTTGTGATCTTCACAGCACAAGATGTCATTATACAGAATATATGGAACAGAAATAAGCTTCTTGAGAGCAGCCAGTATATGTCGATGCTTTTGCTTGAACTTTTTTCTTAACTAAATGTACCACTGTAACCACCTATTCCCTTCTCAATTCATGTTTGTCTAGTTTCCCTTAAATACATCTGCACTATCCATTCAACCATACCCTGTGCCAGATCATTGCAAGTTCTTGCCATTCTCTGGGTGAAAAAAATGCTATTAAATTTATTGGTGACCATGCAATATTCATGGCTTTTGCTTTGTTCTTCTCCCCAAAAGGAGGCATTCTCTATCAAAACTTTTCAAAATTTTTAAAGACCTCTATTAGGTCATACCTCAACTTTTTTTTCAAGAAATGTTGAGAGCCATCCTGTCAACTCTTTCTTGATGAGTAAATCCACACATTTCTAGGACTGTCCTTGTAAATCTTCACCACCGCCCTCTCAAATGCCTCTATTTTGACTAGATCTGCAAACGGTATTCCAAGTGTGCACCAAGGCCCAGTACAGGTTTTGCATTGATTAATGTCCTCCTGTAATGTGTAATCCACAAGAAAATATGGAAAACAAAACACTTCAATGTTTGACAGGAACTGACAAGAAAATACCTCACTGAACACAAATATATACAAAAATCAACTGATAAAAATGGTATCTACAAATTAGGAAGAAGGCCTTTTTTTTGAAGAAGTGTGTTAAGTGACAAAATTACAACAATTACATTTAAAATCAATTGGATTTTCACAAATGAGAAAAACAAAGCTTCTGATTCTAACACTCAGGTTCTCTTACTAAAACAATGCTTTTTTAAAAAAATTAGATTAGATTCCCGACAGTATGGAAACAGGCTCTTCGGCCCAACAAGTCCACATCAACCCTCCGAAGAGAACCTCCCCCCCGCCCCGCGCCCCGCGCCCCGCCCCCCCCCCCCCACCCCAGACCCATCCCCCTATAATTACCTCTGACTATTGTTTCTAACAGTATGGGCAATTTAGCATGGCCAATTCACCTGGCCTGCACATCTTTGGATTGTGGGAGGAAAACCATGCAGACACAGGGAGAATGTACAAACCCCCCACACACAGTCACCCAAGATGTGAATCGAACCCAGTTCCCTGGCGCTGTGAGGCAGCAATGCTAACTACTGAGCTACCATGCTGCCCTTTTCCAGGTCATGTAGCTTAATCCAATACTGCATGAAAAATAATCAAGACCTTGAGTACACTCATGGCTCATATTCTAAATGTGGAGTACAGTCTTTTCATTTTTGATGTGTTCTATTCACAAAGCTCCTGTTGCTATAATCAATACCTATACATGTACTGACTTTCAACAAGAAAAGCTCTAAACTCAAAAGTACAACAAATCCATGAGAAGTCTCACAGCAGCTTTCTGTGAGGCAATGCTTTACCAATGTACTTGACAATTAAATATCATGGTTCTCTACACAGCAGCCTTCAGGCTGTCAAGTGCACACAGCTGTGTGTTTGTGTATTATATGAGGAAGGAATATACCAGAAGCCTTATGAATTTAAACAGTTGCTTATCTCTGTTCTAGGTGGGAGAATGCAGAAAGTGCAGTGCCTATAAATGATACGATAATTTAGTCATGGAAATTGTTACACTACTTGGAATCTGGGTTGTTTCAATTATTAAGTAGCCATAAAAAAATCTTTATCAAGCTTTGATTTGTCTTATCTGCTGTTCAGAATTTGCTTTCATGTTGTCAACTTTTTTAAAAGCTAAAATCACAGAATCACAGTGTTAGGATGTAAAAGGTCAATGAGCCCATATCTGCACCAGCTCTTCAAATGAGCATCATTACCAAGTTCTAAATCCTTATTTGTTTTTCCCCCACAGCTGTGCACATTATCTCTCCAAATAATCATTAAAGGGCGTCTTGAATATCTCAACTGAACCTGTCTCAACCAAAAAAATTCTATTAAATTTATTGGTGACCATGCAATATTCATGGCTTTTGCTTTGTTCTTCTCCCCAAAAGGAGGCAGTGCATTCTATAACCTAATTACTTGTGTGAAAAAACTTTCCTCTCACATTTACATCTTGCAAATCACTTTAAACCTACGCTGCTTCATTCTTGTTCCTTTACAAGTAGAAACAGTTTCTCCCTATTCATTCTATCCAGCCCGGTCATGATTTTGAAAACCTCGTATCAGATCTCTTCTTGTTATCTCCAAAGTGAAGAATTTGGGACTGTTCTATCTATCCTTATAACCAAAATTCCTTATTCCTGGCATCATTCTTGTGCTCTCTGAAATGTGTTCATCTCCTCCCTTTAATGTGGCACCCTGAGCTACAAGCAGACTCAAGCTGAGGTTTAAAGAGAGTCCTGTACATCAACTGCATTATCCTCATCAACCATCTTTATTACCTCATCAAAAAGCTCAATCAAGTCAGTTGTACATAATCTGTCCAAAACAAATCCATGTAGGCTTTACTTGATATATCCTCCCTTGTTCAAATGATTAATAACTTTAATGATTAATATCTAAACTTAATGTTAAGTCCACTTTCCAGCCCCATCCTCATATCCCTTGATTCCCTGTACCAGTCCTCGTCTTACATTTAGTTGTCTTATCTTCATGAAACATTACAGTCTTCGCTCTTTTCATTTTCTTACACTCCAGCAATTTCCAGCCTATGTTTCAGAATTTTCAGTCCTTTCCTTTGACGTATGTTTTACTTTTCATTTCACCAATGTTTACACAGTGACTGTTGGTGACTGGAGCAATCCTTTTGAAGTGTACACTGGAGGAGACCTCGAATTAATCTGTTAGGGTATGGAAGTTGGATTATGATACCAGTGAGGCATCAAGACAAAGTGGAATTATGAAGTGCAAATCTATCTGCACTGTGCAGATTGGGATTAAAACAGAAGAACTAAAGCAAACAGACTTCTACATATTTAAAACGTGTATGCATTTTTCAAGGGGAGAAATTAGTCAGGGGTAGACTTGGTTCTGAGAAATGTTCCAAACAATTCATTTCAACAAATCTCCATTTCCTAATTAGTTTTAATCAATGCAGGTCAAGGAACATACTACTGGCAAAAAATCAAAATACCAGTCAGAATGGCTGTTTTTAAAATTTATTCATGTTGAGGGATGTGGGTGTTGCTGGCTGACTTGCATTTATTGCCCATCCCTCAGTGCCCTTGAGAAGGTGGTGGGGAGTGTTTTCTTGAACCACTGCGGCCTACCTGCTGTGGGTTTACCCACAATGCCATGAGGAAGTGAATTCCAGAATTCTATATAATTAACCAGTCAGCAAGTTGCATTCTTCTCTTTATTTTAAAGTACCGATTTATGAAGAAACATAGCTTGAAAGTCAAATTGCCTGTACTAATCTATACACTGCTAACCAAGTGCTTAATATATTGAACTATAAGGTTAGTTTACAACTCAACATCTTTTTAAATTCACACTTGGGACGTGGGCATTGCCGACAAGCCAACATTTACTGCCCATCCTAGTTTTCCTTGAGAAGGAGGCATTATGCGGCCTTCTTGAATCTGTGTGGTTCATATGCCATAGGTTGACTGATATTCAGAAACGATAGGTTGGCAACAGATTTCAGATCTCATACCTTATGAAACAAAACATCTCTATGAGTCTATACAGAAACTAAAAAAGCTGTGCAATAATTTGGAAGACAATGATGATCAATATTTTCCAAAATACTGATTTCCAGAAAACTGGATGGACACTTGAAGGAAGCAAACTTGCAGGGCCAGACTTGGTAGAAACTGGATTGTTCTACAAAGAACCAACATGGACCTTGAAGTGCTGAATGGTGTCCTTCTGTGCAGTAATGACTCCAACTTGCTTTTGATGTATATTTGATTCTGATTTTTCCAGGAGATCACATGGTTTCAGTTGGGATGGACAGTATATCTTATAAAGCACAATGAATTACAAATATACAAAGAGTCATAGAGTCATACAGCACAGAATCAGACCCTATGGCCCAACTCGTTCACGCTGATCAGGTTCCCCAAAGTGAAATAGTCCCCTTTGCCTGTGATTCACACATGTCCCTCTAAACCTTTCCTGGGATACAACAGACCAGATGGTCTTTACCAATCCAACACTGTTCATTAAACAGGCAATGAATTGACAAATTCTGATTAGTCAAATGTTGCACTGTGATCTGGGTTAGGATTAGGCACCATACCTCACCAAGTATGATTTTGCCTTTGAAGGAGTACAGTACGGATTCACCAAAATTATAGCAAAACTTAAATTACAAAAACAGGATTCAGAGACGAGATTTGCTAACCATTGAATGTCAAACATTAAGAGGTAATCTAATCATGATGACACTGATAATGATCTGCCAAACCTCTTTAGACACAGGAGTTGTGCCACAAGATTGAAAAACTGCAAATGTTACATAAAAGCAAAATACTGCAGCTGCTGGAAATCCAAATTAAAATTCATCAAATTCAACTAAATACTTGAACTTGGTTTCTCTTTCCACAGATGTTTTGGACCTGCTGAATTTCTGTTTTTATTTTTATTCAAAAAAGGACGAAAGGGCAAAACCAGCAATTTATGTGGTAAGAAATCTGTCAGAAATGATAATCTGGGATAAAGTTATTAATCATTTGAACAAGGGAGGATATATCAAGTAAAGCCTACATGGATTTGTTTTGGACAGATTATGTACAACTGACTTGATTGAGCTTTTTGATGAGGTAATAAAGATGGTTGATGAGGATAATGCAGTTGATGTACAGGACATCCAAAAAATGTTTGGTAAAGTGTCATTTAGCAGATTGTCAGCTAAGTTGAAGTCTGTATGAAAAGAGGGACAGTGGCTGCACGGATTGCACTACCAAGTTGACTAAATGATGGGAAATAGAAAGTAACTTTTAACACTTTAGCAAAGCATACAGTGAGTTTTCCCAGGGATCAGTACAAGAATTAGATAAATGACCTAGACTTTGGTGTATACAGGGCATCAAAGTATTGTGAACTGTGAATGAGACAGCAATAGGTCCAGATATCGACAGGGCACAGACAAGCTTATGGAACGGGTAGACAACTGGCAGGTAACATTTAATGCAGAGATTCATTTTGGTAGGAACAACGAGGAAAGACAATACAAAATAAACAATAAAATTCTAGAGTGATTGTAGGGGGAGAAGAATCATGTTTAACACCACAAATTTGAAGAGTGGCAGATAGACAAAAAGATATACCTGGACTTTATAAACAGAGAAATTGACTATAAAAACAAACTAATGACAAACCTTTATAAACACTGGTTCAACCTGAAACTAGAATATTGTATCCAAATCTCTACACCCCACTTTTGAAAGATCATTAAGGCATTACAGAGAGTGCAGAAAAAAACTGAAGCTACTTTAAGCTCTGAGGTGCTTCAGTTACACAGATAGATTGGAATAATTGTGACTGTTGTCATTTAAGTTTTGAGAGAGTAAATAGAAAGAAATTGTTTCCACTAGCAGAAGGGACAAGCACTAAGGAACACCAATTTAGGCTGACTGGCCAAAGTACCAAAACAGACAGAAGGAAAAAAACTTTAAAAATTTTTAAAAGCAAGTTAGTATCTAGAGTGCACTGCCTAATAGAAAATCAGAAGCTGGTTCAGTTGTTGTTTGAGGATCATCTGAAAAGAAAAATATTTCAGGCCTCCAAGGAAAAGGCAAGGAACCAGATGTGTTGCTCTTATAGAGAGCCAATATGGACATAAACGGCTAAATGGCTTCTTTATTTGTTGCCATGATTTTATGGTTACTGAAGTCATTGATCCCTTGCCAGCATCTGCCTCCACTAGATACAGTCACTGAACGGTCGACATTCACCTTTCACCTTTGACTCGAGGCCTTACTATGTATTTCACAGAAGAGGGGAACAGGAGGAAGAGAAAAAATTTAACTAAGCCTCACCAACTTCACCCACATCCATTCTCCCCTTATTGCCAGCTGTGGTTGCTTGATACCAACAGGAGCCAGAACCCATGACCAAGACTTACTCTTAAACTAAGAATAATCAAGACCCTGCTTGATACCAATTAATTCAATACATCAGAGATTGACCCTGGGGTTTTATGGCCCAATAACACAGATATATCAACTGAAGTATAGAAAGCCTATTTTCTCTGTATCATGAAATTGTTTTCAAATAAAAGGTTTACGCTCTAGTTCTACACTTTTATTTCTGTTACCAGGCATTGAGACTGACTTAATTTGCAAGAAAATTGCAAGATCTGAAACTACATCATATTGAGAATGTAGACACATTTAGGGACAATGGAACTAACAGATCTGGGATGACTTTGTGCTCAAATAAACATCACACCCTGAGATTTGAGCCATAGGCTTTTACAGTAAAGACAGAACAGCTATTTCATTAGAAAAACAGGTTTCCATGTTATTTTATGAACTTATTGCAAGGTAAAAACATATCCTTACCACTAGAAAAGACAGAAGGGTGTTTGTGGATAGTCTGCAGATTCTGCAGCATAGTTAATTTACACGTACTAGGGAGAGTTCCAGGTGATCTGAAAATGTGTTGCTGGAAAAGCGCAGCAGGCCAAGCAGCATCCAAGGAGCAGGAGAATCGACGTTTCGGGCATGAGCCTGAAGAAGGGCTCATGCCCGAAATGTCCATTCTCCTGCTCCTTGGATGCTGCCTGACCTGCTGCGCTTTTCCAGTAACACATTTTCAGCTCTGATCTCCAGCATCTGCAGTCCTCACTTTCTCCTAGGAGTTTGAGATGTTATCAATGTACAGGTTTATAAATGCTTTCAGTATTCAAATGAAATACCAGTGCCCTAAGTCGACATTGTCCTCCCCAAAATTATCAATTCTGGAAATGTATTAAAATAATCATGCTGAAGGATGGAAATAAAACGTGTTACATTCCAACACTCTGCAAATCAGCAGAACAGCTTAAAGACACAGGATTTCTTTTAGGTCCTAACAGAATTTTGATGTAGCACGATCAAAGTTAAGTCCAGTTTCTGAATCTTTCAGTTACTGAGTTCTCAGTTATGTTGTCCATTATGACATGTTTTGATTTTTAAGTATGGGAAATCCCTTTCTATGATACTCCTTCAAACATATATTGGAGAGTAGTTTTGAATAGTGTTCTTCTTGTAACTATCGTAGGTGTTACTTATGGTTGGGTGAAGGTCTGCAAGCATAAGACATCTTGTGTGACCTTAAGACATCTTCAGCTCAGTAACACTTGCGTAACACTTGCTCTGGAGCCAAAATTCATGGATTTGTCCCTGGGATGAATGAGTTGTCCTATGATAAGAAGTCGAGTAAATTGGGTCTGCATTGTCAGGCTTTAAAAGAATGAGAAGTAATCTCATTGAAACATTCTCGAGTAGAAAGAAACTTGACAGTCCTTGGTACTCAAGACCAAAGGGGCACAATTTCAAAGTAAGCAGAGTTGTGGACTCTCCATCACTGAATAAATTTAAGACCGAGAAAGCTATAGATTTCTGGTGTCTCACCAATCAAAGGATATGAGGAGTGTGTTGCAAAGTGATGGTGAAACAGAAGATCTGTTATCATCATTTGGAACTGTAGACTACACTTTGGGCCATTTATTCCTGCCCTGTGTTTTACGCAACTCAGGACTGTAATCATAAGCAGGAATTCTAGTTGATACTTTTCATCTTCTCAGCCAATGGCTTGTGAGGTTAACTTTCATATTCACTCTGCAATCAGCAACCCCACAATACACCATGTACTATAGTACAAAACTGGGCATTGCAGTTATTCACTGTCCTATCAGGTGAGCAGCTATGAGAAGGCATAGAAAAAATCCCAGTTCCCATCATATTTGACAAAGCCAGTACCAGAACAGAATGCACAAAACCATCTAGTATTTTATCAGTTGAAATAGAACTGCAGGAATAATATATCTTTAAGATATTTTGAATGAAAAAGATTATAGTCATCACCCACCTCTTTGCCTGCCCTGGATGCTCCGCAGGGCCAGAATGTTCTGTTCATCAGACAGGAACTGTTTCATCTTGTGAAAAGGCTCCTTCCCTCGAACAGTCAATTTATTCCATGGTTTGGGTCTGGCCAGTATTTCACTTACAGAGCCTTGAGACAACCCCAGTACATAATGTCCAAATATCCGTTGGCCAATATTGTGCTTGATCAGCTGCTCTTTAACTTGCCGTGCAATTTCTGCAGTGTCCAGCTCTTCGCCCTCAGATATGCTTCCAGCACTTTCTGACTGGCTGGGTGAAGGGATCATTCCATTTAAGTCAGAACTCTGCTGGATCGGGCTTGGGGATGATATGGAATTTGTGCTGTAGGGACCTGTTGGAAAAAGCATGGTTGTGCTTCCTGCATCCTGCATTGCCTTGGTGTAGAAGGACTGCATTAGCTGCCGCTGAAGAAGTGAGTTTAGTGCAAATTTCCCTGCAGAGGCCAGGGGAAACGGGGAGCTTGTCAATGATGAGTTGAAAAAATCTTGACCTAAAACCGTCGGTGAGAATTGGTGCGTACCATTAGCACTGGAAGCCTGCTCATTCGCGTTGCGCAGCAACTTAGAGGGAGGGGAGGATGGTGAGGTCGAAGGGCGCAGACTCTCAGGTCGGTCTTTCCCATTTCTCCCAGCTGACCCTACAAGAAAGGCCAAACACAATGCATTATGGGGGAGTGAAAAGTAAAACCATGAAAAATAGCAAACTTTAGCCCAAAATTGCAAGTTAACAAAGGGCTTTCAACTGACGCAACTGGTCAAATTTGAGTATGCCAGACTAGCCCCCAAAGACAGATGTCATGCATTTGTTGTTTGTACCTTTCTTGTAAATGGCAGCCTGAAGAATCCCTGACAAGCATTTAAGCAGCCCATACCAAGCATTACTTAGTGTAAGTGCCACCGTCAGGCAATGTGTTAGTTTAACAGATATAAAACCCTACGCAGAGAGATAATTGCAGCAATACAAAATGACATTAATTACATTTAATTAACTTCTGTAATCACTATTGAATATATACTCAGACATAAACCAATGAGGAAAAAAAACAGCTTTTATACCCAAATGCATCAAGATAAAAACTCAGGCAAAATCTGGTCTTTTATTAAAACATTGTCTCCGAGGTCTGAAAGCTTCTTCCTATTACCCAGTCTGTACAAGTATACAAATACAATTTAGTACTTTAGGAAAGAGTAATATACATTAATCTTGTTGCCATGCACTAGTGCAGGCTTTGATGTCAGGACAGCTCCTCACACTCCCCAAGCACAGCAATGTGAGCTGCAAACACAAAGACCTACCACTAAGGTCACTGTTGGTGATACGCAGAGTTGCATTTTCAGACTGTAATGAGCGGTTCTTTTCCAGCAGAAGTACCTCGAGGGTTTTGGATGCATCCTGATAAAGTAACAGTAATGGAGTCAAACTTACTTAATGTTAAATGCGTGATATTTCAGTACTCATCTTGCTTAATCAAGGATTCATTAAGAATCAAAATTAACGGCAGACATTTAGCCCAAGGCAACCTCTTTCAGAAGAGAAATCCTTTAAAGGTGCACTATCATTATAAAGTGCCTGGTAAACCTTTTGTTTACTGACAAACATACAAGATGAAATGATGTACATTGTGTCTAAATGTGTATTATCTCATTATGAAGGAACCAATGTACATTCTTCTCCTTTGGCAGACAAAGAAAGATTTTACAAATCAACTTTTCATGCCCTTTCAAGCTTTTGG